>NW_010972753.1:7507545-7615861 GCF_000737465.1 Haliaeetus leucocephalus
TTTTTCCCCCCCCCCCCCCCCCCCCCCCGCAAAATATCAGGAACAACTTTATCCTTTTGAAAACCAGCTTGACCAGTTTTAAAACTGGCAGGTCATCACCCTTTGCTAATCTACTGTTTTGAAAGGTGGGACAGAGGAAACGCTTCACCATGATTGTTCTTTGGGAAGGAAAAGAGGAGGACAGTGAAAATTTGGGGGCTTAAGTTGTTTTATTTTCAATGATTTCTAGTGCCATTGGTATCAGACGCTTCCTTTATCCACACTAGTGATGATTACACCAATACAGAGCATAAGTATTTCTTCTTAATCTCAAACAAAAAAACTTGTCAGCTGGAGAAATGTAGCTGACAAACATGGTCACTTTGAAATTCTTCTGTAACAAATCCGTCTACTACAGCATGAATTTGTCTAAAAATATCTTCTAAAGAAAGATATTAAGGTCAACCACAAACATTAGAAAATGAAAATAAAATATTTGTTAAATTCTACTCCCTTGTACTTATGCATTAACAAACAGTTTTAATTATTTAATCATCTAATTCTTACAGGATCTCTGCTTAATGTGAAATCTTATCTGAAGCCTGTTAAGTCAATGAGAAACCCAACTAATGCTAAGGGAGTTAGAATCTTTTCACAGGATGGTAGGTAGTTAAATCCAAGGTACATAATAAGGCTGCGTGTATGGGACCTATACCTGGAGAGGCTGAAAGTGATTAATAGAACAATTACATTCATCTCATGGTTGTGAGAATTACAGAAACTTCAGATGTTCAGCCTGAACTCCCGTATCAAAAACAATCACAGATTTCAGATTAAGGTGGGTTCTTATTCTGGTTCTGTCACTAATTCACTGTGTGGCTTTAAGCAAATCACTTGACCATTTTATCTGCTCCATTTTAAAAGTGTTCCACCTACCACACAGATGTGATGACAGTTAGTTTGCTAGTGTCTGTAAAAAGTGCTTTGAACACTAAATATTAGGTTGAAGAAACTAAGTTTAGCAGATCGAACAACCCCATAACTCAGTTTCACTGTCTATGAGCATCTGTCTTCCTCCAAAGAGTATTTCAAAGTTCAGTAATTTGAATGACAAATGTAACAGTGCTAACTAACAACATAAAAGCATGGGAACACTTCCGATAGATGCTATGATTCCGATAGAGATACGCATTCCCTCTCTCACAAACACACACATACATACAGAGAGAATATATGCTCCAATTGGGGTACTTTTTATTTCCTTGCTAAGAAAACAAGTAGCACTTAAAAGTATAAAAGCATGACTCCTGCATGAAATTTAAAAGCATATACTTAGGAACACTCAGAAGTGAAAAAAACCCACAAAAAAAACCCCAAAAGAATAAAGCCAATCTGTTTTGAAACTCTATTTAAAGAAGGTGGAAAAAACCCTAACCTTTCTGTGTTATATAACAGCTGGTTTTCAACTAATGTAACATTCAATAAATCAATGTTTAATAAATAATATATGAATATCTTAAAATTTACGTGTAAGAGCAGATAGCCCTGTAATATGATTTCCTTTCATTTTCTTTACTTTTTTTTTTCTTTCCTAATGAACTAGTTCTTGTCTACCTTCAGTATTTCACACAGCATCCACAGTATGCTCTTTCCCTGGACATTAAGTCTCCGTGTTTGAATCTGCCCCCACTCTTTTGTCTACAAAATCTCAGGATAATTTTTCTATAAATTAACTCACCAGTATTCTTCAGTGGCTCTAATATCAAAAGGTTACATCAAGTACGTAGACCAAAGTGTAGTTCAAATCTCAGGAAATATTTTACTATTTTTATCTCTTAAAGAATCTTCACCCTTTCTCTCGCAGCTTAAGCTCCTTTCCTATAATTTTTTTCATATTTTTTGTCTTTTAAATGGGAAAAGTTCTCTAAAATTTGAACAATAATCTTCCGAGGGAGATGATGTTCTAACCTATACTCCATCTTCACTCCCTGGCCTTACTTCTCACGTGTCAAGGGTTTCATAAACAAAATAGGTATGATAAAACTATATATGATATACTGCCTATGCTTGCCATATTTTTTAAATTGTATATAATCTAGTTCTTCTATTTTACTTCTCAACATCTCTCCTTTTTTTTCAGAAACAATACATTCATTGCCTAGATTAAACAACTCCTTTTTTCACTTTCAGTGTGATAACATTATTAAATAACAGATTAACAATTGTCAGGACAGAAGTGAAACATTAGAAATAAGCCCATCAAAATAATAATTTACTTTAAGAACAGCCAGAAACTATTTTTCCCAACAAGCTTTATATTATGTCCAATATGGACTTTGAGTAAGAATACTCAAGTCAGTATTTACAGGCTTTGTGCATTTTACAACTGTAAATTTTAACAGTATTGATCCAGAGTCCAGTTTTTAAAAGTCCTGAATCTTAGTTTAGTTTCTAGTGGTAAAGTGAACTTACAATTGGAATATCCTGATTCACTGCCTGGTAAGCTGGAGTTAGAAATTCAAGCTCTGCTTCAGCATGGTCTGTATTCACTACACATTCAATCTCATAGACACGAATATCGCAGGAGGACTTCAGAAGAATCTGACAGTGGTAGCGACCAGCATGCCGAGGAATGAATTTTATAGGAAGCTCAACTGCATCACTTCTATCTAAAAGCAAAACCAAAAAATTGCAATGCTGTAAAGCTTTTCAGAAACATTGAATTCATAAGCAGAATCTGGAAAGAGTTCCAATAAACTGTAGGAGAGTCTCTCCAGCAGTACATGCAACACTTTAAAACAAAATAGACTTTTAGGACTGTTACCATATAAGCACAGTCAAATTTTTATTTTCCTAAAAAAAAAAAGCTATGTTTTAGCATCTAAACAATATTTTCTATTGTTTTTAGTAGTGCGCAGAGAGAAATATTTTTAAAGATCTATTAAATTTGTTAGAAAAGTTTAATGTATATGAATTTCTGTGAATATCAAAAAGTATAGTAGTTACTATACTTTTGTCAACAGTTACCATGAGAGGTATCAGAGACAATACAGTACATTTGGCTAATAGTAGCCCAAACAATGACTGGAGTTCTGTTAAGTTTAGCAGTTCTCATGAGAGCTACTCATTAGACTTTTCCTATGGCCAATTTTGGACTGAAAGTCTGAGTTACCAAAAATGCCAGGGGTGTCCACGTTGGAACAGAACCATGAAAAGCCCCATTTGCCCAGTCAACAGCAGGTATGAAAAACTCCCCACAGTCATCTTTAGAGTAAGGAAGATGCAATACAAATGCTGCCCATCTTTGGACACAGCCAGGTCTAAGAAGTCTGCTGCAAAGACTTCCTCCTCTGCTCTTGCTTACAGAAAGGATCAGGCTCTTTCACAGTATTTTAAGCCCTTCACTAGCCCTTGTAGGACACTTTCTAAAGGAGAAGGGAAGGCACATGAGGAACTCCAGTGACTGGCCATAAAAAGAGTCCAACTCTCCCAAGAGTCTCCAAGAAACCTGAAAAACTACATGAAGACTGCTGCTGTAAAAACATCACTGTAGTTTTACACGTAACAAAGATTGTTCTTCTTTTCCAAGGTTAGAAACCAACGTCTGAAGTTGGAAAAGATAATGAGGAAGGTCAGAGACAATGTAACGACAGAACAGAACCTTACAGATAAAACTCCAAGCGAATTGCTGGTCCCTGAGGGGGAACACCTGAAAAATTCTTGTGGAATTTCCCTTCTTCCTTAATTTGGCTTATTTCCTGATGATATGTATGACAACTGGTCTCAAACTATTCTAATATCTTCAATGACGACTACTGACTTTAGAAAGTGCAATCAATTTTCATTTGCAATGCTGCTCATTCTATTCCAAAAAGTGGTGGTCCTCATGTATTCAGTTCTCACCTCCCTGAAAATGAACACCAAATTGAAGCTTTCTTGTTGCTTTATGTCATCACTACTTCAGTATTTTCACAAAAATAGCTCAAGTTCAAGAGATGAACCATACAGAATGACATTATTAATCTTTCAACATTACTAGGCTATCAAAAAGATTAGAAATTGCACCTCAGGTTTAACCCTATCTGAAATAAATTAGTTTTTTTCTCTTTCAAAGACAAGATTAATGGCCTGGTAATTTTAGAATTATTACTCTTTTTTCTATTTTGTCACTAAGTTATTATCCCTATGGGCTGTCTTCCACAAAAGTGACCTGTCAGTTATGCAAGGAATGAAACCGTCCTTTCCCTTCTTCAGTTCATTAGTACAGTCCCTAATTTTCTCTGTCTACAAGAATTATTTTAGGATGTTGAAACTAAATATTTACTTAGAATTTAAAGTACACATTTTAAATACTTGCATTTCACAATAAAGTAGATATTTACAACATCTATTTGAAGAAGGATAAAACAGTGTATCAGAAACTCCAGAATATTTCTGCATGAGTTTTATTTTCTTGCACTACATGGGAATTGTAATTACTAAAAATTAGCATTATCCTTCACTGAGTTGGACCCATATTTGAAGCGCACACTTTCAGACAGAAATGCCTCCTATAGAAAAATTTAAACAGAAAACCAAGAAGTGTCTTCCTACCCATCTCATTCCATATTTATAATATTTAGTTTGGCATTATTTTCGTTAAAATATTTGTTTCTTATGCATTAAAAAAATGTATTGAAGAATAGGTCTGTTGAATAATTGAAATATTATGATCAGTTACAATCAGTGAAAAGGAAACCTAGTAAATTGGTGATGTTTATTTAACTTGATAAGTATTTTATGCAATAAGACATGGTTTCTGAAGCAAGACAGGATCTCCAAATCAAAATGATTAGAGAAATCACTTGCCTGTGAATTATAGGTGAAGGTTGGGAGGGTTTCTGCAAAACGTTTTTTCATGCTAATTTTAAATACCATAGAGTAAACTGAGCTTAAAAGTTTCTCAGCTTAGCGTGTTTTCTTCTTTCTCAGTCTCATAAGATATTCAGCAAAGATTAGTCTAGGAATTAATTCAAAGATTTAATGAAAATAATCCACGGGGTCAAAACTGGCTTAACAATTTCTGAGACAAAAGTAGTAACAGTAAGCGATGGGCAGCATTTATGTTATTTCTGTGTAACAGGAAGCAGAGCCTGCATCCATAGAAATTAATGAGACTGCAAGTATTTCCACAACAGTGAAAAGTCAGGCAGAACAATACAGGCTTTTAGTACAGTTTCTTTCCCTAGACAGGATATTTATTTTTTGATGGGCAGTTATTTCATGTGAAATAGGCAAACAGTTTTATTTTATAGATTTGTATTAGACAAATGCCCATGGGAAATATTTACTTGATCCTGAATCTGAATATCTGAATTGAGTTTAGTTGTGATACAGTTATCAACACAGGGATATTTGCAAAAGCAATACTTTTGGTGTGTAATACCACCACACGTTCTTGGAAAGCTAAATTATAGCACATAGGTTTTGGTCATGTTCTCTGGCAACTGCCTGGCATCTTGTGCCATTTACTTATAGCAAAAGACAATCTGATCACTATCTGGAATTAAGAAAGTCCATGTTTTCTTGTTCTTACAAGTCTTACAACTCATCATTTTAGATCTGCCTGATCTGAATTCAAAGTTAATCCTCTAACTTCATTGGCCAACAAACAGCACCTTTCAAAGAAAAGTAATGACAATTCTTTCGACATTAAAATGTAAGAAAAAATACATTCTAGAGGTTAATAATAATGGCACTTAGCAGAGTAATCGCTGTTTAGCCCTACCACAAATTATGGGAGGAGGGAAAGAATAAAGAATAGAAATGCTACTCTTCCATATCACAATCTGTTGTCATAACTTCTGAAGGTAGGAAACTATTAGCCTTCAGCAGTTAGTCAACTACTTGCACATTATATTAGCTTTTATTCAGCCATGATGGCTCTATCTATTTAGCAGCTCAAAGCTAAATTTCACAGTGAACTTATCTCTGACACTGTGCATGTGTCACAAATAACTGGTTAAATCAACCTGAAGACTGAATTTGCCGGTATGGACTCCTAGGAGGTTAAATACTGAAGAGCCCAGACTCTTTTGACTTCTGTTTATATACTGGCTCTTCAAATGAGCTCATCTGAATTAGAATATCACTCTACTCAGTAGTCTTGAAAAAGCAACCACTGTTTTATATCCCTTAATGAGTGCTGATAGGTTTTGAAATTTTTGCTATCCCTGTGTGTGTTTCCTGATTTTCTTTCACTTTATCTGAATACAACAGATGTGTAGAATAGTTTATAAAAAACCTACTAACTGTTTATTGGTTCTTTTTTCCACTTAAATACAGTATATCATTACATATCTAAACAAACAGTTAAATACACTTGATCAATTGGAAAAGGAAGATCTACTGGGGGGGGGGGAGGAATGAGAGCAGGTTTTCCGTAATTGATTTAAAAATGCAAATGGCAGAGACTTTTTTTCAATGTCTTGTCATGAATACTCAGCAGCCATGTTCATGTATCACATTCAGGAGCCAGCAAAGAGCTGTGCGGCACTACAATAAAGTAGAAGAAAGAGTTTCTTGCAGGTTGGTTGTTTAATAATTAAACATTGCCCCTCACTATTTCTGAAGAATACTCGTAAGTGCTTTAGAAACAAGCAGGCTACACAGTCACTATGCCAATGGGCAATCGGAATGCTGCCAAGTAAAATTTTTCTTAATACAACTTAAGAAACATAATAAAGCTAAGGTGCTTTCTTAAGTCATCTGATGTATAGCCCCTACTGAAAAGGATTAGCCAAATTAGAAAATATTGCATTGAGAAAAAAAAATAGCAGAGTAATAATTCAAAGTCTCTTTATCTAAAATCACAACAAAGACAGAGCCAAGATCTCTCTAACACATATGCCCAAAATTTACAAATATAAAAAATTTCAAAAGTGATTCTTCATGGCTGGAAGAAGGAAGTGTTTGAGATGAGATCTTTAAAAAATAAGCAACCGAGGGGAAAAGAAGGAAGGTTAAGCAAAATTTCCTACTAACAGAGAAGAGAGATCAGAACTAATGAAGAGTGCACTGAATGCATAAGGAAGTATTACATGGAGAGAATCAAAGACCAAGTTTTTATACCACTTACTGCAAAACAGTAAGTTAATGCAAAATTAGTAATGAAGGCTTAATGCCAAAAAGATATAACAAGAGCTAGCTAGAGATTTCTGTAGCACATGATAATACACATTCCTTCCTTTCTGCAGTCTAGAATTCTCTAAGGAAAGAAGTTTTCTTTCCAAAAAAGAGAAAAAAAGTAAGACAGCAGTTGTTTTAACTGAAGCCACAACAATCTGAATAAATTAACTGTAGGAACAATTATGAAGAAAGTAGAAAATTTCTAACAATTCTTGATAGTTCTGTAGAGAAAGCTTTTTCATCCATTCACTGGGGAGGAAGGAAGGGAAAAAAAAAAAAAAAAAAGAGGGCTCTTTTTGGGTATTCTTTGCAAGTATAAAATCAGGCAGCCAGCATTATCAAATCCTGTAGTAAGAGGCAAAAGAACTCTGATATTAGCTTTTGATACTGAATCTAAATTAGATAGCAAGGTGGAACAACATTTTTTCGCTGAAAATGCATTGTGGACTTTTATTTCTTCCTAGACAATTTTAACGCCGAAATAGTACAATCTAGCTATCAAAAAACCATGTTTTATTTCTATTTTCCTGCCTAGGTTTTTTATGTCTATCTTTATAAACTAGGAATGAAACTGAACCGTATGGCATGACTAAAAACATTCCAGAAAAGTTCAACAATGTACATGCTCCTAAAATACAGTAAGTGTATATCAGGGCATACTTGTTTAGGTGCGTATCCATTTGAAAATTAAAATCTTACCATTATTTTAAGGAATTGCACAAATTTATCATTACTGATGTAATATATATGGATATTTATCATTACATGGCAGCAGCAGATGATATTTGGTTATTATTACAACATATAATATAAAGTTTTGATATGCTGGTACTGACATGCTGTTGTATTGCTTTTGCATATCAATTCCTATCAATCATTTACTCCCATATATTTTCTTTCCTTTAAAATACTTCTAGTCCAAGGGAATTAGCATCAGGTTTCTGCTAACAGTACAATTGGTAACATAAAGTCCTTTCACGGCAGAAGATTGCAAACAGAAAAACAGTCTGGAAAAAGAAAACCAAATAAACACGAAGCCCTTCTTATGAAGTACTTGCATGCTGTGGTATCCATGAACCATCACATGCAAATACGTGAGGTGCTTCATCTCAGGAACTTCTACACATTCCTTTTTCAATTACTTAAAGCCATTGTCAGTATCATGTTACAATATATAAAGGCACAGCCTATTCCAGAAAATTCCCCAATTTCCTAACTCTGAGATAAATGCTTATTGTTCTTACAACTGGATACCCACCACAGCGCTTTAGTTTTAGATATTGGTAGCAATAGATCTTGTATTATTTGCTCAAATTGCAATTGCTCAAATTAGCTGTAGAATGTTTCTTTTTCTCAACAAAGAAGATCCTACATATGCCTGAACTTTATTTTCCAAATTTGTGTGTATTAAAATTATGGTCCTTAACTTTTGTTAAACTTTGGTGCAAATATTTTATGAGTACTGAGAAATCTGATAACCAATTTCCATCTTCCAGAGTAAAATTTTTTCTCTTTTCCCTAATCATTCAAATAATTTTTACTTTAGCTTTGATTTTTCAGCCTTTATTTATTTCAACTTGATGTCTAGGAATGTATTTATTTTTGTGCATTTTTAGCTTTTAAGCATTTATTCTTTTTCCCCCTCTTTGTATAATCTGACTGCATCAAATATTTATTTCATTTTTAATACCAAAAGACATATTATTGGACATTTATCTTAACATTAGAATTTCACCAAATAATTCTTCTATTAAGACCTAGCCTGACAGTTGGAACAAAAGTGTGTATCTTAGGAAAGCATCCACTTTCTTTTTTATAAGACTAAGTGGTAGAAAGATTGTTGTTTCTCTTGAGTTTGTGTCAGTATTTAATAAACCTCACACTCACATCATTTTACAGGTATCATAAATTGTTTCATTACAAATCTCTCTGTTATGTAGAAAGCGCTATGCTTTCTGCATGGAGCCCTTTACAGTCAGACATATTCTCCCTTTTTAAGTACTTACAGGTAAACTGAACAGGACGTCTTTCCCTCAGAGATCACTGAGATATCAAGCTATTCAAGCTTCCAAGACCTTGAAATAATTACTACAGCACTTTTCTGAACCCTTCCTCATTTCTAACCTCCCTTCTGAACTATGGAAACCAGAACTAGATGTGATGTTCCAGTAATACTCTTCCTTTCATATAACGTAATAGCACTTTTTAATACCTACACTGTATTTTGCCAGTTACGCATTCAAGACCCTTGTTTCTCCAAATTTAAAAAAAAATTCCTTAATGAAAGACTGAGAGGGAGCTGAAGTCAGAAAAACACAGAGTGGGAAATAAGGCTGAAACCCTTAGTACTCTGCTACTTTGCAGATTTCTCAAACATTTTCAGAGACATCACTTTGCAAAACAAAGCCCTTCCTCACCTTTCAACTTATGTTATTTCACCTTTGATACATAACATTATTTAGTATAAAAACCATGATGTTCAAATAAACCCAACTGCTGAGCAAGCTGTTCTGCTTCATTTAAACTTAATTAAAGCTGATCTTTCATAAACAGCTGAAAAGACAAATAGGATGGATTTTTGTTTTGGTTTTAGCAGTTTTACCCAAAAATCTATAGCCATTTCCTTCTTACCCCGCCATAATTGGTGTTGTGCTGCTAGACAGGAGCAGCAAATATACAGCAGATGAACTGCTTATAAACTCCATTAAACAAAGATAACATAATAGCTCTGACTTGTCAAACATGCTCCTTACTTGCAGGAAGAGCATGTTCTTTTCTACAGATACAGTTCTATAAAATAAGACTGCATGGCAGGAAATCTTTAGACTAAACTGTGAAAAATAATAATTATCAAAATTATAAACATATATATGCATTACAAAGTCAGTGACAGTGGCAACTACATTAAAAAGTTTTAAAACATGTATCTTTACAAAATAAAAGCAAGATGTACTCAATTTTAAATCATTGCTTTATCCTAAAGGTGCACAGAACACGTGAAGGCAGATGGATGCTTATCAGGTTACAACTCTGAGCCATAAAACCTCTCTATTCAAAGTTTCTTGTATTTTCACCTCTAGAAGGAACACAGGGAGTGACACTGGCACAGCACAACATTCTTCCAGTCACAGCATGGGACAGGTCCAAATATGCACATAATAATAAATAAAATAAAATTAATAAAATAAATACAATGAAAGGAAGTCAATGTCTTCCTCCCGGATCCAGTGACGATGAGAAATGGGCATGGCCAACACCAAACCTATTACTGACTTTAGAGAAGCGGTATCATCTAAGCCTCACAGATGCAATAGTCTCAAGACTGCACCAAAGACAGAGGTTGGCCTTGACACTGACAGTCATGCAAGCAGATGTCAGAGTTCACTGATGAAAAACTAAATCACATACGAGCATCTTGAAGGCACCCTGAAGGCTTCATCTGTCAAGGAAGCCTGAAGCCTTTGCCGTCTATCCACATGTTCTTCTTCTAGGCCAACTCCAGATTTCAGTGAATCTTCTGAATCTCAATTCTGACCAGAGAACGAGGTACGGTATATACTCTGGTGTGTTTTCTGATTAACATCCTTATTCACCACAGCAGTATGCCTATTCACACACCAGCATGAGAGAGGCCTTCCAAAAGGTTTTCACAATACAAAAAAACTTGTGGCAAATACAACTATTCTCCACTGAATTCGTTATTGCAGATATTAAACAAAAAAGAAACGCATCAAGTCTAATAATTAAATCCCTCTCACTTTTGCAAAACCAAAACAACTTTCTACTAATATATAGTAGAAATAGCTATTCAATAGATATAGATGGCATGAAAACTATTAAGATAAAGACCTATATCATCATTTTTCAAAGCCACATTTTGACACAGAATCATTTTTTAAATAAACCCTTTGTATGAAGGAAGAGTAAAAAGGAATGCTACCACTTACACTTTTTAATCCCCTTTGTGCCTCACTATCCTGGATGATTAAGACCACTAAATGTAATTAATTTTTTATTACTATACTGTCAGTTAAATCAGAGAACTGAACTCTGAAAGTTAACATGATAAGGGGCTAGAACAAAACCTCAAAATGTAAACAGAAAATGGAAAGATAAAATTTTTGTTATTGGACTGTGATTATGTAATTTTGCTTTAAAAGATTAAGATCTGTTGTCCTCATTTTGGCTAGGACAGATTTAATTTTATTTCTAGTAGCTGGTATAGTGTTATGTCTTGGATTCAGTATAAGAAGAATGTTGGTAACACACGGATGTTTTCAGTTGTTGTTAAGCAGTGTTTAGACTAAGTCAAGGATTGTTCAGCTTCTCATGCCCAGCCAGCAAGAAGGCTGGAGGGGCACAAGAAGTTGGGAGGGGACACAGCCAGGGCAGCTGACCCAAACTGGCCAAAGGGGTATTCCATACCCTGGGGTGTCATGTCCAGCATATATAAACTGGGGGGAGTTGGTCTGGGGGGGATCGCTGCTCAGGAACTAACTGGGCATCGGTCAGTGAGTGGTGAGCAATTGCATTGTGCATCACTTGCTTTGTATATTCCAATCCTTTTATTATTATTATTGTCATTTTATTATTGTTATTCTTATCATTATTAGTTTCTTCCTTTCTGTTCTATTAAATTGTTCTTATCTCAACCCTTGACTTCTACCTTTTTCCTTCTGATTCTTTCACCAATCCCAATGGGGGGGGGAAGTGAGTGAGTGGTTGTGTGGTGCTTAGTTGCTGGCTGGGGTTAAACCACAACATTTATTCAGAGAGAAAAGACCAACTAAGATGCAGGGAAATATATACAGCATGTGGACCATGGAATACGAGGAAGAAATAACACAATTACTGATAATGCTTTATTGAAGAATAGATTTAAAGCCCCAGGAAATTGCTTTGGAGACATAAATAAATAAATAAAAGATAAAAAAAAAGATTGTGCTGATTAAACCCAATACTGAGCAAGTACGTGAGATACTATTTAAAAGTCATAGAAAGAAGGAGATAAGGTTGACCACAGGTCATGAACAAATATTAATGCAAAATTTAAAACATAGCATATCATTATCAAGAAATATATGTATAGTGATTAGAAAATATTACTGACATGAAAAGTCCATCTATAGATGCTACAGTGTAGGTAAATACTTTTACTTGGCTATCTGATATGACTATATAAAACACAAAAGGAAAACACTGAAAAGTATTTTTCATCTCAAACAGTAAAATGATGCATGCCAAATAACAATTTAAAATTTAATTCTTGATTGTTATTTGTTCTGCACTTTCTTTTTTGGAAAGCATGGCAAAGAAAACATAATATCATGTATTTCTAACTATAGTCCATCATTTGAGCTACATAAGATAAATACTGAGATCAGATCAATGTTATAGACTCAGTTATTCATGGGTAACATTTTCATAAATTAACACAGAATCAAAAACTATCAGGTTTGGGGGTGCCATGTTGCTGCTGAAGATGTAGATTTTGAGGGAGAATACAAAACCTCTCTGCTAAGGAATGGGAATGATACCTATCCTTAGGTATCATTCTAAGCTATGGTATTTCTTTTTCTTTTTTAAATTGCCAGTAAATATCAGACTAAAATTCAACAGTCATGCCAAGCTGAGTATGTACTGGGGTCCTCTAAATGAAATTATGTTATATATATTGAAGTGACCAAATAGAATGTATTTCTATTGTACAATCTACGTAGTGTTCATTATTACTGGTAGACATGGAATTTTTATCCTGTTGTGTTAGAATATAAACAATAAAAATAATAATAAAACCTCCTATCCTACAGGCATAGAATAACTTCTCCTTTCCAACATTAACAGGTACAATGCATGCAAACATCTGATCATAACACAACTATATCTTGTTGTTTCCACATTTAGCCTAGCCCATACTCTTATAAATAGACAACAAAAAGGCATTACGGGGAAAAAAAAATAGGTCAAGAGTACCTTAAACCACTCGGTTACATAAAATTCTGTTCTATAACAAAGGGGCTACATGTAGTATGACACTCACTTAATTAAACCTGTTGATTATGTTGCTGAAAAGCTTATCACAACCCTTCCTTAATTTTCTCTGATTTCATTAGAAGTCGAAGCTTTCTTGGGAAAGAAAAGGAAGCAGAATAGAAAAGACAGGTTTGATAAGAACGAATTATACGAGCGGGTATACCTTATTATAGCTGCATAGTAGTAATTAAAACTTTTTCCCTAGGTTATAGGGCTGCATCAAAAGAACCTTGACCAGCAGGTCAAGGGAGGTGATTCTCCCCCGCTACTCCACTCTCATGGGACCCCACCTGCAGTACTGCCTTCAGCTCTGGGGCCCCAGCGTAAGAAGAACATGGACCTGCTCGAGCGGGTCCAGAGGAGGGCTACAAAGATGATCAGAGGGCTGGAGCACCTCTCCTATGAGGACTGAGAGCTGGGGTTGTTCAGTCTGGAGGAGAGAAGGCTCCAGGGAGACCTTATAGCAGCCTTCCAGTACCTAAAGGGGATCTACAGGAAAGATGGGGAAGGACTCTTTATCAGGGACTGTAGTGATAGGGTGAGGGGTAATGGCTTTAAATGGAAGGAAGGTAGATTTAGATTAGTTGTAAGGAAGAAGTTCTTTACTGGGAGGGTGGTGAGGCACAGGAACAGGTTGCCCAGAGAGGCTGTGGCTGCCCCATCCCTGGTAGGGTTCAAGGCCAGGTCGGATGGGGCTTTGAGCAACCTGGTCTAGTGGAAGGTGTCCCTGCCCATGGCAGGGGGCGTGGAACTAGATGATCTTTAAGGTCCCTTCCAACCCAAACCATTCTGTGATATATGATTCTATAGTCTAATTGATGATCTTATGCCCTTTTGTTTTGTACTGGTTGTCATTCCTTGTGTTTGCAGTTTCACTCATCACACAACAATCTCTCTATTAACTTCAATGTCACATCTTCCCTTTAGCGTTAACCACAAAATGAATGACTCCCTGACTAATAAGGGATTACAGCAAGAGGTGTGCGAATGATGGGAAAACAAAGGGATAGAATCTATTACCTAAAACCTCAAACCAAGTGTAATTTGTACTGGTTTTGCTCTGGAAACACACACATACAGAAACAGATGAGGCAAGACAGTCAAAGCATTTCTATGGATGCTTTATCCAAGGAAACCAGCAACTTGTTAGTTTGGTGAAGCATGGAGCTCGTTTTAGATGCTGCTTCTCTGTTGCTTAAAATCTGGAGCCATTATTTTAGTTCCACTTGACATTTTAGCCTTATCGTTCTTTAACAACACACCGTTAAGAAAAGGGCAACTTATTTCAAAGTTAATTATGCCTAACACAAGTTTCTAAATGCTCAATACACTATCCTTTGGTTTATAAAGCATTAAAGTTTTACTATGAATTACCTTTCTTCTGAGCTATACACGGGGACTGAATTATTTCCCAGGCTACTTGTAATGATTCAGAGAGATTAAAGCTCTTCAGGATCCTATTTAAGACAATGGTGAACAATCACTGTGATATGTGATGTGATCTTCTTACACACCAAAATTTTTACAAAGCAAAGAATTACAGGATACATTCTGCATATCATCAAGAGGAGCTTTAAGAGGATGGGGGTACTCAAGGTGTAGATCAATGGACAAAGGAGACCAAAAGAACCCTAACAATCTCAGTATGAAACAGAGCTGGGCTGAGGATTAGACTGTGTCCTTAGGCATCCTGCTAGTGGCAGACTTACTAGATGAGCTCCATCCACACGCAGTAAGTACAGACTCCTTGGGTCACATAACACTGACACACTATAGGGGCTGTGCTTGAACTGCTTGGCAGGCACACAGAATTCAAAATGGTCACGGGGTTGCTCTTGTCCTGTGCTTTATTTTCTAGCACTGGAATGTTTTTGTGGCTTGTCTTTCACAAATTCTTTCAGAATTTCCATAAACTTCTTACAGACACCAGACCCTTCACTTCTGTACAAGCTCTTCTGCCAATACTGCATACTGAGGCAAGAGCATCTCCCCAATCCTTACAACATTTCTAATTAATCTGTAGATCTCATTGGCCATTTCAGCATTAAGAAAGAGCTCACACTAAGATAATAATTTTCTGTGACTGTCAGTCCTTTTCACTAACAACTGTTTTCCAAAACTAGCCTCTTACCTGGTTTAGCATGCAGACTCTGTTCCACATATGCTACTACATGTTTGGTTGCACTAAAATACAGAGTTTATAACTATGTAGCAATTCCAGCTTACTATTCTTTCACAAAATCTGGGTCATTGCTAACTCGAAGACTTTATATAATCTTCTAAATTACTGATGAAAAGTAGTTAACTGTCCAACAAGTATGAGTTCCTGAGGGCTCACTCTCTGATGACTCTCCAGTAATGAATTAACAACAAAAATTGCTACAGTTTTTCAATCTGGTGAATATATTATTTTAGTTCCATACAAGTATATGGTTTGGATTTTGATCAAGATGTCATACTGCAAGTAAGGTAAACATATTGTATTCTTTTTATCTATTAGATCTGCAATACTGCCAAAAATGTAATAAGGTTATTTAACAAGATCTATTTTACAGGAAAATATGTTGAGTGGCATTGATTTTTACCTTCTAATTCCCCGTTGGCAGAGTTCTTAACATATTGGCTGGACACTTTTCCTGCTGCTGCAGCCTAAGAAATTCTGATCCAAGGATTGATATTAGTTAGCTTCCTTCCACCTTTGTTTTTCTTCATAAATCTAAGCACTCTGTCATTTCTTCAGAGAAGCAGCTACTCCCACCCTAAGGAAAGCTACCACCGTGACTAAAATGCTGCTTCTTCTACAGATAATGAAGTTAAAATTTTCAGATGAGACCAATGTTGTGCCTCCATCCACAGGAACACCACCTGAGGACTTCTGTCACAATATTAGATTTTCTAAGAGCCTGTAAATATTCCTGTGTTTCCCCGTTAGCACAATAAATACACTGAATCAGCCCGCACTGCCTTTGTACTGAACACATTTTTGTTTTCGTGCTATCAGCTGGTTATCGCAGCTTGCCTTTTTAGCTGTTCTTCAGCTCACCACCTCTCTGAATTCACTACCAAAGCCCCGTTTATTTTTCTGCATCATCTTCACATTTCTACTCCCTCACGTACCTATTTAAGTGTCCGAGAAGGAAAAAATAAATATCAAAAAGACTGTGTTCACTGCAGTATGATTTAGTCTCTGACTTTCCATTGCTTGCTTCCCTCTTTCAGATACATTTATAATGTCCTTTGATGGATAAAGTAGCAGCATAAACTGACAGTAAAATAACCAATTCCTTACTGTAATGTAGTGTCTTCACCACATTTTAGCAATTAATCCTCTAAAATTTTTAGGTATGTTCATTCACATTTTAACTTTAAAAATAATTTGAGAAGTTGCTAAGCAACAGTGACCTGCCATCTGGTCAGTTAACAACCTTTGTTCTGAGATCATGATGGACGTCTTATTATGTCCTTATCAGACTTGTGTGTGCAGATTTTGCTCTCTATCCCAGCTTGTATTCCCCTCTTCTATAGTGCAATCCAAAGAATCCCCTACACCACTCAGAAAAGCCATTATGACTTATTTTAGTTCATCTCTACATCAATTATTACAAACACAGGCAATTATTTTTTAACTTGACAACAAAAGGATTTTAACTAGGATTTAAATATCACTCAAGAAATTTTTCAGCCTTCAACCTGTGTTACATCTAATTCTACAACTTCTACTGACTGCTTGTCCTGTAGTCACTCATCAGGCTAGTCTTGCTTCTAACACTGCAATAACTGTTGTCATCTTCCTAAAAAAGTGCCTAGTGACACCCTAAAATGTTTTACAGCACAGATACTGTAATTTAAGTAGAATGAATCTGTAACAAAAAGATTTGTCAGAAATAATCGATAAATTCTTTATTTTTATTCCAGGAAAGAAACAAAAACCACAAGGGATACACCAAGTATGGAAACAAACATACACCATGAAAGCACATGACTAATTCCAATGACACTTGGAGAAGTGAACTGCAGAAACATGCAGAAGGACTCTATTGATCAAGAAGCGATGAAACAAAACTATGGATGCACTGACTATAATTCAAGCCTTGACAAAATTTGCTAAGAAAATTACTACTTTTATTTTAAGTAGCAAAACAAAAAATTATTTGTGTTATCAGATACCCATGGGACATTACATTAGCTGTGATATAACCTTGCACAGATACCCTAGCAGATAAATATAAACACAATTTTTATCAGAGAATCATTTAGGCTGGAAAAGACCTTTAAGGTCATTGAGTCCAATCGTTAACCTAGCAATGCCAAGTCCACCACTAAACCATGTCCCCAAGTGCCACATCTACACGTCTTTCAAATACCTCCAGGGATGGTGACTCCACCACTTCTCTCGGAAGCTTGTTCCAATGCTTGACAATCCTTTTGGTGAAGAAATTTTTCCCAATATCCAATCTAAACCTCCCCTGGCACAACGTGAGGCCATTTCCTCTTGTCATGTCGCTTGTTACTTGGGAGAAGAGACCGACCTTCACCTCGCTACAACCTCCTTTCAGGTAGTTGTAGAGAGCGATAAAGTCTCCCCTCAGCCTCCTTTTCTCCAGGCTGAACAACCCCAGTTCTCTCAGCCAGTCAAGTTTTTTTAAGAAATGCAACCTAGAGTGTTTATAAGTTTAAATAAAGCATTAAAAAAAAAAAAAAAATCAACTACCAAAGGAGGGATTAAAATGAAAGCCAAGCAAAAAAGAAAGCAATTAAGATTTCAGTATAAAATTTAAGATACTAGAAAAATTAAGAGGGAACAGACACTGACCAAAGTGACAAGATCACTCTGAAGACTAATGCACAACTTTTCATTGATGAGGGACAGGGAGAAAACAGCATACAACTAGTTGACACCTCCCTCTAGCTGACTGAGGAGAGGCAAACAAGAAAAGATAGGTGGTATAACTGGCACAATTTGAGCACAGATCAGTGCTGGATAAGAAGGGGAAGTGAGAAATGAGCACAAATTCAGGATCTGTCAGATAAACAAACCAAATTCCTCATTTAGAACAAGTCTCCTGTGGTTGTGTACCTTTGAAAAAACCAAGGGCAAGTGGAAAGCGCTGTTTTGAGCTAGTAAGATACAACTTGGGTAGTGATGACAAAGACAAGATTGACTATTTGATCAATAGTAGAAGTGAGAAAGATAATTTTCTGAATGTATTTAGGAAAACCTTAAAAATACAGATTATCTCACCAAAAAAAACCCCAAATTCATCATATTTAAGACTATTCTCACCTGTTTTCCAAGGTGAAAGGTCTTTTGCTGATGAAACATTCAAATTAACTCTGCTTGATGCCAATACTGGAATAGAGAACTTCTCAGGAACCTCAAAGAATTCTTGCATGCTCACTTCTACACTGTAATCCACATACTTCAACTCTGGGGGGAATTTACGAGGTTCCAGGAGTGCATGTCTCTGCAAGTGAAGGAATAATGTATACATAAGAACAATCATATCATAATAATTTCAGGTTAAGAAACGTAAAATTATACAGGCTTAAGGTTGTAATTTTAAAAGTGAATTGGTAATTAGGCAAGTTATATAGAAATTGTTGAGAGATCCTTCTAAATAAAAACTGTCTTGTATATTTTTTTCAGACATCATGCATCTGAAACATTCATTTAAGGAAAATGCATTTTGAGATTTACAGTAAAACCACCTCCTACCCAGAAACCACTCTGCAATCTTTTATATGTATTCAGGGGAGGCAAGAAGAGGGGAGAAAAAACACAAAAAGAAAAATATATTTTGTATCAGATGTAGATAGATGTTTGTTCTTTTACTTCATAAAGTTTCGGAATAATAAAAAGCATGAAAAGGAAAAATTACTTTGATATTTTGCAAGGGATAACTATATAGTTAGCTGACCTAGCTTTGATACTTTAATGTGGACAATATATTTTAGAAATCAAAGCATTTAGAATTAAATTAAGGGACAAATAAGCTCCTCCTCTTGGTAAAAAGCATTGCTAATCAACAGCATAAAACAGATTAGTAAAGGATTAGCACACTACATAAAAGCAAGCTCAAAATAGGCATCTAAACCTCTTAATGAACTAAATTTGACTCCTGTAAGATAGCATTACAGAAATAATGCAATTATTTAATACACTACTTGCTCAAAATTGTGATTTTTGATCCAATAACACAGTATAATTGCAATGTTCAAGATTAACTGTAAACTGAACAAATTTAATATCTGAATCTAGTCACATTTTTTATAGACAAGTCTTTGAATTGATCAATTATCTTGAATCAAAACTAGGGAGGAGGTAAATATAGAAATATTCAGTTTGTGCTAGGAAAACTGTTTTTTTCTCAAAGCGTATTGGTTTAAAATAATGCCAGGACAGCAGGTATTGCAGTACATATTGCAATGGGACAAGGAATGGAAATCTATTGTGGGAATTCAAAAAGATGATTTAAAAGGAAAGTTGATTGTTCTTAAGGATTACTATTAAGGGTAATATGGTCAAATTACTGTTCAGATCAACTGGGTTGAGGTTCTGCTTTGGGTTGGGGGTTTTTCTTTTTTTTTTTTTTTTTTTCTGTTTTAATACAAAGCTCACATTCTGTTACCGGTTTTAGAAAGCAGACCTACACTTTGCCATTGCTTTGTTTTGACCATTAATCTATCCATCCAAAGTGTCAATATGGTGTAAAACACAAAGCACATACGGAATTTAGGAACCTGTTAAGCTTTAGTTGCTAATACAGTTTTTTGACATAATAGATATAGAAACAGATTACTATTCAAGATCCTTTTCTATGAAGAACAACTGGACAGATGTATGTGACTAAAAAAATACTCATCAAAACAAAACGTTAACATAGTTCTTTTTTTACTGTATTTGCACCACTTCTATGGTGCAAATATAATTTAAGGAAGGGACAGGAAGAATTGTTAGGTGAGTTGAAAACCTGAACTCACTATTCATTTCTCCCATGCAAGACTGGAAGTTCACTGATAGTACTCTCTCTTTGTCACACTGTCCTGGTTTCAGCTGGGATAGAGTTAATTGTGTTCCTAGTAGCTAGTACAGTGCTATGTTTTGAGTTCTGTATGAGAAGAATGTTGATAACACTGATGTTTGCAGTTGTTGCTCAGTAGTGTTTAGACTAGAGTCAAGGATTTTTCAGCTTCTCATGCCCAGCCAGCGAGAAGGCTGGAGGGGCACAAGAAGTTGGGAGGGGACACAGCCAGGGCAGCTGACCCAAACTGGCCAAAGGGGTATTCCATACCATGGGGTGTCATGCCCAGTAGATAAACTGGGGGGAGTTGGCCTGAGGGCGATTGCTGCTTGGGAACTAACTGGGCATCGGTCAGCGAGCGGGGAGCAATTGCATTGTGCATCACTTGTATATTCTAATCCTTTTATTATTACTATTTTCATTTTATTAGTGTTATCATTATCATTATTAGTTTCCTCTTTTCTGTTCTATTAAACCATTCTTATCTCTACCCACAAGTTTTACTTCTTTTCCCAATTTGCTCCCCCATGCCACTGGTGGGGGGAGTGAGTGAGTGGCTGCATGGTACTTAGTTGCTGGCTGGGGTTAAACCAACACACACACACAAAATAAATATAAAAATCAATAGGTGCTAATAATTCAGTTGCTCTATTAATAGCAAGTTCCATGTCTCTCTGATAGGACTGGAATGACAGAAAACCTTGCAGTGGGAAAAAGATGTTTCATTCTCACTTGTAATGGGAAGTTCCAAACCAAAAGAATTACATATATTTGCCAGTTTAAATTTGACTTTGATCTTCTGCATATTCAAATATAATTTATACCTACACCTGATTTTGGTAATCAGACTATTTTCCAACATTGAAATCAAAATCCAACATCATTAAAAAGTTTGGGAAGTCTTAATTGACAAAATGATTGTAAGATGACCTTTGGTGGAGTACTGAACACATTTAAATTACAATTATCTTGAAGAGTTATCTTATGATTTTAAAAAAATCACTTAAGTACTTTATTTTAAGATCCTTGTTCTCATTTTTAAAGATATGTTAGGAGAAAAGACAGCTGGTTAGTACTACATCATCTATGAACATTTCAAGTACTTCCTGGTACTTTGTCAAAGACTAAAGGATGAAAATATTTTTATGAGACCTAGATCTTTTTGAAAGGGGAAAAAGAAAATCCTGCAAACACACACAAGACTAAATCCTGTTGCCTCAAAGAGTAACATTTCCAAGAAAAGAGAAAATATCCAACTAAATTCAGATAAATGTTGCAGCTGCTCTCCTTCTTTTTAGTATTTTTCAGGGCAGTGAGAGTTAAATGGAATTTAATATTTTTTAACTTTCATTATCAATTGCAGGTCTAAGGCTGCTGTGCTACAATAAGACAGATTCCAATATGTACTTCATCAGTGTAATGGTTCATGATATTCCAAGTGTGGAAGTGTTATTACCAGTTAAGAACAGTATTTGCATTCAGTTCCCAGCATTAATTTCTTTTTTAGAATAATTTTTTTAAAAAGGATTGCAGGGTATATAAAGCATCAGAATTAAACTTGATATTTTTCAAAGACTGATTGATTTTTCCAAGGTATTTTTGTAGATTTACCATCTGCACTTTCTATGTATAAAGGATGGCAGATTCTATTACAGAGTACTGAGGCACCTTACTCTTTCCTTGCATATTACTGTCTTCCAAATCCTAATTTAGGCCCAGTTCTTCCTTCCAGGAACTAACTTCTAAAACCATTCCTCATGAATAAAAGAATTTTATGATCTCAATCTCTCAGAATCCCTGTGATCAATTATGTTTGCTATCTCCCTTAATCCCATATCAAAAGATAAGTGATGTAATATAAAAGACATTGGTCCCACTTACAATTTTGACAAATTAAAATCTGACCACAGATCCTTTTGTGAAAAGTTCATTCCCATTCAAACGCATCTAATGTAACTTTTTAATTACAGTATCTTCTCTCTTCAAGGACACCATGATTCTTTCTCAGAAAAAAACCACCCACCTGTATTTAAAAAAGCCAACTGTTCAAACTGAGCTTACAACTTTTCCATAATCACATGGAAGATCACAAGATCCTTCTTGAATCCTGGGGGACTACGAAGTGCACAAACTTTGAAGATCAGAGCTGGACAGGTTGTAGGATGAGATTCTGTCACATCAGCCAAGCAGTGGAAGCCATAGCTTCAAGTGCATAAGATCTCTGCTCATTTTCCATTCATCAAAACTAAAACTCATCATCACCACCATGATGTACTAAGATAAAAATAGTCAACGTTGCTTAGTCACATGGACAGCAGGATAGAAAGAAAATGCACAACGTCCTAACAGCTGGAGTATGGCTAAGGGTACAGAGATCTGGTGTCCATGCTCAGATGAGCCACACATTTGAAGGGAGGCAAAATGGAGCCTAAAGTAAATACTTTTTACAACTTAACTATGAGGACACATCTGGACACAGCGGGAAGCGCAAGCTGTAGTTTTGGGATTCTTGTAGAACACAACTTCTCTTCCTTTCCTATCATAATGCCTGCTTTATATGCTGAGCATGACGTCCTATGGTCTGGAATATTCCTTTGGTCAGTTGGGATCAGCTGTCCCAGCTGTGTCCCCTCCCAACTCCTTGTGCCCCCCCCAGCCTGCTCGCTGGTGGGGTGAGGAGCAGAAAAGCCCTCTGCTCTGGGTAAGCACTGCTCAGCAGTAATGAAAACATCCCTGTGTTATCAACACTGTTTTCAGCACAAATCCAAAGCATAGCCCCATACTAGCTACTATGACAAAAATTAACTCTATCCCAGCCAAAACCAGCACAAGAGGTAAGAAATTAACACAGCTGTATGCTTAAAAAATAAAATTCAGAACTTTCCTAACATCTTTCATTAAAACCAATAAAAATTTCACAGTCAGAAATGGGCATGCAACCAGGTTATTATTTAGTTTCTGGGGTTTTATGCCTTGTATTTATTTATAGGGTGTATACTAATAGAACTAAATAGCATAAGGCTACTGACTTTAATCTCTCATTTTCCTTTAAATATTGAGATCTGCATCTTTGGATTCCTATTGCTTTAGCATTCTTGCTTCCTATTTCTTCATTACTTAACTTCTCTAACTCTATTAAATTTTGATGCTATTTGGTTTCAAATTTGTTTATTTTTTTAATTATACCAAAGTTTAGCACCAAAAAAAAAAATCCTTTAACAAATGGTTTGGATTGTGTTGGCAGTAAAGGTTACTTTTGGGGGACAGGGAGGGAGATGGCAGGTTACCTACTTAACCTTGCTGTTAGTAAGTCCTTCAGTGCCCGAGATTGTAAAGTAAGCTATTAAAATTCTATTTCTAGCAGAACTGCTTAAATGAGATGATTTTAACCTAATTTATAAAGTAAAAGATAGAAATAAAGATTTAGCTAACACTCCTGCTCGTTTCCATTGAATGTCCATTTCCAAGCTCCTGAGACTTGTTGACTGTCACTTCTGTACTCTGATTGCACATTATCTAATACTGGCCCAGTAGTAACATTATTTAGCACAAAAACCCAACAGGGTAAATAGGTTCTGATCAGCACAATTTTTATGGGAAAGAGATAAAAATTCATTTTTTTTTTAGTAATTCTAATCATTAAAGACAATCAAAATAGATCTTTGTTTCTTACAGCAAGGAAAAGAAGCAGTAAAAACACAGTACAAAAATAGCCAGGACTTTCAACCATGCTTATACATGGGTCACATAAAAACATACAGCATGAGTTACTGAATATGCATATCTAGTTGGACTCCAAAAATATAGCCTACCTTTATTACTATTTTCTATGTGACTTAAGTAAACATGAGTAAAATGTACCATTTAATATGAATGAAAGCATGCAATTATTTAGTTAGTTATTATTCAATTTGACAGGCAAAAAATGGATGAAGTAGTAATAATGTAAGGGCATTTTCCGTTCTGTCCATCCATTATATAACACAATTATACCTGCAGGAAGTGAGTAGAAAGGTGGAACAGAAATAAAAGAGAGTGTAACAGATTTCCAGAGATTCTAGATTTACCTCTTACCTACACATATGTTCCAAAGGATTTCATGAGCCTAAATAATTCATCAAACCACAGGAGCTGTGGATAGGTCCTTTTTGGTGGCGGTGGTGGGCCAATTTAGACAATGAGCCTAAAACCATACTTCAGCTCCAAACTTAAACAATTTTCTTCAATTAATGCTACCAGAATTTCTATACTGTTACTTTTATACAGACAGTAAGTAAGAATTTATGACAAAAAGTTATTAGGAACACTCTTCAGAATTTAATCTGCATAGTGGTTTACCATACCGAGATATTTTTAATGTGTAAAGTCTTTTCTACATCAGTATATAGCAGAACTTCTCCATTTTATTTCTCATAAGCAATTATAAGACTTTCTGTACAAGGAGCAAAATACTTACTTCTGCATATTAGTTTCACTTCTCACATGATAATTTATTCAGCATTAGTATCCATCATTATGTATTTTATGACTAATCTAATTGTCCTCCACTCTTCTACAATACACATAATTTTATAACTCATATTAGATCTTAGCATACCTAGTGGTACAGAGAGTGTTCCTATTATGTTCTGTCTTGATTATATCCACAGCTTCAGAGCAGTCAAGTCTTTCATCAAGTATTTGCTAAGTGACTGATATTAAGGGACTTCAATTATGAAAAGTTTATAAAGTGTTACCACAGCAGTGGATTAGCTAGAATCCAAAAGCAAACTATTGGAGTCTAGATTACATGGTTACAATTCTTGTCCCACTATAAACATGTGACAGATTAAATCTACTTTGTCATTTTTCCTCATTTAATTTGTTTTATATTACTTTTTAAACTTACCTGTAAACAAAAGGCATAATTTTAGCAAAATCAAGACACCAAGGAAAATTCTCTTCCTCTTAGTACTGGGTATCATGTAGTGCTGGGAACCTTACTCAGGGAACAGTCTAACTGGAAAACTGGAATAGCACACCTGCCTGGCAATCTGTCTGAGGCCAGGTAACATCAGGCTCAAAAGGGAAATGAAAACCCAGAGTGTGGCTATCATCCATAGAAGGTTACTTTTGAATTCTACATGAGGAAAAAAGCTTGCTTATTTGGCAATATTGCTATTATAAATTTATTCACAAGTACTAATTGAATGTTTACAGACTACCTTGGGAGGATTTTTTGTTTCTAGATGTTGAAATCTTGGGGAAATATCTCTAGGGTGGAATGATGTATAAGTAGGGAGCTATAGCTTATAAGGAAGATTTGTGGTTTTCCAAAACTATTTTGTATTGATTGCAAGACAAGAAAAAGTCTTTCCTGCTCCTTGATTTATTCTCGAAGTCTCTTCTTAAAAAAAAAAATAAAAATCCTGTTTGAGAAATGTCATTTCTTACAAAAGCGTGCATAAGGAAGGATACTAATACAGATATCTATTACACAGAGTATGAAAGCTTTTTAAATCAATGGGTATTTTTCAGAAGCTAACTGAAGTAAAATATTAAGGCTCTTTTTAACTGCAGCCAAGATTTCTTAAAGGAAGCACTTCTTAATAGCATGGAGTGAGGAAGCAGCTTCAGAATGAACATGTAAAATATTGCACTGTCTGAGGGGAATTAGGATTAGTAACTGTCATTGCACAATGTGTGAAAAAAACATAACTTCATACTATTTCCTGAAACTTAAAAAATTCAGTGCTTTCAATCAAGAACAACTAAATAATTGCAGTAACAGATTATGGTGTTTCTCACCTCTACTCTGGACAGCCGTAACAATGCAGTTGCAACTCGAACACTACTGCTCTGCAGAGTCCCTGTGATCTTCCTTCTTTCATATTCAATAGTTGACATGTGCTGTTGTGCAGCAATGGCCAGAGCCCTCTCTTTTGATTCATTGATCAATGGAATCCTCAGATTTTCTTCAAGAATCTGAGCAAGACCACATTTCAAATATAAAACTGGCTCCAGTGCACTTGGGCCTGTTAAATTAAAAAAAAACCACACCCCCCCCCCCCATTTGTCAGCTGCTAGAGTAACTGCACAGAGTATTTAAAATCTCTAATCTCCAAAGAAAAGCCAGAATACAAAATTCCTCTGATGTTTAGTTACATGCTATTACTCTAGTACATGCTATTTACTCCAGTAATTTTTTTTTATTTTTAATTATAATGGGGAAATAAAAATTAACACAGACTGAAATCCAAACCAAAAGTTGATTTTGATAGTTAATAAAAAATCCCAGACTTTAGTGTTACTGCTATTATGACAGTAATGAAAGTTTGAAAAAGTCTTTCTGCTACCTACACAACACAGTTACTCTTTTAACCCTCTGGGTGATGTTGCATCCCCTCTAAAAGAAACCACCAGTAATTATGTCAAATGATAGCTACACTGTTTCTGAAATAGGACTGACAGCAGTTTATCACTGGCTGTTTGAAGACAAAAGCCTGTCAAATCACAGCACTGCATACAAAACTCATGTGTTTTAAAACTAGAAAAATTCTAGGTAAAGATGACTTGTCCTGGTTCATCTGAAGTAGAAAAGAAGAGAAATTATGAAAAAAATATTTATGTGGACTATGTTGAAAACAATACAAGAAAGTTGAAGACGATAGTTAACGACCAGCTGCTGCTCTGAAAAGAAATATCTGATAGTTACACTGTCATATCTTTCTTACACTTCACTATAAACAACTGCTTTTACCACAGGTATTTAATTAATTTTAACAAAAATGCATGGGAACTAAAGAACATTTGCAAAAGAGAATTATTTGTTCTATTTTACTGTTCTCCCTTCTATTCACTTTACCTTCTAATGTACTGCTAACATGTAAAACATTTGGACTATCCATTGGAAGCAATCCTGAAGGCAAAGGTATATCACCTGTTCCCTCTACCACATATATGAATTCTCCAATCTGAAACACAAGAACATACACATCCTCACAATTCAGAAAGCAACTCATGCAGAACAGAAGGCAAAATCTTAAAACTAAAACCAAAGATATCCTAGTAATACTTAAGATCTGACTTGTGAAATAATTTACATATTCTAGAGACCCACTATTTTAAAACTATGTTTAAATAAAATAAAATTATCATTTCAAACCCTGCTATGATAATAAAGTATCTTTAATTGAGAATATTAAATCTGAAAAGTCAAGAAATTTCAACAAGTTGAATCCTTTCCAACTCCTCATATAATTTAACTGAATGAGGATACCCTGACCCATAAATACAGCAATAAATTGAATTCTAATTATGTGCTATAGCTACACATAATTTAAACATATTCACGAGCTTACTTCATTGCTCTTCACTGTTAAGAACTTTTAAAAAAAAAATGTTTACAGTAATTTTGAGCCAGTAACATTTCTCTAGAAAGCAAAAAAGAGCAGAAGTCAAGGCACGTTAGCATCATGTACAAATTCTCCATTAAGGAGAAATAAAGTTAAAAAATCTTAACTATTTCATCAAAAATAATGGAAAACCTACAGAAGCTAGAAAGTAAATACAAACATGACCTAGAACAAAGGAAGACAGTAATTTGTCATAGAGGAAAAGATAA
The DNA here is from genome assembly GCF_000737465.1 of Haliaeetus leucocephalus. Taxonomy (NCBI): domain Eukaryota; kingdom Metazoa; phylum Chordata; class Aves; order Accipitriformes; family Accipitridae; genus Haliaeetus; species Haliaeetus leucocephalus. Next base: position 7,535,350 of record NW_010972753.1, read on the forward strand.
ATTAATTAGCAGAGAAATAACACTTTGAATCATAGAGGAAACAAAAAAATAAGGTGCAAATGAAAGACAGAAAAGTATTTTTTTAAAAAAAGAAAACGCACTAAAAGTACTCCAAATTATAAAGACCACAATCAGAACATCCTGAAACTAAAAGATGTCTCAATTATGTACCTATATATCTATCTGAACTAGGCAGGAGATTTAATAGATATCTATAACTATTGCTTTGACAACTTCTTTTTGTTTACCACAAACTTTTTTGGACAACTTTAGCTTCTACTGATTGCAAGGTAAAGGACCAAGCACTGCTGCAACAACTGATATAATTTGCACAGAAGGTCATCTTTTTATTTCCATAAACCACATTCTGTAAAGCTTTGCCCTACAGATGCATATTCTGTCTTTTATTCTTCATTCCAGATATGAAAGAAATAATTTATTTATATAATTTAGTCCATCTGCCAACCAGTGCAATGTTTTCCCTTTAATATTGGTCAATAACATAAGACAAGCCTGCTTTTTATTTTACCTTTATTCATAGTTTCGTCAGATAAGGCTGAAAGCATTGCAATTATGTATCTGACCCAGCAGAAGAAAAGCTATTCAGTTGTGATGGCGTTCTCTCCCCTTCCTTGATTCAAGCGTTCAGATAAATCTTCCTTGAGAAGGATTAAAGAAACCTACAGCAAAATTGGTTTCCCACACACAAACTAATAGCCACTCCTGGGAACCAATTTAAACAGGAATTATTCCTGTTTGACACAGTGATTTCGCTCCATAAGGACCGTTAACAAGCTCACAGCATATACAACTAATTTCATGAAGGCGCTGGTTGCTAGGATGCCATTCAACTATCAATTACTTTTCTTGTCATTGCTGACATCAATATGGTTATAGGTAGGAACAAACTTCCCTATTTCCCTCTTTGCTTTGAAGAAATCTTTCTTTTTGATCTCTATAGAATGTAAATCCTGTTTTCTTTCTGCTGAGGTTTTTTCTTGATGCTTTGGAACAGAATGGGTATTTTACTGTATTTTGAGAGTTTAGCTAGTATCCCCATGGTTTTAATGCTTCATATTTCCATTTTCCATCAGCTGCAAACAGGATAGCATCAACATTTTGTAGGGTTTACTGATAATAAAAATAGTTAATAAAATAGCTGTTGAACTACCATTAGCTATTTATCTAATCCCATTGCTAACTGATATTTCAAAAGAATGTATAGCTACTAGGAATTTGCAGTTCTCCATGCAAGACAGTAATTAAGAACAACAGATAGTAAAGCATTCTCTTAATAAACCATATAATTTTATATTAGGCATTTAGCTGTGAAAGTCTGGACTGACACTCTTAAACTCTGACTTAATAAATCATTATCATTGGAATCACAGGTTGTTCACATTTAAAGTAGCTCCCAGAAACAAAGATACAGAGAAAAAGCAACCCGGTTATGTTAACCAATATATAATTTCTTCTCTGAAAAGACCTATGCTAAAAATTTGAAGAATGTCAGTTTCAATTTTTCTTAAAAAAACAAAGAAATATCGAAACAAATCCTTGACAAATGTTATAAACAACTTGTGCTGTCATTTCAAACCTTAGAAAAGTTAACATACAGATACTTTCAAAACAGTTTAAGCAACATACTTGAGTAGGCCAACAAACTTGAATCAGTGTATCTTCTTGCTTTTATTACAGATATATAGCTGATGCAATGAAGATAGGATTCCTAGTCAGATACAAGTCTAACTAGTGATTTGAATCTCAATACCTTCTTCATTGATTGTAATGAAGAAGTAGTCTTACTCTGATACTATTTTGGTCCATTCATCAAAAAGGGTAGGAAAGGTAGGCAGGAAGAAATTACAGAAATGCTAAATTAAATTATTTATTAGATTATATACATCACAAGTCCATATTTGAATGATACAAGCCTCATCATTGTATGAAGCCATTTGATTGTCATACAGCATGATAGCTACACCTGTTTGTCAATTAGATAATGGCATGATTGAAATATTGCAGCCATATACACAATCTTTAAGCAAGTCAGCTTCTTCCTCTGCCATTACTATACAGCTCTAAAATCACGCTAGCTATCTTGCAGTTTCATCTTTCCCTAGGAGATTCACCACATTTTCTTACAAATAATACAATTATGTGGATGGCACTTAATTTCTCTAGCCTGTGGTGCTATGTATCAAAAATTTTGCACTTTCAGCAGCCTTTAATTACATCCCACCTACTCAGCTAAGCTGAAAGGACCGAGTGTTCCAGAAATAGTTACCATACAGGACATAACAGTGGCTTCTCTGAGGCATTAATGCTTCCTACTATGATAAGGTCAACTAGTTCTTTGTTAAGAACAGTGACTAGCTAGGTTTCTCAATTTAGGTTTTCTACATCACCACTGGAGGCAACACTACAGCTGTCAGAAACGTTCCTTTCCCTTTTCACCTGAAGTATAACTGTCCCATAGCTCTGACCACATCTCTTAAATTTGCTTTCCTCCCATTAACATGTCTCCAATTCCTTTCTCTTCATTAAATTATTTAGTTTTCAGGCTCTATACCTAATGTAGCATAAGCCTCCTCTTCTCAGTCAGGGTATACACTTCTGCTTCTAATACAGAAACAAACAGGGGAAATGCCAATAGAAGAGGTTTAAAGAAAGAGTGTAAAATCATAGCAAGGAAAAGAAGATTCTTTTCAGATTTGCTCCCAGAAACCAGTAGGTAAGGGTCTTCCTTGTCTAGAGACTGCATCTAGACATTTAATTGAATAAAAATGATGGACCTAACCTTCATGAGTTTGTCTAATTTCTTCTGAACTAGTTAACAGTTTTAGCATCCAAATTGTCCGATGATAGCTGAGTTACATAAGTTAAACATTGCATATGAAAAAGTGCTTCATTTGGTTCAGGTTGTAGACCCTGCCACAGTTACTCTATTAACTTTCCGCAAAATATTCATAATCTCATGTACCTGTCATGTCCCTTAACAATCTCTTCTTTAATTACAGGAAATTTTTTTTTTTAAGTATCTGTCTCTATAAAGAAACTGTTTCATCCTTCTGATCACCCTTGTTTCTCTCTCTTTCTTTCCCCTATCCCTATTATAGTGTTTGCTGGGGTAACTAGAACTGCACACAATATTCAAGATGTGTGACTACCGTGGCTCTTTAGAAAGGTATACTGAGGTTTCACATTTTGATGTCTATTTCTTTGCTAATAATTTCTCTTTTTGAATGATGCTGAGCACTGGACTGATTTTTCATTGAACCATCCACAAAGATTGCTATCCTCTGACATGGGGACATTTATACAGCCTCGTTGTAGGTGATTCCCTAGTGTCAGTAACACATGAGCTCACTGTCTCACTGTAAAATTTGACAGATTATCCCTCTTCTAACTCTCTGCTAATTTTCAAGAAACATAAGTAAACTGTATACTCCTTAAGACTTCCAGCTACATGGCTTGCTTTCTTAAAAATCGGCTAGCTGTTTCAACTATTGAACAGGGTCAGATAGACAGGCTTGGGCATCATTGCATTAGTCTTATTTTCCTTTAAAAGCAAGGAAAAAATTAAGTTGGCCAGGTGGCATAGCCAAATCCTGGTTAAACAATAAAAACAAACAGCAAACATACAAACACTAAACACTAGCAGAAGCCTCTTGTCCGCCTCTTGTCCTATAGTAATGAAAAATATGAAAGCTGAGAACGTGCAGGAGAAAAAGAATAAGTCATTTAGTTCTGGATGTATTGTTACGAATCATGAAAACATGGCAGAGAGAATGGCAGATACATGTGATTGCACAGAGGGAAAGCTGAAACACAGAGGTAGTATTATGAAAGTAAGCAGCAGAATGCGAGCCTTGAGATCAACCACACATAAAAGAAGATTAGAAAAACAACAGGGTGTTGAAAAACATTGACAGCTAGAGACAAAACACAGCAGAGAGGTTAAAGAGGTGAAAAGATGGACTAAAGACACAGAAAAAAGAAGATTGTAAATATGAAGATTGTGACCACTGAGATAAAGGATTACAGGAACGCCAAAGAAGCTGGAGTGCAAATTTTAAGATCTGAAAGTTGGTCAAAACCAGGTCTTGGTAATTTGATGAAATCCATTTCAGTTAAGTATATATGGCAAAACCCGGGCTACATGAGTCAAGAGAAACTGAAAGGTAATGGAGTCATTATTTGTATATAATCTGTTCAGAAGTTTTACCTGCATTGGTGACAAAGAATGAATGGAAATTGAATTGGCAGAAAAATTAAAAAGAGACAGAGCAAGGAAAATAATTTCTTATTTTACTTTGACAGCATATCTTAGATACAGTGATAAATACAGGGAGAAGCACAGTACAGTAAAGATTTTATCCTTTCCCTGCCTATGTCTCATCCAAAAGCATTATTCTTGCTCCCACATCAAAACAAATTATTTAAATTCCATATTTGTATTGAAGCTGAGTTGCCCAGAAAAGCCACCAAAGTAACATTCCTTGCAGTATTACTTTTATTTGTAATGATTTGACAGTGAAAAGTAACTTGCAGCATTTCATATAATTCTAATTATGTGGAGATAAAACGGCAGTAAACTTTGGTTTAAATTTCTTAGCTGAAGCCTATAATCTTGCGTAAATCTCTGACCAACTTCTTAAGCAACATTTTCCTCCATGATTTATAGAAATACTGTCTTAACAAAAAAAAAAAAGAAAGAGAAAAGAGTTTCTTTTCCAAAAGTTAGCACATAGATCACATCTGTATAATTGCATATGCGTGCAAAAACATTACCTTAAAATGTGCACATAACCAATTTGTACATTCATTTACCCTATTCACACATAATTGGCAAACATATCCTGATTCTTAACTGACTAGGCCATCACAGGAGAACCACTCACAGAACATACTTTCTATTCTTACCAGTTCATTAATCAGAATGACAGTGCAGTAACGTTTTTCCAGACTGAAGGGAAGGAAGTGAATATCTAAACCTGCAGAAGTTCTCCCCTCCAAGAACAGTTTTTCCATTGGACTGAAGAACTCATTCAGGAGGCTGGATTGGTCAGCTGTTAAAATAAGTTTAAGTGGTTGTTTAGATACAACAGCATGGGTTGTAAAATAATGTAGCTGCCTGAGTTTAAATATAAGGATAGTGTATACAGTCTCCTGTAGTAATCAGTATTTAAGGCACACTTGTAATTAGTAACAACTATTTACGGTTACACTTGTGTAAATGTGCTGCAATATTGCATGCTGTATTATTTAAACACATTTTGCTAACTACTTGCGTTCTTACTCTGTGCACTGAATGAAAACTGGGGAAAACAGACAGTTCTCACCATCAAAAACTCTTTATGGATGTACAGCCTACAAGCAAATGGCTATTCCTGCCAGAAAGTACAGTTTATTACTATTTAAACAAACAATCTTGCTCTTAGTAGCAGTAACTATGTTGTAGTCTGAAATCCTTCAGAATGGACAAAAATTAAATACTGGCAAGCTTGCTTTCTTTGCGTTGCTTTCACAAAAGCATTAGGCTGAGAAAGTGCTTTCTTTGTAAGACATGAAGAATCTTGGGGTTGAATCTGGCAGAGTCTGACTACTTTCTCACTGCATGTTTTTCATCTGCTAAGTGTATTTTGCTAATGCAGATTACCTTAGAACCAGACTTTCATTCAAGCTTGGCTGGCTAGCTTTCTAGGAAGCTTAGCGGACTTAAGAATAGAACTGAAAGTGAAGGCAACAGAAATGAGTGAAGACCACGCAAGAAACCTATGCCAAACTCTGGCCAATTAAATAGAACTGATTCACCCCTCAAAACCACGAAGAACCAAGCTGAAGAAAGGCATAGCCACCATCCACCTTCTCTCTCCATAGTCCAAACTGTTTTCCAAACAATAAAAATTCAAATTTCCCAATATTCATGGTTTAACCAACAGTTCAATTTGAGATTAATTTGATGTTTCTAAAGCCTACATAAACAATGACAAAAAAACCCAAACAAAAAAACACAAAAACACTGAAGTCCCATTTTTACCCTTCCATCAAAGAGAGTAAGGCAGCCCTAACAGCAAGTAATTTTTGACTAAATACGGCACTAACGCCCAAATTTGTCTCCTGTTCAAGTGTTCCTCATTCAAAGTATGGCAAACTGTGGACCAGATTGAATTAGTCTTGTGAGAGCCCTCCCTCCTCACTTTCTTTCTGGATTCTGTGAAATTAAAACAATTGTCAAAGAAGTAACATTTAATAAGTAATTTAGATTTTTTTTTTACAGTTTTCTTCCTTTTTATTATGGCTGCTCCAAAAGAAAAAAAGTATTCCTATTGCTCTCCACTTATGACTCTTGACCCTTAACAGTATATGTTCTCTCAGGTCAGGGTGTAAAACATGTACATCAGACTCTTGTTTAGGTTTCATTCACCACGTTATTGAGAGAATGAATGGGAATTATTCTCAAAGCAGAAAAGCACTTCTACAAGAAATGAAAACATAATTCTGTTTCCAAAGACCTGAAATGCCATCAAAAACGTCTCTGTAGCCCAAACTGATTGAAGCCATAAAAACCTTTGTAAGCTATTCACAAATTGGTATAACAGTTGTACCCCACTTCATTACTTAAGGTACATAGTTTTTATTGTTATGAACTGTGTATTAGTTGGTTGTTAAGTACATCTCAGAAAACAATATGAGATAATCAATATATCTAGAAGGGCTAGCTTATTCAGATTACAAATCTGCTTTCAATATGAACTCACAGAAACACAACAATATTTTCCAAGAGGACAAAATTAATTCCTAAGGCCAACCTACAAATTTTGCTCAAGTGGACTTGCAACAGTCTCAGAAAAGGCTGTAGCTCTACATTCATACATTTTAACAGAACTGTTGACTGACATTTCACAGGAAATATGAGCAAAAAATGCACAGTCCCTGTTGATGAGTATTTTAAAAAATAAATCAGGTAAGCTGCAAAGGCTCCACATCAGACTCCAATGAAGCCAGCCCACAGGCTCTTAAAACAAGAAAAACAGATTTTTATTATTTTTTTTTAACTGTAAAATCATTAGGACTACAGTGAAACCTTAGAAATCATTTCACTAAATTAAATATGTAAGAAGATATACTATCCTATAAATAATAGTTACTGAGCATACCCATAAACAGTAATTACCGAACATATGTTAGACGTCAAAATCTTGCTTATGTAGATAATCTAGTTCCTAGTGTAGTGACACAAGAGGTATTATATAGAGGTACTTACAGCCATTTAAGTTGTTCTCTTCATTTGGATCTTCAGGCAGTGCATCATTTTTAAAATTTAATATGTTATTTTCAGAACTAAAAGGAAAAAATAAAAATGAAAGCAATACTCTAAAGCTGGACATTTCTATTACTAACAGATAGCTTCGTCCCCCTTTTTAGGAATAAATACCAGAAAAGCAAAGTTTTCAAGAAAGAAAAAAACCCACCACATTTTGGAACCATCTACCTACCCATACTGTTAAATACCACCTCTTCCACTTAAGTTAGTAGTCGTATTTACAGCAAAGCCAGAACACGCTCCCTTCAGTCAACCAGTATAATATATCTGCAATACTCATATAAGCAAAATTCCATGTTAAAAAAAAATATAATCACATTTTGTCAGTCAAAAGTACTCCTGCCCAAAAACACTTTGGGGGGACTTAGACTCATAGAATCATAGCATGGTTTGGGTTGGGAGGGACCTTAAAGATCATCTAGTTCCAACCCCCCTGCCATAGGCAAGGACACCTTCCACTAGACCAGGTTGCTCCAAGCCCCATCCAACCTGGCCTTGAACACTGCCAGGGATGGGGCAGCCTCAACTTCTCTGGGCAACCTGTTCCAGTGTCTCACTTCAGTCCCAGTTCTTCTCTATCATTTCAATATCCTGTGTGGATATGCAAAGAATTGTTCCCTGGTACATCATGAAGTGGCAAGGCCTTGCATTCCTCTGATGCTCTTCAGTTGTCTTCTGCTCAGTCTTTCCAATTTTTCCCCCCAAAAGTACTCTATAGAAATACATCTAAATATCTGCAAACCAGATTCAGTTCAGATACACTGTGCTCGCTCTAGACTTACATTCATAGACCTTGTGGACATCTCTTTAGACCGCTGCTTCTTACAGAAACTGATTTACAAAAGTAACAGTCTTCCCTTGCCCCTTATCAGAACACACTTCAGAGACTAGATCTCCTCTTACCGAAACTTTTTTTTAAGCCCCGAATTTTTTTCTCTAGCTCTCTCTACCTTCTTTCTAGCCCAACAGTCTCCTCTTTTTAAAGAGGAGAGAAGCATTCTGCTTTATGCATGTTAACCCAATTACCTTATCCAGGTACCATCCTGAGAGCTAACCGAATCTATTCACTTTTATCTGTCTACCTAGTGGTCAAAGTACCTTAATACAACATTAACATTTAGAAACAATAAAAATAAGACATTTAAAGTTAGAATTTTTTAAAACATTAATTGTAATTCCAGGCTATATACTTGTATGTTACAGAATACCAGATATTGTGTGTATGTGTGATGCACACTTTTAGGCAAACATTTTACATTTATTAGCTTAATTAGAAAACACACCAGCAGGTCATATATGAAAAAATGAGAACTATCTAGTAAATGAAGATTCTAGCCTATGGCTTTGGCTTACTGGAAACCTTGGATATACCACTAGTCATTACTAGTCATTATTCCAGAGTCAGAATTCATGGTCTAATCTCTACTCTAAATTCAAACTCTGTTTCTGATACCATCTGGAAAGGAACTCTGTCCAGTGAAGGGAAAATTCAAATTTTAACTGCTCAGCAATGATAATTCAGGACCAAGGAACAATCTGGCACGGAGGGCAAGAAGGTCCAACAGTTTGGAAGCAGGAACACCAAGGACAGAACGATTCCCTCTGAGGTTGTGAAGTTTCCCTTCCTGAAGAGGTAAGAAATGATGCAGCATTGCCTGGTGGCAATGGTTCATGGAATACAAGTGCTCAGGAGCCACTTCTGGTAAACAGGCTGGGGGATGAACCAAACGCCCAGTTAAGGAACCTGATGCTGACGCTCACAGGATCGGTGTCGGGACAAGTGTACAGAAGGCATCAGCTCATGTCACATCTTTGCGGACTTCTTGTAGAACTGCTTATGGCGGTAAGTCTCTTCCTGCTGCTTTTGTTCATTAATTCTTTTTTTTTAAGCACAAATGTATGTTTAATGTGACTCAGGGGGTACAATAAAAATTCCCCAACATCAGTTCAACAAATGTCAAATAAAGCTAACAAATCCCCTTTTTGTTTCCTTGCTTAGGCCTGGAGAAATACAAGAAATCCAACTCCTGTGAGGGCTCCACTGATTTCAACAGAAGTCTGCATCTTTGTGGGGGCGACATTACCAAATCCTAAAGAAGGGTCAGACCTTAATTGCTTTCATTTCCTGAAATACACCACTGTTGAAATGTTATCTCATTTCAGTTTTTCCAATTAAAATGTTAACAGTTTTATTTCTGTTGTTGTTGTTACATATTGTTCGGTGCAACTGCAGAAATCTGGCCTCAGAGACATTAGTATTTCACCATCTAAATTTGAAAATTTTACCTGTGGGGAATATTATTTTAAATGTAACATATTGTGATTGCAATGAATTATTCCTCTTTTCCCTTCTTTGTCTACTTAATAAATTGTATTTTTACAAATAAAGTAAACTGTGGATCTTGGCTGGAAATGCACTAGAAGTTCATCACTTGGAAGTTTGCTTTTTCAATAGTAAACGAAATGAGAGGCTTATTGCTTTATAAAGTCCTATATTTAACTCTTCCTAGAGAGTAAAGTCAATAGAGCATTAACAAGAGATACTTTTAACCTTATTTTTATGTTTCATTTATATATATTCTTAAATGTGGAGAGTAGTTACTCCATAGAATATTAACAATTATGGAGACTAAATTTTATAATCTGCAAGTCAACCATTTGAATAACTCCTATGTAGTATGACATATCCTTAGCTTTAAAAGATATCTCATACTTTCTATTTGGAATGTAAAACAGTAATGTTTGGTGTTTTGTACTACTACACCTCAAGAGCAAAAATTCTCTAAATAATTTAGAAAAGTTTACCACTAAATGCAATTTTCTATAGTAGGTATTTGAAACAAATATTTCTGTTCACTATTTCACTTCGAATCACATACATTTTGGTAGTCTCTAAGGTACTTAAACAATCTTACTATGCACTGGGATTTCAAATTATGATGTATACACTGGACAATACAGTGGATTGATTTGGCATCCTTCTCCCTGCTACTGATGAGTATTTATAACTCACAAGGGACAGATAAATGTTTTAATCTTTAATTTATTATAAATATATAAAATATTCAAAGACAACTTCCTGAATATTTTCCCTATAGATTTTTAAATACAAATCTAATTTTTTTAAATTCAAACTTAAAAATAACATGCAAGTTCATATTTGTTTGTTTGTTCAGACTTTTTCAAGTCAGACAGCCACATTGTAATAGTAAAAAACACATCACAACACATATAAAACTGGGGTGACTTAATACAATGTTATCTAACCTAACCAACGTGCAGGACAGCAATATGTTTAAGAAATTTAATAGGAAATCTACTGTTGTTAAGATAAGGCATCCTTTTTCTTAACAAAAGAAATCAGTAAAGCTAAGTAAAACATGGATTTTACACTAACCCTAATAAATGTTAAGAGTGATCCAAATTCAATCTAGGAAGTGCAAGATCCAGATTTAAACCATTAGAAAAATCCCATTGGAATCCCACAATTCTGTATACCAAGGATTCATGAACTGCAACAAATCAATAGTACACAAATTATTTAAAACTTGTGAGACATGATTTTTTCTTAAAGGAAACAGAGCATAGTTATTTAAGAAAAAGTACAACATAGTGCGACATTTGCATATTTCATGGCTAAAAAAAGGAGGCTGGTGTTGCCACTATCTCTACTTGGTGTAAATCATTTCTCTTCCTTACAGTCCTGATTTCCAAACAGATTGAATTTGGCATCTTACACTTGCCATTCTCAAAATCATTGTCTTTTTAATATTGGAGTAGAAATTAATTACCTAAAATAGTTTTTCTCTAAAATATTCCTTAGATTTTTTCTTTTTCTCTTTTTTTTTTCTTCACAAGAATTATTATACAAAAAAGTCACCTGAAATTTACTTTTGTACACATTCTTTACAGTGTTTGTGCTCACAGAATAAATATAATTTTCCATGATTTTCTGTACAAAGGCTAATTTTACTCTTGGGTCATTGAGTAAGTATCGGGGAATTTATACCACACAATGAGGAATTAAGGGTGTAAAATCCCCATGTTAATTGTATGTTGTTCATGATCTTGCTAGGAAGCATCAAAGCTTGTAAGAGAAGCTCTTCAAGCAATTTCTACTAAAAATAATTCCCTTCTTGTTTGAGTTAATTTAGTTCACATACAAGGTTCATTTCCACAAGCTTATAGCCCTGAAAAGAGGGGATAAGAAAGCCCAGGAACAGCAAAGCTTTTCCCTCTGTACCTCTTTTACACCAAGGCTACAGGAATGATCTATCTTCACTAACAGTGCAGTTAATCATTCACAAGGAACCTAATGCAATCAAGGATTTGTCTGAGAAAGCAGTGAAGGGGATGAATCTTAACCTAAACACCTTAACTCAGTTCATTACAATATTGCTTTTCAAGTGTATTTGAAAAGAACAGATACACTTGAAAAAACAACTTACAACAAAATCTTTGCTTATTCCCATCCCCCCAAAGCAAACTGTGCTTCTTACCATCATATTTCCTTGATATGACTTTTTCTATCCTTCTTTACAAATAATTTCTACCATTGTTGACGGGAATTAAGGCTGTGCAGTTACATTTAAGGAAGGAGAGTTTTGTCTAATTTACAAAAAACAGAGAGGTCATAGATGCTGAAAACTATACTGTAATGTATCTCAAAAAAATACTGCGAGTTTCAGCTCTAGACTCAGGTTTAATATTATCCACTCATAAAAGTCATTCTCCCCTAGCAGTAAAATTTGATGAACCAGCTTATAGCAAACAATTATTACATACAGTATTTGACAGCTATTGGGTCTCTCTTAAAATAAATAGTTAATCTTGCTGGGCTAAGAAAAAATCACAACCTTAAATAAATGGACTTGTAAAATTCTCAGAATATGTTACCCTGGAGATTCATTTTAATACCTATACTTAAAGACCATTTTTCAGAAAGGAAAGTGATCTCTGAGGTATGCGAGTACAACATACTATTTATTTCGTACTTACAAATAAGTATCTCACATAAAAATACAAAAATACAAATTTTATATAAAACGTCATCTCTTTCAATGCTTTATCTTTGAACCACAATGCCAAGTCATGATTGCAAAAACAGACTACAGCAGAAGAATCACTGTAAAAATAACAAATTGCTCAAAAGCTGCATGAAAAAATAACATAATAAGCATATTACATGGAAATACATTACAAATTGAGAACACATTTCTTCACTGGGGTGAACTATACATTGAATAAGTCCTATTTTCAGAGTTGAATGAACAGAAGTAGCGTCCCATCAAATCGGTCCAACATTCAGTTAGTAGGCTGAGAGTCTGGAGATCTTATCAGACTAACTGGTAGTTACAACCAGACTCTTTTTTCTAACATATATTACATGAAATAGGCATGGCTATTTCCCCTTGGATACAGGCCTCGCTAAACACATCTGCAGGTTATGTATGAAAGTCATTCTGCTGATGTTGGCTGCACATTTCAAAATTATCATTAATCACTGGAGGTTCATCTATTGTAGCACACCTGACAAGTGTAGCTTAGCTGTAAGTGCACCGAGCGCACAGGACACTGGCAATCAGTACAGCCCACGGGACAGAACGGAGAGACAGAATGGCACCTAGAATGTCTATGTAATAGTGTTCTGGAAGCTATAGTATTCTTTCTTGGTAGTAGTTCTGGGCTGGAGTATTTTGCACATGTATTGTGAAAGGGCTGCTGATAGTGTATTTTCAAAGCTAGATCCTGCCTCTATGAGAGGAAACCTGATGGGTTACACTTTGGTTATCTTTCACCTAAGCTGACTTTTTACGTCTGTTGGGGTTTTTTTAGCTACTATCCGATTCCAACTGATGATTAAAAACACTGCTCTATGAATAAATAATTATAAAATATGGCTGAAGTGACAGAAGATTAGAGAAATGGATCTCTATAAATAAACTGCCTAATATGTGAATGCAAAATCTATCATCAAAAAGAATTAACACTTTCAAATCTATGACTGAAAAATAGAGTTATTAAACTGTCAATTATTAAAACAGTGCAATTCTTAATATCTGGCAAGTTCCAAACATTGTTTTAGATATTTGTAGTAGCTCTTTCTCTATGCTGGGCCACTTCTGGAGAGTGCCGCAAACTTTAGTTCTCAAACTTTTTCGATTCTCTCTCCTTTAACCTTGACTATCAGCGATTCTGATTTACATTTCACCTTTTCCCTGCCCGCAAAGATTGCTGACTGTTCATCTAAGCTTATTGGTATTTATCTTACTGTCTAACAATTAAAGACAGTGAAGATAGAAAGTCTTCTTTCAGACTATGTCTTAAGCATAGATCTTTTCGTTATACCTCCCCTTGACTGCCATTCCAATTGCTCTCTGTTTTTTTACTGTTTGCCCTTTTATTATCTTTACCATGCTTACTTTGAACTCTCCTACTCCTTCCAGATTTCCTGTGTTAGAAAATCTGTCCATCTTCAGCTAAGTAACGATGTCTAGACACAAAATTAAATTAACTTATATCAATATATCTGCACTATTAACCCCTTGCATCTCCAGGAGCCTACTGAACCTGTAACATATTACACTGAGGTACAATTAGAAATCTATAGACTACCTATTTATACATAAAAACTTGACCTTACTGTTGAACCTTCAAATATCTCTACCTTCTTCATTCCAAGAATCAGAACTAATCCTGTTGCAGTGAACTGGAACTAGTTTTCAGCATTTCAGTCACCTAAGTCACCAGTTGCCCCTGTCTCAGCATCAATAGTTCACCTTTCGATCCTAGTTTCTCTAACACTTTTTCCAAACAGCACTTTACAAGCATTTTTATCTTTTACACTATATTTATTTTTTCTCCATGGTTTGAGTAAGTTATCTGTAAAGTGTTTTTAAAAAAGTTACATAATTCTACGATATTTCCATGTCCTAACCTGTAATTTTTTACAATGGGTATGCATACAACTATACACGAAGATGTAATGCCAATACAATTGTATAAATCAAGATATTATAATTAGCAATTGTCATTTAGAACTTACCTGAACGTTTGCTCTTGCTTTACTTGCCTGGCTTGATATACTTGCTCTGGCTGCATTAAATAACTTGTGGATTCCAGCAAAATGACCCTGGAGTATGGCAAGTACACATAATCACTGCATTTTTCACTTGCAGAATGAAGACAAAACTCAGTTTATTCTAACTTTTAAATGAAGGCTTGGCAAAGAAGCTTATTATTTTCAATTGGAAATATTTTTAAAGTACTGTAAAAAATTTTTAAACATATTTTAAAAAATACTTATTTAATAATTATTAATTCTTCTTTATTTAATAACTTACAACATTTTGCATAACTTAGGCCATGTAATTTTTAAAGCTCATGTAAGCATGCAAAATCCTGAGACACTTATTCAAGGGTTATTGGGAAATATTGTAAACTACCACCTCATCAATACCATAGGTTGATTTGTAATCATAGGGATGGTCCACAGCCATGTCATGACATGCAGACCAATTTTCAATTTTCTTTTCAAAAAATTAAAAAAAAAAAGAAAAATTTAAAACCAGAAAAATAATGCCAATTTCAATATTAAGACAAATTATATACATATTTTAATTTGAAATAATTTTCTAAGGTGTATTTACAATATGATCTGTACTAAATAAATGATTGAATAATCGATTCACTTACACTTGAAGAAGAAAAGCTCAGTTAATTTTATTTTGCTTTTGTAAATAATGAATCTATTAAGATAGAGTACATGGTGATTTCCCTGACAAACCACAAGCAACTGCTTCACTTTAGTTTTTCCTGGAAGATACCTATCTTCTTTCTTTTTATGTACATTATATTGTGCACACATTATTTCCATCCTAGGTATTGGATAATCCATTGACCTGCTGCTAGTCATTAGTCAAGAATTAATTTTTGGTGTCACTATAGAACTTCTGTTACATGGCACCAGCACACATAATTCATTCATTTTAAACTACATTTCTGCATGTTCTCTGCACTCCTAGATGACAGTAGAAACAGAAGGAAGATTACAGAGGACACAGTTAAAATACAGAAGCCAATGTCAACTAGCTTAGCACTAGCTGTGGATCTGAATTCAAACTTTTCAATAGTTATGATAATTTACACCAGCTTTAGTTGATTCTCTGCCCAAGTGTTGAACCTGACATTTCAAAAAATAATAATAATGACCATTACTTATTGTAGTATCTTATATTCTAGATATACTTTCCTATTCTTGGGAGACAAATAGCTGCATTTCACAAAGAAATGTAATGGACAATTTTAAAAGTATTCAACTAATTTTTCTTAATGAACTACAAACATTCAGTATTCTTTAAAATATGTATCTATACATAAGTATTAAAAGCTAGGTACTGTAAAAAAAAGAAAACATTATTTAGTTGATATAATGGGTAACATCTAACTAATAGCCGAACGCTAAGCAAGCATTAGTTTAGGGTGCAGAATTTTACAGCTTTTGGAAATATCTGACATTTGCTATATATTTGACACGAGTTCAGAGAGGCACTTATATATTTAATTTGTCCTTTTCTTAAATCATACCGTATTATACACCTAGTATTAAGTTTTTCAGCCTAGTTTTCTGTAAAAGAGCTACTTCCTTGGTATCACAAGTGCACTTCCTACTGTTATTTGCAACTAAGCAATGCACCTCCTGATGGAACCCTAGATGGTTCAAAACACTGGAAACTTGATACAAAGGATCTTTTATTTTTGATTACTGGTTCAAATATTGCCCAAATTGATAATTACTTCAAGTAGTTGTCAAGTAGCTTTTGAATGATATACGTAAAACTACATTACTTCATTGCCTTTAATCTATTCTGAGAGCCACCCACATCATAGAACTGATCACAGGCAGCCTCACTGACCACCTCAAGGACTTTAAAAAGAGCCAGGAGCTAAATAAATTCATATGATTCCCACATACGAGGCTTATGCCAGAGCACATTGCTGGAGCATTGAAAATAATCCTGTTACAGGTGTCTATACCAAACCCATTATGTGGGGAAAAGAGAAATTTAATTTGCAGCCTATGCAACGTATATTAAACAGATCAGTAAAACAAGCTAAAAATATTATGGAAAATGGTTCTTGTAAATAAATGAAGGACATGAACCAATGCTTAGCTCTACAGACTAAAAGACAGAATATGGAGTCAGATCACATAAATAGATTTTAAAGGGGCACAGTACTCTATTTCTTTTGTATTAAGGAAAGCAACATTTATAATTCTGCAGTTGTTACAGCTACGATGAATGCAAATGAAAAATTAGATTAACTGATAGTGATGCGAGCCTCAAGGCAAATGCATGGCTTTTTTTCTTTTGCATGCTTAAAAATTTAAACAGCAGGTTAAAGCAGATTGGGGAAAAAATAACCAACTATTAATTAACATGGTTTGTTTCTCTTTGGAATTCTGCTGGACCTCAGCCAAACACAAAAATACACGCAAGGTTGATGAACTCCATTTGATTAAAGCTCTAGCTTTATTGCTTACACTGAGATGGATTTCAATTAAGGCTTATTTATCTTCTTTATCCATTATGATAGCTTCCACTTCATAGTGTTTGTAACAATTTTGGTAATGTAAATCTCTATAATTCAAGCTCAAGGTTTTACATTTTTAAGGAGAAGAAGAAAATTATGGAAAAGAGTTGATAAAACAGCATGATCATTAAAGATTTGTATTTACAGCATTGTCTACCTGAATAGGCCATCAGTTCTGAAGGGATTAGTAACATTTAGGATAACTTTCTTCAGCTCATAACATGGAGATTTGCATTCTAATATATCCTAAAAGAGAACAAAAATTTTTATCAATATGAAAAAGTTGTGAAACTACATTCATGTATAATACATAAACAAATAGGAAAATATTTCAAAGAAGACTAGAACTATGTGTCTGACCACTGGTGATTACAAAATTAACATAATTTAAATGCTAGGCTTTGTTGCCAGCAAAGAACAGTTAAAGCCTATTTCTTTTTAAACATGCATTAAACTTCACCACATTTTAAATGCACTTCCAAATGATAGCACAAGGCCAAGAAACAAGCTATCATCTTTTTTCCTTCTTATCTTTACGTGTCCTCTATTTTTTTTCTCTTGCCCCAACCTTCCTTTCTAACATCAGTGTCTATTGCTATGGTATAGAGTCATGTAAAAAAAAAAAAAAAAAAATCACATAAACACCATCTAAGTTCAGAAGAGGATCTGTCCAGATCTGCTCAATGAATGTTTGATAACAAATGCTGGAACACATGCCTATCTCTGCTCTGAGTATTTCTGGGATATATCTTAAATCTACACTGTCTAAAGTCAAAAAGCACAAACAAACCTAGCAACGTTTAACAAAAGTTTGCTGAAATCACTAGGCTGAAGCATATCACCGCCTCCACAACGGAATTTCCAAAAGCGTTCATATGCTGAAAGGGCTCCAGATTTATTTTCAGAGCAATCAGTGCAAAAATTTTAAATTTAGTCATGTATGATTTATATCCTTAGGAATCTTAAATATTCCTCTACGCTTTTTTCTGCATGTACATAGGCTAATATTGGAAACCTGAAAATTTGTAGGTCAAAGGCTAATGCTGATGGTAACTCACATTTTTATTCTTACCTCAGTTCGCTTTTGTTTGATACAATGTACAGATTAACAACATTTTTCTGACAATGTTAATCATACATATATAAACTTACAGCAGGCTCAATATGCTTGACTTCAGATTTCAGAGAGAATGTCAGTGTGGCACCATCTATTCCACCCACATTTTTTGAGATCAGTAGCAACACTGCTTCAGCAGGGCGCAGAAAACGACTAGTGAATTCCACAGTCATACTTGTTTGTCTCCTAGGGGAAAAAAAATGAAAAAAAAATATATCTCTCTCTCTCTCAAATAATGATTGTTATTATTATATATTATTGTATATAATAATTATATATTGTTGTTGTTGTTACTATTATTATTATTTAAATAGGCACAAAACTGTGACTCAGAAATTACTCAGAAATGTCATTTCAGGAACACATTTTAGAGTCTTTGTAATGGAAGGGGGCTAGAAAAGAAAGTAATTTGTTTCTTCTGAAATACTTTGTTGTAGTTCAATCTTCTGCCTAAGAGCATGTTAAAATATTCTAATAAAGGAACTATATAGACAGAAAAAGAACAATATTGAGTCCTTATTTCTTTTTATGACCTCAGCATGTAGCTTAATTTTTCTTCCTCACACAGTAAAACAGGAAGTTCTCTTTCCTTATAGTATTACCCTAAGTTAACAACTGATTTACTTTATGCTCCCCTATTTGAATAGGTTTTTGTGAGTTAAACAGTTAGACATCCTGTTATGCATGTTGTGAGGCAGATCTAGATGTTCTTAATCATGAAAGAAATGAGTAAAAAAACCCTTCAGAATAATTAGTAAAGCTGAGTAATTAAGAGGTGAGGAAAAAAAAAGTCCTCTCATACAAACAAAGGCTCATGTCTCTGATGGAAAACTGGAGAAGGGGAGGCCACATGGAAGGAGAGTTTAGACTAGGTAAGAGTTAAGTTTATACCTGATTTGCCTTGGCCCTGCAACTAAGCAAGATCAAAAAGAAAAGTTTAACGGCTGAAGCTCACACCTTGAAGCTCTCAAAATCACTCCCTGATTTTGAGACTAATTTCTTAAGACAGCATGAAGGTCAGAAAAATTATAGTGTGTAGGATTGTTCTAAAAGCAAGAGAACACTACAACTTAAATGTATTCTGCCTATCTACACATATGACTGGAGCAGAGAGCACTTTCTCTAAACAGAAAAATACCTATATTTTTGGATTTGCAAGTAGAATATCTCTAAATACATACCAAAAGTCAGCTGACTAGTTTATACTTTCATTGTAATGCCATTCTATGTAGTTCAAGAAATTTTAAAACTTACCCCCCAACAAACTGAGATGGCAGAAAGAAAATAACCTATACTAAAAATCTTGAAATTTCTTAATTTACTCAAGCTGATATTACTTAAATAATACTTCAAAGGAATTCTTAAAATATAGGAAAAGGTTATATTTATAAACTGCAGGTTTGTTAGTTGTCTTTCTGGAAGAGATAGCAGATACTTGAATGAAAAAGAAGCTCTCCCCAACCCAAATCAGCCTTCCCCATTAAAAAATTTATAGGAACTGTGCAGCCTGTTAGAAAAGAATTAAAATAGAAGGCAGAAGGAAATTATGTGTGATTTATTGGTCTTCTGCCAACTGGAAGTTCTAAAGCAGAGGCAATCAGCTAACAGTGGTATGTGAAATATGCCTATTTTGTATTGTATGTATATATACTTACACAAGTAAGTGGTGAAGTAGAGGACTTGTAATAGCAATCAGCATACCACGTCTTCAATGGAAGCATGTTAATTTACATTTGGTTCATAACTTCCATAATAACAGCTACTTTTTCAAGTGAACTCAATGCACACATCTCTTCATGTAGCCTGAGCAATCACAATGATGGCAGAAGTTCTACAAATTTATTTTGATGGG
The DNA here is from genome assembly GCF_000737465.1 of Haliaeetus leucocephalus. Classification (NCBI taxonomy): domain Eukaryota; kingdom Metazoa; phylum Chordata; class Aves; order Accipitriformes; family Accipitridae; genus Haliaeetus; species Haliaeetus leucocephalus. Next base: position 7,555,243 of record NW_010972753.1, read on the forward strand.
AGTAGTGGCAGGATTTGTCCCTGGATGACAGCTGCTGTCAAAGAAACTTTCTGGGAGGTCCTTTATCTCATTCTTATGATGGACCAGGGAAAAAAAAAAAAAATATATATATATATATATATATATATAGTGTTCTTACTTAAAACTACCTTGGGACCTGAGAACTGGATGGTGATAAACGGAACACCAATATCTTAAAAAAAAATTTGGGGAAGATCAGGACAGTAACAGACCTTTAAGCCTCAAATCTATCCCATGCAATGTAGTAGAAACAATTATAAAGAATAAAAGAATAGGATAAGTATAAATGACATCCACTGTAAACAAGATCTAAATCAATGAGATCTAACTGTCAGGAGTCAACACTGTCACTTCTTACTATGCAGAAAGGCCATTAATGAAGACCTCAAGTGTCTGTGACAACTGGAGAGTAAGGAAGTTTACTGATGTTCTAAGTTGCTCCAGGTTGTAAGGACAAAGATTGACAGTGCAAAGATTGCAGGACCTTATGAGACAACAAAATGACAAGGAAATTCAGTGTACATGGATGTAAAGAGAAGCACACAGGGAAAGCAGTTCTGTGTTTACATAAAATTATGGCCTCCAAGTCAATATAACTCACCACTGAAAACTTGGGATTTGTGACAAATAGTTTCATGAAAACATCAGCACAGTGCTGGGAAACATCCAATAAAGCAAAAGAAGTGTGAGGAATAATTAGAAAAGGAATAGACAACAACATAGATCACCATTAGGCCACCAAACTGCATCCAAAAGGCTCAAACCTCAATTAATGTTTGCACCTCTTTACCTCAAAAAGGATATAGCAGAATTGAAAAAAACTCACTAAACTGCAGAAAGGATGACTATAGGAAATTTAACCCAGCATGATCTCTAGGCTTAACACCTAGGATAAAGTTCTTCCTAACACCAAAAGTCTCAGGATGTCAGTTCTGAGAATCGATGATGAAATCCTGGAAGTTCTGAAAACCTGGCTCTTACAGCTTTCATGTTCCTGCTGCAGAGTCCCCAGACATTACCATTTTTAACAGTGAAGAGTTGCTAAGCGCCCCAGAGTCTAAGGCTCCTGAGTCACCCTGCCATTCAAAAAATCCTGGAAAATGCATCCTGGGACTGCAGACTCCCAGAGAAGTATACTGCCTGAGACATACATTCCCAAAGCCAGTTTAAGGATCAAGTTTTAAGGAGCCTACTCTGCTCTTGTCGCAAATAGGAATGACAGGGAAATGGAACGTATGGAATATTCTGCCTCTTTGCCCTCCGGCTCATGCAACAGCAGAGAAGTCTGATTTGAATTGAAAACTGTTGCCTTCTGTGGCAAAACCAGCATTACAGAAAACACAAAGTTGCTTAGTTTTTTTTCTCTATTCATCTGTGTTGCGGTCAATGTAAAGTGAGGTAAAATTCAGCTCATGGAATTGTTCTATAATCTTGTTCATTCTCATATTATTATAACTAGCTTCATCCACACCCACTTCAGTTGATATATTGTAGGGGTCAAAGATTCTTAATTTTTTTATCAGCTCAGCATGTACCATCTTTCAAAAAAGCAAGCAATCAAATTCTCTCTCTTTTATTTGTTATATTTTGGTGTAGGAAAAGAAAGATAAAAAGTTGTTTAGAGGGATCAAATTTGTAGAGTTTAAGGCCAACAGAAATTACTAGATAACACAATCTGAAGTAGTTATACATTGTAGGCCATTATGTGCAACACAATCATCCTTCAATTGCTTCTGATAACTGCCATCTGGCAGAAGCATTTTTCTGAGAAAGCTCCCCATATTATCCGAGGCTGAAGGCTGGATTAAATAACTTTCTGAGGTCACTTCTTGCACTATTCTCAATGTTCTGTGATTTGCAAACCCCATGTGGTTAAAGAATTTGTCATTCAGATAGAGTTTCTTCCCCTCTATTGTTAATCACCTTCGCTACTTCCAGGTTGAATTTGTACAACTCCAGCTTCAAGCTGTTGTTCTTATAAAAAGTTTTGTTCTATATGGGTTGCAGATAAACAAGTCCCTTTCCCAGGAAGGTGCTTTTAAATATTGATCTTCATCATTTCTCTTGTTAAGATACCCAGACTGAGTAACTTATAGGCATATCTACACCACATAAGAGACCTTAGAGACCTTTATGCTATTACTGTTGTGAACTGCAAGTCTATATGGCACAGTGCAGTGCCCCAGAGAGTGGAAATCCCAGATCAAAGATTAATTACATTATATGCAAGATCTGACACTAAGCTACACTGAGAATGTTCTGATGCATCCCAAAAGCCAGAGCAGAATGACAGTATAGTCTTCAGAAGATTTCCCTGGTGTTCAGTTGCTTAGGATTGAAGCCAGTTTCATCTCAGCCAACTGATATAAAATATTCATTCTTGACAGATATTGGGTGTAGGTGGCAAGGTCTTGGTAGCAGGGGGCTCTAGGGGCAGCCTCTGTGAGAAGAGACCAGGAGCTGCTACATAACGGACCCACTGCAGGACACAGCCGAGCCCATCGGCCAAGCTGGTGGCACCTCTGTGAAAGCATATTTAAGAAAGGTCGAAAACATCAGAAAGACAGAGGAGCAAGGAAAAGGAGTAAGAAACACCAGTGGGAACATCAAGGTCAGAGAAGGAGAGGGACAGGAGGTTCTCCAGCTGCCAGAGCAGATATTTCCCTGCAGCACGTGGACAGGACCACACCAGAGCAGATATCCACGCTGCAGCCCGTGGAGGGCCCCATGCCAGAGCAGTTGGATATTTCCTGAAGGAATTGTGATCTGTGGATAGCCCATGCTGGAGCAATTTTTCCTGAAGGACTGCTGCCAACGGAAAGACTCACAGAGCAGGAGAAAAGCACGAGGAGGAAGGAGAAGCAGAGAGGAACTGTTATGAAGTGACCGCAGCCACCTGCTCCCCATTACCCCCTGTGCCAGTCAGGGTGGCAGGGGGACAAGATGGAGGACTCCGGAATGAAGGAGTGAAGTTGAGTCTGGGAGAAGAGGGTGGAGAAGAGATGAAGCGACGTTTTGATTTTATCTTTGTTTCTCACTACAAAAGTCTGGTTTAACTCATTTTCAATTAAAATAATTTCCCCTAAATCGAGCTTGTTTTGCCTGTGATGGTCACTGGTAAGGTAAGCAGTCTCCCCGTCTCTCAACCCACAAACCTTTTTTAGCAATTTTTCCTCCCCTGTCCTGTTGAAGAGAGGGAGTGAGAGAGCACCTGGGTGGGTGTCCGGCAGCCAGCCAAGTTTACCCCACCACAGTCATTTATGAGTTTCTCCAGCTAGCAATGGACCACAGTATACGTTGTCACGCTTCTTTGAAAATACAGACAGACATATATAACATATTTCTGTCACTTCATTATTAGTAGTTTAAAATCATTGGCATCTCTATCTAATGCTGCATCGCTGCTTCCTAGATATATTTAAGTAACTCCTCTTCATTACCCTTTGCCTTTCTGCTCAAATTTTTCCCTGATCTCTTTAGCTTATCAGTTTCCTGCAGTTCATCTCTCCTGGAAAGTAAACACAGTTCTTTCAGCCTGGGCCTTCATCTACAGAATCCTCTGTGCCAAGTGGGCTCACCCAGCAGGTCCAACAGGATTAGTCAGCCAGAGTTATTCTTCATTAGTGATTATAGTGACACGCAGTCATCTTAAATCTAATTATAGTTACTTCTAAATATAGGAATATATATATTTGGCAGATAATTAGAGACAAGTCACTATACATGACATGTCTGTCTTAAAGCCTTCCAGCTCTCCAATCAGAAGACTGACAAGTTTCAGTTTCTTTAGCCTCCTTATTGAGGCTATGGTTCATCTTTTCAGCTGTAATTGCCTGAACTCTCCTGAGTGAATATTCTCTGAACTGCTAATATTTCCTGTGACCTTTTACCCTGAAACTCTGGCAAAGCAAGCTTGACAACTTGACTGGAGCCTTGCAGCAGGCCTTCACAAGGCAATAGCTGCTATTTTTAACTGCTTCTTGTTCATTGGTTTATCTAAAGTACCTGTTTCAGGGGAAAAAAAGCTGGCTAGTATCAAGCTAGCTTGCAATGAAAGATGAACTAGTGGTGAAGGCATAGCCATATTTGTATATAATATTCATAAATTTCTGAGGAACAGTTTCAATTCAGGGGAACAAGGATGCAGAGATATCTGATCTTAAGTTGTCTGAACCATTACAGATACTCAGAAAGTTTTTTTTTTAAAGTATAACTCCTGTTTTTAAACTAGGACTCCTGTTCTCTGATATAGCAAGTAGGCTTTCCTAATTTTTAGTGTTTTTTAACACATTGATTCATCTGCCTCTAATCCCATATTTATGGATTATTTACTTCTAAAGGTAGAACAAATAACTTTAATGTGAAGTGCCTCTTTTTAGCTATTTTAACATCTTTTATTCCTAAACATGTTATAGTCATGCCCATCAAAAAATAACTCCTTTAAGTTTTACTAATACACTGACATCAAATTTCTTACTGAATACACTGAAAATTCTCCCTCACTTTTTATTTAGGCCACAAATATATTTCTTTTTTTTCTAGAAGTCTGTTACAAGCCTACCTCATTTCTGAGTTTCTCTGAAGTCATTCTTTCCAAAGTAAGCAGAACATTCTCTCCTACAAATCCTCTACCATTTTTTTGACCTTACACAACTGAATATCAATCAGCACTAATAGCCATAAACCTACACATAATCAATTAAACAAAGGTGTTGGTTTATTATTCATGTTACTACCACTTCAAAACCCACCTATGATATTATGATCTAATATAAAGCACCTACAAGACTCTCACCCATCTCAGCATGGAGTTCTCAAACACTTCCAGCAGAATATTAAGAAAACTATTACTTACAAAGAACCTATTTTTCATTTAATGACCAAGATTACAAGTAAGGTTATGTTATAAACTCTGCAGAGGTCACCAGTGGATGACTGGTGTTTCCACAAGCTTTTATTTCTATGCATTTTTCAAATGTTTGCTGCTATATATAATTCCAAGCAGCTCAATGACAAGGTTGCCCACATTTACTTGTGTCTTGGGTTTGGTTTTCTTTTTTTCCAAAGGTGAAGTGAAAAAAAGCCATGGAATTGACCTTTCTGAGAAACACATGATATTTTCAAGGCTTATATTTTTATGTTAATTCTTATTTGAAGTAATTGCAAAGAAAATGGAATCAAATCAGCCTCACAGCTCGCTGAAAACATAGCATTACTTGTCCCTTTTGCATATATTTACAATAACTATGTCATTTAGTACTGAAATATTGATCATCCTTAAAGACCACTGTATTTATGTTGAGTCTTCTTGAATTTGACAATATGTATTTGAAATTTTTCTTCTTCTCACAGTTTCTTTTCATACAGAAGTTGACCTTTGTTTTCCTTTTTACAACCTAATCCATTTTATCTGTAAAGGAATATCTTAAATAGACTTCCAGTCTAAACTTAAAAACTCTTAACTGACAGCCAGAGTCACTGCTACGTCCCTCTTGTCTTCACTAGTTAAACAGGGATTAGTGAAATTCCTGTATCTAATCATAAAGCCACCCAGCACAGAAAAAGCAAAACATACTTAGTGAACAAAAAGATGGCAATATACCATGAGTATTTCTGCTACTAAAAATGTTAACAACCTAATGTTTTCTTAACATTAAATCTCTCCACAATCCTTAGATGGCTTTCAGAAATGTAAGATAGAGAAATAACTACATTGCAACTGCAACAGTTTCTGTCTTGGTGGGGAGGGAGGATGGGGGCAAAAAGAAGCAACATAACACTACTATCAAACCTGTGTCGTGGTCTCTTAAATTCCCAGACATGCTTCAATTAAGAATAAGAAACAAAACCTGAAATCTTAAAAGAAATAATTTTTACCTGCTCATGCTTCCACAATGCATTGATGTCAAAAATGAGAATTATGTTTAGAGGAGATATTTCAACTTCAGTTAGGCAAAAAAATAAAATAGAACAGCAGATCCAAACTGAAAATTAAAGCTTACAATACTTTGGGACAAAAATATTTATTGAACACAGATGGCTCCTCTAATGATTTGAAAGCATGGATTCTGCTCTTAAGCTCTATTGAGCTAAACTGCAAGTGTCCCACTGATAAATCACTCTGGATTTGTTCTAGGTTAAGGAGAAAAAGCCTAATCTTTATACTGACTAGTTTTGCCCTGCTTAGAGTTGAACATATTTCTAGTGTTCCACCACTATTAAATTAGTAGGTTTATATTTCCATAATGCTAGACTTATTAATAACACTAAAAAAATCATCACTTACTTAGGGGCAATGGTCACAGTCTTTCCTTTAGGTAATGAGAAGTCATCAGCATCTCTTCCTACAAGAATAGCATTGTATATCAAAGTTTTACTGCTTGGGTTTTTCAGACGCAGCTATCAAAAAAACAAGAACAAAATCAGTTTATCACAAAATAAGAAAGTACTTCTAATGACTAGGTAGATCATTTTTCTTCCTAAGGCGTGTAGACTTCCCACAGACTATCCAACCTCATTTCTTCTGAGTACTCTTTTTGTAGTGTACACTGTACTCCTATGCCTGTTAATCTCGTATTCCTCTCTATCTTTGATCTCAGATTTGTTAGATTTGTAGATTTTTTTTTTTTTCTGTTCTTACAAGCATAGGGAAAAATCAGCAGCAGAAGTCACAATCCCAAGCCTGAAGAGAAAAAAAAGAAGATACATGCTTCCATCTTCTGTATTTAGTAGCCTAATGACATGAAACCCATTCAGTCTTTGCTGTAGTATATACATAATATAAACACACATATATACACAGTGTTTTAACCTTGTACTGCTACTAATCTGAATTCAATAGTATCAGTACCTGTTTAACAACAGTTGCGTGGAGAGCACCTGTAAATTCTATAGTGTTCTTGGGTAAGTAGTGAGGGAGACTTTCATATAGGTAGACACACAGAATAAGCATTGTGACTGGGTTTGGATCACAGATGTCAGTGGCCTAATATTGAAAAGAAAAAAGAAAAAAATAACCAGATATTCAGTTAAAATTTTGCCTGTATAGTTCAGAGATATGAAGATGACGAACAAAAAAATTTAAGGTAATTCTTTTATACAAATATTTTCAACATAACTTGTAATAACTGGATTAGGCCCATAACTAAGATGAATATGAATCTTGTCAGTGCACCAAAAAAATAATTCTTGAAGACCAATGATATGCTCTGGTAATAAACCTATGCTAAAAACTAAAACCACCTTTCTTCCCTACAGTTCAACAGAAACAGATGTTCATTTTATTAAAATGAAGCATAATAGAAAAAGCAAGTAAAATTCACCGACTGGAAAAAACATATGTCTTTATTATCTTTAAAAAACCCCAAACTTCTAAAATCTTTACGTTTACTATGTAAAGTACCATCCCAAATACTCCTAGATACAGTTTTGCAACTGTTTATGAAGACATCACCATCCATCTAACAACTATATAGTTATTTTTATTGCAGATGCCAAATTGCTTTACAAAAGGTAGCAAGCATTACTGCATCTTAAATATTTGATTTACAGAAATGAATTTAAATGGCAACTGCAAAACATGTCAAAGCTTTAGTCCTCAGCGATTCTGGTAAATCACTGAAAAGAGAGAGGTAGAAACTCCTCCATCAAATGCACAAACTTTTCAGAAGACTAATCAAATGGTAAAGAGACTTAATGATGTGTCTTCCCACAAATACAGGCAGGAAAGATCTGGCTACAGATTTAAACAAATAAGATTCTGCACTTCCTAAATCAAACAAATTAAGTATTTTAAAATTTCATGCTTAGTAACTTATAATATAACGTTATTATAATAAAGTTGTCTATAATATACTAAATAAACTTTTACAACTGCAGTAATTTCTCTCCTGAATTAAATATCAAGTCATACTGAAAAATATACACACTTGGGAGTAGATTTAAGCAGCAAACCACTGCATTAACATGTCATCCCATTAAAAGGTGCTTTTTTCATTCAAGACATCTTATTCGGACCCCTTACATAACCGAGAGTCATTCAATACAGCAATATTTTGAAAAAGACCCTCACCTTACAGCAAAAACTTTGCCTAGTTCTCAAGCAAAAAAACCTGATCTATCGTGCAGTTGCTGATTGTCACTGTCACCCTCTCTAAGCAGCTTGGATGAGTTGCGCCTAACTACAGGTGAACTCATCCCATCGTTCCAGAATCAAGCCTCCTTCTTCACATGGTTTCATCACATCATGAATTTGAAGCTGTAAACCACTCAAAGAATAGAGCACATTTTTACTTATTTTAATATTGACTTGTACATTGCTTAGAAGCATTGTATATACATAAAGGCAACATCTTTTAAATCTGCATGGTCATGTAAGAGTGCAAGAAAAGAGGTATGAGACACTTTTAAATCCCAAGACTTTATGATACAAAACAGCTGTACTACTTGGTTTTTGAACTTACTAGGAGATACTTCATATTCAAATACATTAGCAATAAGGAAAAAGAGCTTTCTCTGATCAGCAACTATTGGAAGTTTCACATCCATTTCTAAGGACATGAACAAACAGTCTTAAATGATAAAACATTCTTTTGTAGCACAGGCGTACTTAGGATATCGAAGACTACATAATTTTTGCACTGTCCTAACAAACAAAAAAAGAAAAAATGAAGAAAAAAATTTATCTTAAATGGCAGCCTTTTTTGTTTATCTAGAAGAGGAATGAAGAGAATACATAACCAGTTTTATTTAGAACATCAGTTCTATTTGCACCAGTTTTATTTACAACACCAGTTTTGGTTAGAAACAAGTATATACTATAGGGGACCTGAATCTGCCTCATAAGTGTGTACACAGCAGGCATATTGGTGGAAAAAGGTCTAGAAAAAATGTCTGTAGCTTGTAAGCAAAAAGGAAAATCAAGAGTTGCATGGAATTAACTGCTCTCAGTCTGCTCTCAGTGTTCACCATCATCCATCCTCCAAAAACTACTGCAAGTAATAAAATCTCCCACTCACAACGTTAGCCCACATTGTGTGTCAGGAAATTACAGCTGAGTTAGTAACAGCACACAGATCTCTCCAGATGAGAGACTGCTGCATAAGTATAGCTTCCATAGGTACAAAAATCTCTCGCGCACATTGTAAGCACAAACATATTTGCTGATTCAAGACTAGCAAGCTATCAGTAAATCCAGTATACAACTTCCCTGCTTCTCTGCACGTACGTGCTTCCCTCAAGCAGAGCTTTGTAAGGAAGGTCTTGTAACGTAACCTGAAAAATCAGCAAGCCCGCAACTTATTAGATATGAAGCAAAAACTCATGCTAGAAGAGTGTACGGTGATACTGTCAGATCCATCATGGGAAAAGGGCAATTCTAACTGAAATTTGCCAGATGACTCCAGCTGTGGCAGTATGGAGACAGAATGTGATACTCCAGTGCAAGCCTTGGTTATCTTTTCTGGGTAAGTTAAGAAAGCAATAAAAATGGTAATGTGACAATTTTGAGGAGATCGGATTAATAAAAAAATTAAAAGTAAATAAATAGCATCCATCTAATAAAATGTGACATTAATTGAACTATATTGAATAAGAAGCCCAGGTTTTTGGCACAACCACTTCTGTGAAATATTTTAAAAACTTTGCTGCTCATATAAAAAAAATTATCACTCTAGATAACATATCTTGTTCATGGGTAAATTTTATTACCACTGTACCTTTTCAGGACCAAAACCTCTTAATAGTAAACTATGAGGATAAAGCTGTATCAACTTAATTTTCTTTTGATACTTTGTCAGTAAAGTCTCATTTTAATACTTATTGTCAATACCATTAAAATTTCCAGGGATCTCTGAGAATAAGAAATATTTCTATACGTTAATATTTCTTCTATAAACTACATTATACCAGTTTTTCACAGGACCACATTTTCAGCCCCCACATTATTTTATTTTTATGACCAACTATATTCTTGTCCTCAACATGATTAGATGTTTATTGCCTAAATGGAGCATTAGAGGAAAAAAAATCTTTAAATCTTTTTTAATTGATTCTTATGAGGCAATTTTCATAATGAACCATCAATTCCAGAACCTCAATACTCTCCAGCAGATTAATCAAGGGAATGGATACTATTTCTAAAGCAGCAGGATGAAGGAAACAGAGCAGCTATTTAGCCAGTCACCTACTCTCTGATGCGAGCCCATGTAGAAATATTATTTGCATTAGTTAGTGTTTCACCTTAGTATACGTCTGCTTCTAGATGAGCCAAGTCTCTATTTTATTGAATAGGAAAAATGCTACACATTTAGATTATAACAAGAAAATGTAGCAATATTTTTATTCTAATAAAATTCTTGTACCGATTATATTTTCGTCTTCGGTATTAAGAAGATAAAATGAAGAATAAAAATCCAGATTATTGAAACATCTGAAAAAAATATGACTTAATTTAGAGTGTTCCTAAAACATGGTCAGCTACAGATATGGGATTTAAAGTTATGTTTTTCTCTCTCTTCCATTCATATTTCTCCAAGGCTATAAAAAATGGGTTTGGATAACTACTTAAAAATTCTTTTTTTTTGTCATTTCCAAGAACAGAAAATTGTAGCAATTAAAAAAAAAAAAAAATCAGTGGGAGATAAGAAGCCTAAAATAGTCAACTGAATAAAGCAACTCCATAGGAAGAACTAGTCCCATGTGGATTCCCACTAGGAACCTTGAAATCAAAGTAAAAATTTCATTCTCATTATCAGAAAGTTTTGGATAACTGCAGTTACTCTGCTTCCCAAATATTAATGAAGAGACTTTGGGAAAAGACGTCACATTTATTAGCCACATGGGCTGAAAAAAGGGAGAAAACTTTTTTGCCTCTTCTGGACCATCTTTAGTGCAGCAAGAGAGATGTATAGACATATCTATCATCTTAAATAATTAATTAATTTTTATTTCCAAGTTAAAGTTTTATACTAGAGCATATATTGCAGTGTCTCTACAAACCAGCCAATTCAACCTCCTAATTACTAAAAGCTGAAGATCCAACGCTCTGTGAAAAAGTAAATACATATTCCAAAGAACAGAACACAACAGCCAGTCCATCTTCAAATTTTGCAGAAAGGCCCTTGTTCCTCTAGTTAGTTCCTCCTGCAGGTATGGCAAAAAGCAGTTTCATGAAACGTCCCTTGTCAGAATACAAAAGCAGCTGTAATGACATTGAACAAAGATCCACAAGATCTAAATGCTTATGGATGTCCTTGGAGTTATCAGAGACTGGGTATCCCACCATTCTGACTGCCAACAGAGCAGTTGCTTGAGTAAAGAGTGTAAGAAACTGGGCAAATATTAAGTGGTCTTTCCATTGACATGATTTGCCAGCTTCTGGAAACTAGTGGCTTAAGGATTTATGGAGTACTGTTAAACACCTCTCTGTCATTATTTTAATTTCTTCTCTATTTCGTTCTTTACATACAGAAATAAGCCTGACTGTCATTAACAGTTTATGAATTCTTTTTAATTAGAAATTACTTACTGAGTTTTCTTCCTCTTTTGATGTTATTAAAATGCAATATTGACTGACATCTACTGCCTAAAACATAGGACCATAGAAAGCAGCTGAGATTTAAGTTCTAAAGCAGGAGGTCTAAGAAAACAAAACGATGCATCACTGAGCACAAGTACAAATAGCTCCACCCTCAAACCGCTTCTACTTGGTGATTGATGGATCAGCAACTAACAAAGGTTTTCTTCAGCTAGCAGAAGCTGCATTTTGACACAATAATTTTGTGAGGAGAAAGGATGTAAAGGGCAAACATTTGAAACTCTAGTGGAGCCACCTTCCTCCAAAATGACGTAAAAAAACTTGATAGCTTAAAGCAAATATTCCACGTAGAAAAACCTTTATACAAAATAAGAACCTAAGAGCAGCCTATTGGCTCAGACCATGGGCCAAAAGGACACCACTACAAGCTGATGCCTACATGAAAACGATTATACGGTAAGTACGTATACACTTGAGTATTTTCCCAGGCTCAAGCATGAGACTTCCTGATCCACATATGATTCCTGTCTACTTAGAAATCTTCATGTCTTTTTCTTCCAGGCCTATGAGCAGTCTCCCTTTAACTCTGTGTAAAAACTGTAAAGGCAGCCTAAGAAAACACTCTCTTTTTGAAGTTATGTTCAGTGTAACCGAGAAAGAATCTGGAAGAAAAGATAGAGCTATAAGCTAAGTTTTCTTAATGAACGTGCTCTAAATAAATGCAATAACACCAAGCATTTGAAGTAACGCTCACTTTCACCAGCTTATGGCATTCTAGCCGTACACAAATTACAATTTAATTTTCAAAGAGTCAATAGAACACCACCAAGAAGTAAATAAAAAGAACTTACTATTTTTCTTTCATTTCCTAAAAACTCATCAAAACAGGGTGCCCGTCTCTTTTGCTACCAAGAATGAACCCACATTTGACATAAAAGAGAAGAGGGAAAATTAGATGTTCTTTTTTTTGTCACAGACGGGTGAAAACAATTCTGCATTTCAAACCCGAAAAACCTGGAATAAACTGAATTCTAAATTCAGAAGTGCAAGGAGTCAAACCAACACAGTGTTTCCAATGCAGGAATAATCTTTCTTTCCCATCAGTCTACAAGTCAGAAGTTTCCCATCCATCATGTTTTACGGAAAGGAGAAATTAAAGAATTCTCATAGATGAACCCAGCAGTATTTTCTCCGGCTCCTTCAGCCCGTGAGGCACTGTGCCATAATGGGATGCTCCATGTCTTGCGTGTGAGAACCCTCAATTCAGTAGAAGAAAACAAATCCAGAAAGGCCAGTGAGGCTATAATCCATCCAAACTTGAAAGGGAAACTAAAGGCGGAGATAGTTGCCAGGACACAGCAAGGGCCAGCTGCTCTCTCTGGGCCAGGGACCAGTTGCCAAAGGCAACGTAACGCCGCCGCAGACTAGAGGCCAGCCAGGGCCTGTCCCACCCCACAGCCAGGAGCAGAGCAGCCGGGGGCACCGGGAATCTGAGTACTGGAAAAGATGGCAAGGCTTGGCTCATGGACTAAAAGCAGAGAAGGGATGTACCCCATTCCCATAGGATAAACACTATATAAGGGAGATGACTTAGTTATTGAAAGCTTCACAGACTTATTACTGACTACAGCTCAGCCCTAATTAAAATAAATGCCATAGTCCTGCAAATTAAATGTCTGTAGTCCTGCATGAAGATGTTCTGTGTGCTTCGTACTATAAGGAATATGAATTTTTGTTTTGTTTGGTACAACAGGAAGGAGAAACCTGTCAAGATATATTAGAACAGACAAGCCTTACCACATTTTTACCTATATACATATTAAATTCATCTTGCATTAAATCTCACTAGGTAACCTCTAAGTTTTCTAAATTTCCTGTCTATTTTATTAAGTCAGAGACAGGCAGGAGATTCCATAGCAAAGGCAGAACTGGAGCTCCCTGGTGGCAAATCCATTGACACCATAAAGTATAAAGGCAGGAAGAGTTACTGATTGCTTCCTCCCTCTTTTCTTGCCCTGTGCCCAGCCAAGCATTGCATCCTGCTCCCAGCAGTTCTAGCACAGCTCCTTGTCTAACCTTCAAGAGAGCAAGTATATCACTGGGCACTGATAGGAAGTTTCCCTGTCACTCTCCATAGTTCCCTAGATAATGCTTATCCTCATAATTCTTAAGATTCCTTTCATATACTCTTCATGCACTGATGTAATCATATGCTTCATCTTGTATTTCTATGTATTTCTATCACCACTGTTTTTTAAAGTTGGAATGTTAGGATGCACTTACTATGCAAAGTAAAAAAGCTTCTTGCCTGCCAAAAGCTTTAAACCTGAAGTCTGAAAAATATTCTGATGTTTTCCATTCACTTATCTCAGTAATGGCTATTGAATGTTAACAACTATTTGTAGAAGTTATTCCAATATAGCTGTGGTTTTACACCTCTACTGTTCATCTTTACTGCATTTTCATTTAAGATAGCAAAGATGCCAGAGTAGATTATCTGTTGAAGCCTAACTTTCTTTTGCCACCTACTTCTACTCATTTCCACTTAGATCAGAACTTATTCCCTCAGAAAACATTATTCGGTTTTATCCTGTGCTGAATTCATAAAACTGCATTTGTGACAGTAATCTACTACTCTAAAAAATAAAAAAAAAAAAAAAAAAAATCGGTGTACTTCATAACAACATTCAGCAGAAAATTCACATATTCTATATACATTATTTGCTTTAAAAAATTGTGTTAGCAAACAATAGCAATTAATAAAGTTTAACAGATTTATGCCTTAAATTGTATCTATAACAAAGTTTCTCAAAATATGAAAAAGCCTCTCATGTTTCTGGAAGAGTTAGGTGATTGCTTGTTAGCTTTTTATTTGTGTTCTAATGTTGCCTAGTTAAAGAAAATGGTGAAGCTGACAAACTGGATAAATCATTATACTTCAAATTCTAAATATTCCAAGTTAGAACTATGTCAAAACTGGACAAGAAATTCAAGGCCTAGTAGATTGGTTCTATTGCAAAAAAAAAGTTATTTAACTGTTATAACACTATCAGCTCTGTGCTGTTAATTCCATAATCAATTCTCCACATTTTCAATCATCTGTATATTACTAAAGCCTGGTCTTTAGTACTGCTGGTACTACTGCTCAGAAAACAGTTTGTAACTGCTTACAAGTAATGCCTCTTGATTTTGTGAAAATAGGTCTGACAGACAGAAAAGAAGAAAGAAAAACTTTATTAAAAGATATCAGGAAGTAGTAGATCTCTGAACCACCTCTTGTGGCAATAACACTCTCCATTTTTCTGAACATGTAATTATTAGTTGAATAAAGTCATGAAACAAACTATTCAATGGATGCAAAAATCATGCAAGGCTTTCCCCACTACAAAGCCTACAAAGCAATGATAAAAATAGACATCCTATACCAAAAAACAGCTTCTAGCAGGACACAAATAACTAGAAAAGAAAATGCTTGCAATCACTGGCCACAAAATGTTACCTAGGTGACCAATTTAAATAAACAATTGCAAATGACTACTGAAAATTATGGCAAAAATATTAAATAAACAGAAGGTAATAAAAATACTATCTTAAAATTTCAGAAACAGAAAGCCATACATTTAATCTTTACTAGTTATTTCCAGATTTGTAAGGCTTAAACATTGAACTTAAAATGTAAACATATAGGAAACAATGCTGTTTGTGAACAAAAGGAGGTTCCTAATTTTATGTAGGCTTTGCTTATACAAGTGCAGCAGAGAAGTTTTCAGTAAGCTAGAAGTCAATGTGACAATAGAAAAGCAAGTCTGGAAAAAGATCAAGCAGTAATTTTAGTGTCTAAGCTTAAAAGTCTATATTTTTTATGTTTCTACTGTACACATATATGAATATCCTTTTTAAAAGACTATAGCTATCGCAGACTTGTACATTTTCTCTTCAGAAATATCCCAGGTGAGATCATTATCAGGTCGAACTAATTTTCAGTTGCTCTGATGGAAGTAAAAAGCACCACCAATTTTGAAACATACGCTTTCTTTTTCTTTCATTTCTACAACATGTTTATGAGGTGCCCAAGGGTATAATTTAGGTGAACTTAAAACTTAACATGCCTAAACAGATCACTTGTTTGTTGCAGTTGCATATGTTTCAATAGATCTCATCATGCCAGTGAATCATAGAATAGAATCATAGAATGGTTTGGGTTGGAAGGGACCTTAAAGATCACCTAGTTCCAACCCCCCTGCCATGGGCAGGGACACCTTCCACTAGACCAGGTTGCTCAAAGCCTCATCCAACCTGGCCTTGAACACTGCCAGGGATGGGGCATCCACAACTTCTCTGGGCAACCTGTTCCAGTGCCTCACCACCCTCACAGTAAAGAACTTCTTCCTTACATCTAATCTAAATCTACCTTCTTTCAGTTTAAAACCATTACCCCTCACCATATCACTACACTCCCTGATAATGAATCCCTCTCCAGCTTTCCTGTAGGCCCCCTTTAGGTACTGGAAGGCTGCTATAAGGTCTCCCTGGAGCCTTCTCTTCTCCAGGCTGAACAACCCGAACTCTCTCAGCCTGTCTTCACAGGGGAGGTGCTCCAGCCCCCTGATCATCTTCATGGCCCTCCTCTGGACCTGCTCCAACAGGTCCATGTCTTTCTTATGCTGGGGCCCCAGAGCTGAACACAGTACTGCAGGTGGGGTCTCACAGAGTGGAGTAGCAGGAGAGCATCACCTCCCTCAACCTGCTGGTCACACTTCTTTTGATACAGCCCAGGATACAGTTGGCTTTCTGGTCTGCAAGCGCACATTGCTGGCTTATGTTCAGTTTTTCATCCATTAATATCCCCAATTCCTTCTCCACAGGGCTTCTCTCAATCCACTTATCGCACAGCCTGTATCCATGTTTGGGATTGCCCCGACCCATGTGCAGGACCTTACATTTGGCCCTGCAGAACTTCAAGAGGTTGGCACAGGCCCAACTCTCAAGCCTGTCAAGGTCCCTCTGGATGGCATCTCTTCCCTCTAGAGCATCAACCGCACCACTCAGCTTGGTGTCATCCACAAACTTGCTGAGGGTGCACTCAATCCCACTGTCCATGTCCCCGTCAAAGACGTTAAATAATACTCGTCCCAATACAGACTCCTGAGGGACACCACTCGTCACTGGTGTCCACCTGGGCATTGAGCCATTGACTGCAACTCTTCCAGTGTGACCATTCAACCAACTCCTTATCCACTGAGTTGTCCACCATCAAATCCATGTCTTTCCATTTTAGAGGCAAGGATGTTGTGTGGGACAGTATCTAATGTTTTGCACAATATTATCAATAAGCTGAATTCCAGCCAAATGTTCTTTATCTAATGCTCTGATTTATCATGCTTACATATCAAAGGAAACGGTTGTTGCAACCGCTTTTATACGGATGCTTAGGAAGATTCAGTCCTTTACAACCCACTTCAAGTATTTTTCCAGAATACCCTAGGAAAGATACGTATGAGAAGACAATTGCCACTCTAAGAGATAAAAGTGATTTCTAATTCTTTCACTCTTCTATTTTCTGAATTTAAGACTGCACATCAATATTAGATTTCTATCTCAGGCAAACCAAGGTATTTGCATTTACATTATAGATTGGTGGATAGACAGATACAGAGTTCTATCTGTGTATTTGCAGTGTCATACAAATATTAGTCAAATAACTAAGAATTAAGAAAGAAATCCTTTTTCCTTAAAATTACTTTTGTCAAGAAGTTGTCATATTTACCAAGCTAATAGCTCCTTACTAAAGTACAGAGAACTGAAGACAAAAAAGTGTTAATCATCTTTAGAGATGATTACAACAAAAATACGACTAAAGCATTAAGTGACGGCCAGGAAGTTACCTTTCTGAGTGCATACAATAATGTATAGACTACCTCAAGTAAAAATCCTTACTGGATATATACTGGAAATTCAAAAAATGCTGTGTTGTTGCATTTCTTTCCTCTTCTCCACTGGCTGCTGACAGCATCTTCTTACCCTCCTTCATTTCAGACTCAAGTCTTGGGGTTACCATCTACCCTCCTCTCCTGCTTATATGGCCGTGTTATTGCCCAGTTTCACTGCTTTCTACTCCACAGCAACGCTGAATTCCCCCGTTCATTTCAACAAAACAGCCACATTCATTTTCAGCTTCTTAACTCTCTCTGACTTTACTCACATCATCTTCTACAGCTTGTCTGAAAATATCCTCCCTTTTACTTGGTCCCAACTATAACTGTCAGTATTGTTGACCCCAATTTTAAATCAGTCAGCAGCAAAATGAGTTCCTCTACTGGCTATCCCCAATCACTGCATCTTCCCTCCTAATCTATCCTTGTCATGTACATTCCCTCCATATCACTGTTATCCACCATCCTATCTTGCAATATTTTATTTTGGGCTTTCAATTGGATCTTCTTTAAATCAAAGTGTTTTAGAACTTTAAAATATCAAACACAAAGAAAAAATACATAGAAAGACACCATTAATACTCCAGGGTTGAACTGTCAGTCACGATTTGAAAGTGGAAACAAAGAATTTCTTGCCCAAAGTACTCCATCTTAAGCCTATACCTTAATCCTTAAAAGGATTTAAAAGCCTTGAACTCTGTTAGAGGTATCATTTAAACTTGCAGCTGAAGTATTCCAGACAGTTGAACTTTATTATTATAGAATCTTAGATTTTTAAAGTGACTGAAAGTGCCATCTATTCCAGACCTAAAAAGTGTCTCAGCTTGTGCTGTCACCACCATCCTTGCGTTAATTAATGCAAAGCTGTCCTGAAAGTTCAGAAGCAGTGATTGCCTGATAGTCAAGAACTTTGCCAATACTGTTGGAACATTTTAGCCTGCTAAATTTAAGAGACAAGACTATGAGAGAAAAAAACAAAATAGGATAGTCCAGCAACAGGATTCATGTATTTTTCTGCTTTTATTGCTGAAGAACAAGAAGCTTAAGAAATTTCTACAATAGTCTTAGAAATATGAATTCCAATAAATCTAGGCAAAAAGTATCCTTTACTTTTTTTTTTTTTTACTTTCCACAATATTTTGTTTGTAGAACATGTCTTAGCTAAAATTAAAATACAGACCTTGAAGATCCAAGATCTGTTCCTTTTCCTGGTGTTGACTGATTACATAGCTTTGTTAAAATTCCTAGTCTGTATGGAGATGGACTTTCCCATCTAAAAAAAGACCAATACCTCAACAATACGCTGAACTAATAATATTGTAGTATTGTAAACATCGTAGTCTTAAAACACACTAAGTGCATTAAAGAGAATATCCTGGAGTCCTGCTTCCACCTTTAATGTGGTTAACTCCTTCTGCATATCCGGCATCCAGCCTCTGCCTTCATGTCCTAAACTGCCTGTTTTTCTCATTAAAAGCTGAGGCAAAATATGCCTTAATTTTGAGGATTATAACTAGATTATCTTTTTATGTTTCCTGTCAGTCACAAGTATACGAACCAGTAGATTTTCTCGGTTTAGCCTGTCACAGCAAAGCAATTTATAACAGCATATCTGTATCAGGATGTGGGAGCAAGACAGTAGCTGATACAACAAGAAATAGCAGGGTGAATTTTTCCCTGTAATCATAACACAATTGAATGGAAAGGGGAAAAAAAGTTGTAACTGAGCTTTCTTTCATACTACTTTGTTCACAGCACACCTCTACATCTGATTCCTAATACTATTAATACCTTTGGAAAGTTTCCTCATACACTGATGAATACTATGTCTATTCTACTGTATCCTCTTCTGGTCTTCTAACCAGCTCAACATGCTCCACACCCACCCCAGCCCATCACAGTCCCTGACATTCACTTTGCTCATGACGGAAGCTGCATCACTCTGCAAATTCTTAAGAGAATGATGCGACATCAAACAGTTTTTACTAGTTTTGGTAAGGACAGGATTGTTAATGGCTCAGCGAGCAAAGCAGAAAAGGAAAATAAGAGGGAATCTGCTATTTTAGATAAGTAACAGTTTGGTAACTAACACACGCAACCAGCACATGGAAGATAACAGCATGAATCCCTGTGAGCACGTAACCTTGAAATACACCCTTGCCATTGCTATTAACAGGCTTTCTACTTGTACTGAATTTACAGGGCCTCAGCACTGGGGTTTGACAAGCCTTTGTCAAGTCTTGTTGAGCAGCTCATAGAGCTTTGCTTTACTTGGTTTAGCTGTGACAGCAACTTTTTTAATCGATCAGGACTCTGTTACTGACTTGTTTTACTCTTATCTTTGTATGTTACCACCAGAACCCACAGCTACAAATAACTCGCAAATGGTGAGTTAAAGAAATGCAGACTTGAAGCAGGAGAAAACTGGTTTTAGGGGCAACAAAAAGAACAAAGAAATAATATCCAACATATGTAAAGGGCACCATACATAGAAAATTTGGAGCTGCAGGACGATGAAAAAAGACAGCAATATAAATCATGTTACTAAGCATATAAATGTGATCCAAAGTGAACACTAGATTGAAGAAGAAACTAACATCAACACCACCACATTCCTGCCAAAAAAGGATGTCAGAAGCTGACAGCTTACAGTGTTACTCTCACCAGCAGTCCTAAACTACTGACTTCTGTGTGCAACAAACCCGGGACAGAACCCTTGTGGGCCTTTGTGATTAGATAGATGCACATAAGTGTCACCAGACATTCATATATTTTTTTTACCACTCCTTTTTATGTTGAAGTGCATTATGTTTGTTCTTAAACATATTTTTCCTAAATTGCTTTAGAACGCTAATAATAAATTCCATTCAGGTTTTCATTGTGTGATTTACAATGCTAGAATCTGAACTAAATTAATCTTATGTTCAGCTAGTTAGATACATGCAATTCCACAAAGCAAGGAATTATGGAAATTACTTGTAATTAAGTGTATTTATATGAAGCGGTATTTTGGTTTCCATCATACAGTACCACATCATGAAACAAAACTGCTTCACTAAAATCTCACTTTAATTTGAAATACAATATTACTATCATAAAAGTAAAAAAAAAAAAAATACATTTAAAAGTATATTAGAACCACTAGTGTAAAATCATTTACCTTTATGTCTATAGCCAGACTGACAGCATGCATAGCATTCACAAGTATCAAACAGTTGTGCAGAAACTGTTCAGGAGTTCTTGGAGTAGTATACATCCTTACAAAGTGAGTAGCAATCTAGAGAAGACAGAGAAATCAAAACTCTTGATGTTCCACTAAGCAAAAGGACTATGTTTGTATTTTCACTCCTTCAGCAATCCATAAGATCTAAATTTTGAACTAAAATTCCCTATTAAGAATATACCCAGAGAAAAGAAAAATTAATACTGATATAAACACTCTAGACTTGCTAAACTTTGGCGGTTTTTTCTTTATTAAAAACCACGTAAGCCAACAGTTCCAAATGAAAATAAGGCCTGAATAAGCCCACTTACATTAACAAACGGTATAAAACTTGCACAATATTAAGAAAAGTCCTTACCAAATATGGACAATAAGCTGCCAGCTGTGCTGCCAATACCAGGCCATCTAGAAGATCTCGGTCAAAATTTACTATCCATCTCATTGGTGGTACTTCACCTGATTTAAAAACAGAGCAAGATGAATTAGACTCTTCTCCCCTTAGATGCCTAATTTTATTCTTGATATGATGACTATTTGAAATGACTGAATAGAAGAAAGAATAGAAAAAGGAAAAATCTGTTCACATGTAGAATTTCCCAGGTATAATTCTCTTCCAGAGCCATTGCTGAAAACAGGAAAAATCTCACCTAGAATATTGTAACTATTATTCATACACTCTGATACAGCATGCAAGAGTATTCATCACAACTGATGGGAAAGCAGGTAAGCTAAACTTAACCTCACAGATTAGGAACCTAAACATGTAAATTATATTTCTTTTTATAGGCATAACACTCATAGGGGTACTGAAACTCATGAAAATATGCATGAATCCTTTAAAGTTGCAATGTTTAAGCACATAAGAAGGAAAAGGTTATTGATTTTCTTTAAGGTCACATTAAATTATTTGGCACAAATGCAATATAAATGAAAGCTAACAGCTCAATTCCTGCAACATAGATCACTACTTCTACAATTGTATGGTAAAGGCCTATGCCTCGCAAGGTTAGATTGTTTTTTTATATTTCTAGTGTTTTTATTTAAAATAAAACTGATTATTAAGAAAGTAAATACCGTTTATTTATTAGCATTTCTTATCTGAAGCATTCCATGTCTTAAATATTTAACACAGCATTTGAACAACAGACTTTTGCTCTTAAGCATCATAATAAACCATAGGAGAATACAGTCGTTTGAAAACTCTCAACGTGAGATACTCCCTACAAAAAGTTACTGACATACCAAAAACTAAATGTTTTAAATCACTGTCTATACCCAATTACCGGTATTTTGCCAGTAAATGTGAAGCATGAACACAGAAAATAAGATCCTTTTTTAAGGAGAGCAATCTTGTCACAAATATTCAAGTACTGAGTCATGACTTCTCTGTTGTATTATTTGCAGTTTCTTCCAACTTCTACTACAAAAATACCTACTTCTTAATTTTCTTTGTTTTCATTACCGTCTCAGGTCCAAGCTCCCAAATTTAGGAAACACTGGATTTCAGCCACTGGCAAGGTTTTCAGATAGACTGGGATCATGCTTTCTCATACAGGACAAATTATATAGCTTTTATTTCACTATACATCCAGAGAGTGTATTGCTTACCAAGTTTGAAGCTTCATAAGTTGAATAAAAACCACCAATATGCTACAGAATCTGGGATGATCAAAAATCTCCTACATATTATAAACACATAAATATCTTAATGTTATAATATAAAGAAATGTTCTTTTCTTTCAAAAATGTTACCATTAAAAGATAAAAAATGTTTGTAACACTGAACTGTTAATGATAGTAATATAATGACGTTCAGAACAGCCCAGTATCTTCATTAGCAAAAGAATTTGGAGACACCAGTACTTGACATAGCAATAGTTTAAATGAACAGAAGCATAAAATGTTTCACCAGGTTACACGTTTCAGACCTTTATTTCAATCTGTCCTTATTAAGAGCTTCATTCTGCAAGACCAAACACTTGAAAGCAGGGGCACAAGTCATGTATATTTTACAGGTCTCTACCTTTACAGAAGGAATACCATTAACTAAATGAAAGTTCAAGAAAGAGAAAAGCATAGATTCTCTATGCGTTTGGAATACAATGGTCTCATTTAGTCATCAATGACGCTGAATCTTTTGCTCTCACAAACTAGATAACACTATGTTATAGATGTAACACTTCAATCAGTGTTACTAAGGGTTTTAAACTTGAGATAGTATTTTGGGGTATGTTATGTACCCTATGAATAACAACTATCAAAACCATACTGACTAAGACAGAAAGTAGGCTGTTGTATATTGAAAATCATTAAATTTCTTAAGGTAACCTTATTCATTCCTAAGTACCTTCAGACATCAGCCAGGCTGATGCAACCAAGCAAGTTATTGTCCAAAAGCCAGGCCACAAATCCAAAAAACATTCAAACTGGAAAAAAAAATCCTGATCTTAAACTGAAACAGTGGTAAACATTCCACATAGTGTTGAAGACACTATGAATCTTCAGAACGGTTTTCTTTTACTAGAACTTATTTTACTTGAGTTTATATCTCATCGATTGCCTTTATCCACCTACTTTAGTTTGATATTAAGTGTGATTGCAAAATTGTAATTAGTGACAGGGAAAAAGTAGCAAGAGATGCTGCTGCTAATGTCAGATCATAATTTATCAACATCAGCTCAAGTAACTTCAACTGGTCCCCTAAGAAGTACAGTTAAATCAAATTCGCGAATAAGTAGCTATTACCAGCTACAGGAATAAAGTTGGTTGTAGAACTACTCATCTGTACCAAACAGATTAGTTGTAAGCTTATAAAATTGTTCTACGGTGCAGTAAACTTTATGCTTTAGACTAACTTTAAGAGATAAACTATTCAAGAACCAAATAGAAGAAATAAAATAACCATGGGGCAAATCATTAAGTAGGAAGTGCATTCAGATGGAATCCTATATTAATGCAAAGTAAATATATCAAATTGTAATCTCAAATAAAAATTAATGCCAGGAATGACTAATCTTTAAGTACTTGCTTTCATAAAATAACTAACACACAAGAGAATTTTATCAAACTGTGACTTTATATGTCATAGAAGAGTTAAATTCTTACAGAAATTTCCAAGATTGTTCACAAATTTCCAGAAGTAAAACTTTGATGTGCATATGCTTTGCACCAGGGGGTGCTGGTTCACTAGGATCCCGCTAAGACAGACACTAATATTTCATAAAGTATCACTGCCAATTATTGGAGTTAATGCTATAGGGAAAAAGAGGTTATTATAAATAACCTTATGATCCTTTCAGCCACTGGGAACCCCAAGCTGTGCAGCCCTGGAACTGACCTCCAGTCAGGATGCAGCACACTGTACAGACGCAGTCTGTTGGAGGGTTAGCTCCTACAGGATTTTGTTAAATAAACCAATTCTGCTAATCATTTCTACCATCAGATGAAAAGATTGTTCACGTGAGAACTTGGTGCTGTGGTTTTAGTTAAAGACAGGGGGACACAAGTGGGAGCTGCATACAGGCTCCTCTGTTACAATTAGCTGGCTAAATTTGTGCTGTAGCCAAGCGATATGCACAGCGCAGCACAGGCCTGCACCTTCTCAACTTAACTGTTATGTGGATCACTTACCTCCTTTGTATACAGTGATCTTGCAGTCAGGATCACTACAACATATTAATGACTTGGTATATTTATACTATTTGAAAAGAAGGTCCCCAAATTATTTAATTCAAAATTATCCAAAAAAAAAAAAAGTACCCTTTCCAGAAAACATCAAAACCAAAAGTGTTTTTCATTACCAAGTACTTTGTGAGGAAGTACTTGGTACAGCTTCAGGATTATCTTTTGCTGATTTGAAAGGAAAAAAAATTACAGAGGAATCAAGTCTTCTGTTAGCGATCCAAAACTGCATTTGAAGTACAGGTCAAAAAGAATTATTTAGAAACAATTCTGTACAGGACTTCTTATGACATGACACATAAAAAAAGTAGACATTCAGAAAGAAACCCAACCATACTCTATAGGGAAAGATCCTTTTTTTTGTGGGATGAGAAAAAAGGTACTGTTAGGTGGAGCACAAAGCTCACTGAAAAACAGTAAGCCTAACTATCAGCTGTCCACAGATCAAACTGCAAAGTCCTAGATTGTATACTCTTCAATATATTCATTTGCAACTTGGAAAATAGCATAAATCTACCTTAGTCCAATCTGGAGGTGATATCAAGCAGGTGAAAGAATTGACTCTGGGAAGAAGAATGGGTTGCAAGTACTCATGAGGAAAAGACTATAATTTAAGCTCTTGAGGAATTGGAGTAATGATCTGAAACAAATGGGATGAAATCCAATAATGATGCCTGAAGTGTCCTGCACTTAATTAAGAATAATTCATTACACAAGTACTAGATGGAAAATTGGATAGATGGAAATTCTGCAGAAAAGAATCCAGAGACAACAGCAAATCTCATACTGTTGCAGAAAAAGCAAATACTTTGCTAGGATGCATAAATAGGAGAGTTGTATCTTAAAGCAGGTAGAATGATCCATTAATTTCTATTCAGATCTAGTAAAGTCCCACCTGGTATAAAACCAGTAATTGGCACCAAACTTCAAGAAAGCCATGGATCAACTAAGAGAGTTTACCAGAAAACGAACAAGCTGAATACACAGAAAGACTGAAAGAATGGAATTGTTTTGCCAAGAGCGGGGAGAGGGACTAACTGAAGCAGAACATAATGATTTGCAAATATGTATAAAGTTACTAGAAAAGCAAAGAAGATCCACTGCACCCCATATTTCAGAAGGAAAAGGATGGACTTAAACTCTAGCAGGGGAAATTTGGGGTTATGTTAGACAATAGGAAACTCTTTCAAATGGAAATGAGTGGGAAATACTGGCAGATGTTAACCTAAAGTGGACTATGGATTCTGCTTTTCCAGAGGTTTTTGTAACAGTCTAGGCAAATACCTGTCCAGTACACTACAGGTATAGTCAGTTTAGTATTTGCACACAAGAATGAAACAGCTTATTTCTGTTCTCTTTCTCCCTTTCCTACTTTCTGTGCTTTACTGTGGGTTTTTTTCAAGTTTCGCTTTTATTAACCAGTCCATCAGTATGCTTTATCTCACTGGCTTACTAAAGTAAGCTGGTAACAAAGTATCTCTTTGAAGATGGTAGTGTTTTAATTCAAAGAAACACCCCTGAAAAATGGGTAGTTGGATCAAGAGTTCCCAGCAATCTCTGAAGTCAAATATTTCACCATTTTGAAATAGCTGACACATCTCACTACTAACAGTGAAAATGAAATCTTTAAAGCTGTTGGCCCCTCTTCTGAAAACCAGGAAGAAACGATATCCAATCTTATTTTAAATAGATAGATGAAGGTATTCTTTGGCATCAGTCCCACAAAAAAAAAAAAAGTACAAAATTGTTAGCAAGACAAAATCATGATCTTCTTTCTGGTAGGAGAATACTGTTTAGCCCTCCCCCAAAAATAGTACACTTAAACAACTCTTCCACCACACACACCACATTACTTTCACTCTGGAAAAAAATAACCATGAAAAATTATCATTAATCTTAAAATAAAAATTCCAATAGAAAAGGAAAAAAAGTTGTAACACAGAAGTATGATTGATGTATTGGTATTATCTGGATAAGAAGACCATGCAGAAAGAACAAAATGGTCTTATACCAAGCATTAAAATTCTTAAAGGATCAGACTTGGTTTAATCTACTAAGTTTAAGAGTTATTTTATATAAAAAAGTAAGAATAGCAATAAATCTTTAAAGAAAGTACTGTATTTCTTGTGAAGCTGTTCTACTGTTTTCACAAGCAATAAAAAAGTTAAATCTTTGCTATCAGTTGCAAAATCAACTGATCTATGTCTAAGGAGGCACAACAGACATCTTCACAAATGATAAATCTCCTGTTATATAGCCACAAGCAATTTTTTCAAATTCTGAGTTACTGAAAAGCAGAGGAAAAAATATATAGGATTAGGCTAATATTCTAAAAGAGTTTCCAAATAAACCTAATACATTCACATAAAAATCTTGCAATTTATGACCTTTAATGATCTAAGGTATGAAATTGCACTTCATAAGAAATTAATAAATTAGACTATGGAACTACAAAGGAAAATTAACAATTGAATGGTGATGTGAAAGCAGTCTATATAAGTAGGTGTGATATTCAGAATGGGAACCAGACATTATTGTTAAATGGCTCAGTGGAATACACAAGTTTGTCAGTAAAGGAAGTACCAAATTACAGTATTAAGCAGCAAGCTCAAAACACAATATTTTACATACAGTACAGATTTTAAACCTACCTATTGCTTCAGAATGGTGTGATGCTAGGAGTTTGCACAGGTTCAAAATACAATTAAACAAATTCACAGAATAAAACCCTAGTACAACCTTACAGAAGTACCACTTCCACCTCAAGTAGTCTTGAATTTCAGATCAGGAAGTCTCACAGTATGCATAAAGAAAGTATTGCCATATGTTTGCACTGTTACTGATCTCTAAGCATCTTCTGTTGGAGGTAGAATATTGAGCTAGATAGACCTGTAAACTATCACAGTATGTACTTTTTAATGTAAATTACTGCAGTAATAATGGTTTATAATATTATATAACAACTTCCTATTCTGGGATCTCAAAATCTCTGGAGGTGGAACTAATCTATAGCTATAATAACGCCTATAGTCCTGTTTCAATAGCTTAAGTCTGGTACTGAATAATGCAAACATTTACAGAAGAAATATGTAGCAATAACTTTTTCTGTAAGTGCTGACATTAGAACCAGGACAAGGTTTAAAATGATGGTACTGAAGTATACAATACAGAGCATAAGAAAGGTCAAAGGAAATATGCCTTTGAATACTTTTTGAAAAAGGATATTATGTTTTTCCTAAAATGTATTTAGGATTAACAGAATGATAATGTACGTACCTTCAGCACATACAGCATGTGAGGCTATGTTTATCTTAACATGGAAAACAAGAAATCTTTTATTAGAGACTCGTAGGCAAACTACAGTTCCTACTTCAGGCAGGATGCTACAATCCTTGCTCATCAAAACTGGTAATTATTCTAAGAACTCCTGAAATATCAGGAACAGACTGATTTAATACCACTGTCAATTCATAATAATTCTAAGCAGAAATATTCAAGAAACACCACATGGGGCAATGACATAAAAACGAATACGCTGGGGATATGTCTCATTTATTCCCATCTGTTGCAGAAGACTTTTACCCTCAGGCATGAACATTAACCTTTCTGCTCCTAATAAAATTTTCCAACGGTCTTCCACTATCTACACAGTTCTGTTTTATTTTTGTTGATTCTTATCTCAAATAATATCTTAAATTGACAAATTCCTTAGGTTTTTTATGCATCACGTAAGAATGTTACCTTATACCAGTCTCCATTTTGTTGCTTTTCAACAGAAAGTTTCCATTTGCAAAGAGAACTAGTTTTAAAATCACTAAATGGTACTAAAAGCCTATAGATTAAAAGGTCATCTTTGACACTATTTTTTTTACAATGGCATTTCGCTTATAGATTACTTTGATTTAAAATGCAATAAATCACAGCAATTCATTACAGCATAACTGGCTTCTATACTGGCTTCAGAATGAATACTGTAATCCTCACATCATCTTATTTAGTCAAAAAAAAAAGTTAAATACTGTTCTCAATGAAATTCAGTGTTTGGTAGTTACAATGAATTAAGAGAACCTTTTCCAATCTTCATATTCTGAACTATGTTTTCTCCTCATAATATATCTGAAATTGTATTACTAAATCTACAGCTATACCATACTCAATCTACATATTTGGTATGCACTGCAGAAGTAGCATTAATTACACAAATAATCAGAAAGCTTATTTATTCCAATTAACATACAAACGCTGTGAAGCACTTTGTTTAGCTGAAAGTAGGATAGCTGTATAGGCATCTCAAAGTGTACTGCAAGTAAGGAAACAAAATTTCTTCCTAAATATTTACCCAATTATTCCTATTCAAGTCATTTAGGTGTTTGAGGATCAGCATATATGTATATGCACATATACATTTTTATATATAAGCACACACACATCTACACACACATATATATGTATATGCACAAATATATACACAAATATACACAGCCTGAAGAGTTAGGGCTTTTGTTTTTGAAAGATCTTTTAAAGAGTTTTCCAAACGTGAACACTTTGAATCTTTTCAGTATAGGGCTCCAAGGACTATCCTTCTTCATACTTTTATTTCCCTGAAGCTGCATAATGACAGCTGGTAAAAAACAATAAAACTGTATAAAACAAATATTTTTATACTACTCCAAAAATCTAAAAAGTTAAACTAAACATGGAGTTTTGCTTATTTCTCAACTGTACATGAACTTAAAACTCAGGAAAATAATTCTTTTTCTCTTTTGTGTTGAATAAAACCCTGATATAATCATGTGGGTTTTTCAGCTAAAGGGAACAAGATACAATGCAATTCTTAAACACAGAGCATTCAAGTTGACTAAGAAAGGCAAATAGGACACAAAAGCCTAGTTAATAGACTTCTTATTTATATATTATGTTTCATTCTTGTGTTCTGCTGTGCAAATCATGAAATATAACACAGAAAAATGGCTTAAAACTTTGCTAACTTATATTTCAGAAAACAATTTCCAGGATTTATCACTCAAGAGCAATGGTTCTCATAATATTTTGTTGGAAGTCAGACTTATGATACTCATGATGGCAGTTCATTAGATAGTCACTTCCCCTTCTTTAATTCAGCTTTTTATCAAGTGTGTAAAAAGCAAGATTCATTCTTTGGGAAAAGCCTGTTTTGCAGCTATTTTAACTGAAAGAAATCTTACGTGAAATTACATAAGATTCTTCCCTTCTACCCTTCAAAGATAAAAAATATCCGTTAACTCTTGTTTCTCAATTGTCTCTAAGAACTATCAAATTGAGAAGAGGAATCAATGGACTCCATAAATACCATTCCTAAAAACTGGGGAAAGAAGCAAGAGGGGAGAGGAAGAAAAAATCATGAAAACAAGGGAAAGAAAAGAGTGTGGTTTTTAATTGCTATATTAGAAACAACCTTAAGTAAAAGTTCTACAGAATCAGTTTTAAAACAAACAAGAATTCTATTTAATTCTCATATAATTTTGTGAAGCCATGTCTTCTCACACTAAAATCTCTCCTTCCTCAACCTTTTTACTGCTGATGCCATGCTCAATTGATATCAAAATTAAAAAAAATAAAAATAAAACCAACAAAAAAACCCACCTCACTTACAGTGAAGTGAATAAAATGCATCAAAACCAAAACTTTCCTACTTGAGAGTAAGAATCTTGAGAGATGTTACTATGCATAACACTTTCAGACAAACCTGCATTGGCACTGGATTAGCACTTCTCTTTCATCTTGAGCAGAATTTCCATTCTAAGCAGATTTTCCAGTAAAATGAAGATGTATCTACTCTGGATACAGCTCTTACATCTCAGATTTAGGTTGACTGTTCAGATATTGTTCAATTTACTAGCTGTCATATCATTATATAATTTTATATTAAATGTAGAATTACCTACTCTTTTCAAGATCTTCCTGGGATACATTCAAGAAAATTCCTTATTTCCCAAAACATAATTTATCTTTTTCACCATGGCAAGAACCATAAATAATAAGGAAGAGACATACAGCTTCTCAGGTGGCAATTTAATTCACTAACATGCAAAATTTTTTCTATTTAGGAAGTACAGGGTTTGAATTATGGCATTCTAATACTCTAGCAACTTTTAAAGGGTTTCTCCTGACTCTTATTTTTTCTTACTATTAGTAGTTAGTCTTTCAGAGAGAAATGTTGAAAAGAAACATGAAGATAAGGAATGGTAGAAGGTAAACTTAAAATTTATTACATTCAAATAATTCATGCTTCCTTTCCTATCATTACTATTGCCCATATAATGCCTTAAGTGGGCACTGAATCTTATATTTCATGTATAATTAAGGTCTCAGCAGAATAGGCAAAGTTGCATTTTGCAGTTTTACAGCATTTGGTCTCAAGTTTCAACACTGCTTTCCATTTTACAGTCAATAAGACATATTACAAGGCTGCCCTCCCAAAACATATGCCAAGCTGCTTTTAAAACATACTTATTTTTTAGCAGCAGTAAGGGCAGAAGATGTGGAGATAGTAAACTCCTTGCTAATGTTCTCTCTAAGCTATTGAGATCTTAATTCTTGCAAGAGAAGCATTCTGATGAATGACATAGTTATCTTCAACTTTAGAAGGAAGTAATAAAGATATATATTTAAAACCTCTCTGCACTGCAGTTACTTAAGCTTGGCTTACTGTCACATTTCACTTTAAGTAGCTTACGTATCAAAGGAAAGACTAAGAAATGTGGCCTGGATAGATCTTCATTTATTTAGTAGGGATGGATCACCCAACAGATGAGTTTGAGCTGAAAGCAGCTCCATAGTCAAGACATATTGCTAGTCAGGGCTAATTCTTTATTCAAAGCAGAGTGTTTGGATGATAATATGCAGGCGCATAAACGTTAAGCAAAAAGTGGTAATTGCTCTCTGATCTGGACTGTAGCAAGAATAAAAGAACAAATCCTTCTCTTAAAATTAGTGATATTAAGTAAATAACAACAAAAATAGAAAAATGTGGATGTTTGGGACTTTCAGCTGGGTTGTATGAATATTTACTATACTTTGACTGATGTTTTTCCTTATGACACTTTTAACTGTTCCTCTGAAAAAAGCCTGTTTAAATGCTTAATTTAAAGCTAACATGATAAAAAATGTCATATCTGAGTATAAATTTGATTATTAACCTTAACATCATTAAATTTAAAGGACCAACAGCATATCAGAATATTAAATCTGCTGAGATCTATAAATTTTTCTCCAGTGAACAATCTTAAAAAACAAATTCAGCCTAATGACCCCTGAGGTACATCACCGGCGACCAGCCTCCAGCTGGACTTTGTGCCACTGACCATAACCCTTTGAGCCTGGCAGTTCAACCTAATTTCAGTCCTCTTATCTACCCTGTACTTCATCAGTTTGTTTATGAGGATGTTACAGGAGGCTGTTGAAAGCCTTGCCAAAGTTGAGATAAACAATATCCACTGCTCTCTATCTGTCCACTGAGCTAGTCACGTCATTCTGGAAGACAATCAGGTTCGTCAAGCATGAATACCCCTTTGTAAATTCATGCTGACTACTCCAAAACTATTTCTTGTCCTTCTTATGTTTGGAAATGGTTTCAAAGACTATTCACTCCATTGCCATCCCAAGGAACAAGATGAGGCTGACCGGCCTGTAGCTCCACAGAGCCGCCTTCTTCCAGATAGCAATGGCATTTACTTTCTTCCAAACCTTGTCCAAACTTCCTCCCAGTTGTCCTGACCTTTCCAAGGTTACTGAGCATGGCCTCACAATGGCATTGGCCAGTCCCCTCAGCACTTGTTGGTACATCTTATTGGGTCCCATGGACTTGTGTTTGTCCAATTTGTTTAAGTGCTCCCTAATCTGATCCTCCTCCACCAAGGCTAAAGTCTGCCTTGCTCCAGACTTTCCCATTCATCTCGAGGGCCTGGGACAGTTCAGTGCCAGTCTGACCAGAAAAGACCAAGGCAAAGGCAGCATTGAGTACCTCAGCCTTTTCTGTGTCCTTTGCCATCAGATTCTCTGCCTGATTTAGCAGAAAGAACAGCATACTAGCAGACACCAATTCTGCAGCAGTAAAAGAAAAAAATTAAGAGGAAAGTGAAGGCTAAATGAGAGGATTCAAAGAGATATTGAGGTAAGTCATCTGTGAAACAAAACAGGATAAGATCGCCCAGTTAAGAACTTTTATAATGCAGAGGTATAAGATTAAGAATGTGAATTTCATCATTTGTCAGAATTTTCTCTTTTTTTTTTTAATTATTGTATCTTTAGCAATGCTCATTTGTGTAGTTTTGTGAGAGAAACGGAAATAGAAACAAAAGGGCATGCTCATGTGCATATACCAAGCTATTTCTGTGTGCCCCCTAGCAAACAGAATACAGAACTCATGAACCAAAAAAGCTATATACAAGTCGATATAGCAAGGCAGTATCTGTAACTTCCCCCATACAGATAGCATATGTAATCTCTGCCTTCTCATTCCAACCTTGCACTTCTCTGAAAGCAGAAAAGTATAATTAAGTGAAATTGTAAGAGAGAACTGTAATGCAGATAAATGTCCCCTGGCAGTAACCACAAAATTCATCTTCACCTGTGACCCAGAGCCAAATCTACAACCTGGTCTGCACAAATGAATACATTAACCTACTGAGTTATCTGTCCTATTACCATGATTTAATAGAAGTCATTATTATCTTCTGAGAACCCCAATATTGTAACTAAATTTTTCTTTTTGGGTGCCAATTTTGGGGAGCCTTTAGAACTAAATAATTGCAAAAACCCTACTTTACAATCGCTGATAACCATATGACAACTCATTAAAAAAAACAAACTCATTTTAATATTCTATTTTATTACATACTCTTAGGCAACAAAAACAACACTTTCCATAATTGGCTCCTTAAAATGCAGCATCAGTAGATATTCCACTTGGATTGAGACATTTGGGGTTTTTTGCCCACTAGTGTCCACTAGATCTGCACTTTATGGTTCAGATTCACTCCTCTCATCTTTAGACATTGTAACTCAAGTACAAGTTTAATGTTCAATATGACACATTTTGACAGACATATTCTCCCCACCAAGTTCCCACAGGCCAGAACAAGGCTAGTCATGCCTCAACATCTAGGTATTACTAGAGGCTACAATAAAGAGAACAGACGGTGGGGTTGAAGAATGTATCCATGCAGCATTTATGGTGAGCCACAACACTGGCCAGGTAGGTAGCCATTCTCTCTGCAAGTTGTCATCTATACACACGGGAGTCTAACACACAGCAGAGTAGAGTGCTTGCGCCTGTAAGACAGCTCCACTAAAGCAGGCACTAAACACAGATAATAAGAAAAGAGTACATTGCAAATACACCTACTTACTGTAGGGCATG
Organism: Haliaeetus leucocephalus; assembly: GCF_000737465.1. Taxonomy (NCBI): domain Eukaryota; kingdom Metazoa; phylum Chordata; class Aves; order Accipitriformes; family Accipitridae; genus Haliaeetus; species Haliaeetus leucocephalus. Next base: position 7,589,037 of record NW_010972753.1, read on the forward strand.
TTACTTTAGCTAGGGAAGCTCCCTGAGTTAATCATAGGATCAGATGCAAACTATGAGTTGACAGCTAGAAATCCATTTCTATTGGATGCAGGGGGTATGGACTGACCTTTCAATCTTATCAGCAGAATTATTCAACGCATCTGAGAATATCTAGTAAAATTTCTTTCTATACAGTAAAATGAGAAAAGCAAGAGGATATTCAAAGCATATGGAAGGTAGAGAATATGACCAGATGAGACTTGTGGAAGATGATATGCAAATAGATTGCCCGTAATTCAGACAGGTCAGAAATCACTCAAGGCAAAAATGACACTAGACAGTGTTTTCCATATGTGTCTTATGAGCCATTCTGGAGTTCTTCCCTGATCATCATCAGACTGCCCCTTCTTGGTGTTAACTATCAATCCAAAATTAATGCTGAAAGAAACAATGAAGTTAGGGTCAAGTAGCAAAAGGGAGAAATGATACAAGGCAATAGAAGTAATAATTACTACCAGTTGAACAGCTTTATCAGATTTGAGTACCAGAACTGCCTGGGTCCATCTTAAATGGAACAGGTCATTTTGTCTAACCTTACTCAAGTGATCATGAGGCAAACTGACCTTGCAAGTAGGACAAGATTTATAATCTAGAACCTTGGTCTCCATTACCTTCCTAAATGGCATTAGAATAAAGACAATACAAAATTTATTCTAAGAATTCTGAAAAGCTAGCTCTCAAATGCACCATTATAAGCATAAATACTAACATCTGCATGCGACTATTAACAGCAAAATGAAGAGAAAGTGATTACTGTTAGCAGTCCCTTCCTGAGATCATTAATGGAAAGAAGTGAGAAGGTTCACCACATTTCACCTTTTATGCCTATTTAGAAACTATAAGAACACACAGAACACAGAAGATATTTCATGAACAGTGCTAGTCAAAAGACACTTACCTTGGAACACAGAAAGACAAGAAAAGGAAATACGTACAGGTAGGCAATAACTTATCCCCCCCAAAATACTTCCAGTGGCAAGTTGTCATGGTATCTCTATGAATAACAATTTTAAAAGTCTAAAAAAGGAGTATTTTAGGAAGGAAGAGCATAGTGAAAGAATTATTTCACCTTTTTGACAATCTTTCCACACAGTTCTTCGATTCTCCTCATAATGTTTATTCAACCAGGTGAGGATGGTTCGTTCATAAGGAGAATATATATTACTGGATAAAGGTTCTGATTTTATTCTTGGCATGTTCTGCACACTTTCCAAGCTGAACAGGTCAGTGATACTACACGAAGAAACACGTGGAAGAACAAATACCTGAAATAAGAAAAACTGGTTTTAAGCATGAACTATAAAAAGAACAATTTCAAGTTAAATGATAAAAAAAAACCACTTCAAACTCAAACAGCTTTCTAATTTAGAAAAGGCTTAATAGATTATACATTAGCATAAATGTATAACACACAAGAGAACAGATTTGCTGAGGTTTTAGGGAATTCCTTTGCTTCCTTACACAAAATGCAAGTTGAAGCTTCCACATGCTCTTGGGAGTCTGGAGAGGTCCCAGTTGACTGGAAACTGGCAAATGTCCCAATTTTCAAGAAGGGAAAGAAGGAAGGCCCTGGTAATTACAGCCCTGTCAATCTCACTTCAGTGCCTGGTAAAATTATGGAGAACATTATTCTGGGAGTTGTTGAAAAACACTTGAGAGACAGTGCAGTCACTAGTCATAGCCAGCATGGTTTCACAACTTAATTTCCTTTTACGCGAAGGTCATCCATCTAGTTGACCCAAGGGAAGCCAGTAGATGTGGGGTTTGGGGATTTTAGCAAAGCTTTTGATGCTGTCTCTCACAGTATCCTTCTGGATAAAACATCCTGCATACACCTAGACAAGCCCATAATAAAACGGGTGAACGATTGGCTGATGGGTCAGACTCCAAGAGTTATAGTAAAATGGGGTTACATCAGGCTGGCAGCCAGTCACTAGTGGGGTTGGCCCAGGGCTCAATTTTAGGGCAGGTGCTCTTTAGTGTTTGTATAAATGATCTGGACACAGGAATCAAATGTACATTACGTTTGCTGATGATACGAAATTAGGAATAACTGTGGACTCCTTTGAGGGTAGAGAGGCCTTACAGAGAGATCTGGATAGACTAGAGAGGTGGGCAATCACCAGCTATATGAAATTTAACAAGAGCAAGTGCCAGATTCTGCACTTGGGACAGGGTAATCCTGGTTATACGTACAAACTGGGGGACAAGAGGCTGGAAAGCAGCCCTGCAGAAAGAGATCTAGGGGTTTGGGTTGATGGCAAGCTGAACATGAGTCAACAGTGTGCCTTGGCAGCCAAAAGGGCCAACTGTGTCCTGGGGTGCATCAGGCACAGCATCGCTAACTGGTCGAGGGAGGTGATTGTCCCACTCTACACTGCACTGGTGCGGCCCCACTTCAAGTACTGTGTGCAGTTTTGGGCACCGCAGTATAAGACAGACATCAAATTATTAGTGTCCAGAGGAGGGCGACCAAGATGGTGAAGGGCCTCAAGGGCAAGACTTACAGGTGTGGCTGAGGTCACTTTGTTCAGCTTGGAGAAGAGAAGGCTGAGAGGTGACCTCATCGCAGTCTACGGCTTCCTCAAGGGGGGAAGCGGAGAGGGAGGTGTTGATCTCCTCTCTCTGGTGACCAGTGATAGGACACGAGGACAGGGAATGAAGCTCCATCAGGGGAAGTTCAGATCGGACATGAGGAAAAGGTTCTTCATGGAGAGGGGTGATCAGTCACTGGAACAGGCTCCCCAGGGAAGTGGTCACAGCACCAAGCCTGTCAGAGTTCAAGGAGCATTTGGATGACGCTTTTAGTCATATGGCTTAGTTTTAGCTAGTCCTGTGAGGAGCAGGGAGTTGGACTCAATGATCCTCATAGGTCTATTCCAACTTAAGGTATTCTATGATTCTATTATTCTAAATATTTTTTTCCAAGTTTTGATGAACTGGATGAAATCACTGGACCCATCTGGATTCCAAGAATTACTGTGTATATTCTATCCAAAGCACTAATTACTGAACTACTATACTGATGTCCAGTGCAATCTATAGACAATCTTGAAAAGGTATCTTTCATGACCCAATTGCTCATTTAGGCCCAAATTACACTGTTTCTCCTGAAAAAATAAACGTTAAAATACCTGCAATAAAATTCTTCGTACTCAGAGGTCCTTGATTAAGTCTTGCATGAATGTACATTTAAAAAAAAAAATATATAAACATATGTATATAAAATATCAGAAATATAAAGAAGTTAAAAGCAAAAATTCTACACAGTACCTTTGATCCCCCCCCTGCCAACTGAAATGACAGCACAGAAAAAGGTGTTTCAAGGAAGAACACAGAACTTGATTTTCAGGATGACAATGAAGTCAACAGCTTTGGTTCCATCCTCCCTCATCAAAGAGGTCTCAGGCCTGACCACCTTGACCGGTGACTAAGACTATCAAGGACCATGGCCATAAATGCTAACTACACTGCATCATCTCCACAGTGTCATATATTCACAGATAATTTAGGATAAATTTGTTAAGGACTAATTGTTTGAAGGAGGAAAAAAAGAAGAAAGAAAAAAAAAAACTAACAACTAATCATCAACGTCTATCGACAATGAATCTCAATCCAGTAAAATGTTATTTTGAAGTGTGAATTGGGCCCAGTTTCTCACTCCCTTAAACATTCCCAGTGATGTCTAATTCCCTGATACATATATACGTAAAGAAAAAGCTATGCCATTTCATTTCATCTCATCAGAATGAAAACAGCTTGCACCCCTTTTATAATTATTTCTCTTCATATTGCTTTCCAATACCAGATTTTAACAGGTACATTAGAAAAAGCATCAATTTCTTGAGGCAGTGTTAAAACCTTATAATCCCTCCATTTGCTGCAGACAGAGAGGAACACTCTTACATATAGTATGATGCAGCTACAGCCATGTCACTTCACAGCTTCCACATTTACATCTAGACTTCTTTTTTTTCCAGATAACATGAAGGACTCTCATCCATTGCTTTCAAGTTTTTCTGAAGAAAACCTTTTATGACATACTAATATATAAAACCTACTTAACTATTAATATGCACGAGACCTAAATTATAGCACCCATATTTAATTACAGTTTTTTTAAAAAATTGAGTTACTTTGAAATTCCTTTTTAAACCCTGAAGCATTTCAGTTCAGCATAACCTAGTTCTATGCAGAGAAGGCTGAGCTAACTTAATTTAAATATTTGGATTTCTCTCCACGGCACTTCACTGATTTGCATAGAACTATCTTAAGAGAAAAAGAAATCTCAAACTTTTATAACAGCATCCTCAGATATAAATTTGAAGAAAACAATAGCAAAAAAAGCCATCAAATATATACTATTTCATGTTTTCTCAAAAGGCAGTTTCTTTGCAAGTTAATTTATTGCAACATTCCTTCATCAGTATAACCTGATGTTCTATCAAAAGGATCAAAACAGGAAAGAGTAATGGCAACTACATTTAGAAGAAAAAATAAAACATTATTTACCCATAAAACATTCTTTTACTCTCTCTTAACAAGAAAAGTCCAATCCATCCTAACCCAAGATGCCCACATGTCTACATTCCTATTGAGACCCTGTTGAGGGACCAGGACATTAGCATACAGTGTCTTTTTGGAGCACACTGTATTTATTTAAACAACAACAACAAAAAAATCAGCTATTAGGATAGGAAATGTTATTACTTATAACTAGAAAAACCATCCTTATTACTACATGCTCGTTAAATTCAAAGATAAATTGTCTTTATTGAAAATCCAGCCTGAATCAAGGGCTAAATTACTACTTCTGCTGCCAGCGTCCATGTATTTCCATTAGACTAGACTTGCAAGATTTGTGGAATACCATTAGTATTTTAGCCCTTGCTCAAAAAAAGGACTAAAAGTATATCTTTACAAATGATGAATTCCCCCTTTTATTCGCCACAGGTTCTAGCCTTTCTTCAGAATAAACTTCATTTTCTATTTTCCTGAGCTGGATTTATGTATACATTTTTTCCTCTGGAACTTCTGCAGCAACAGAAGTTTTCATAAGTGGACCATAATGCATCAGGTATGGGCAAGAAAGCAATATGGGATGACATTTTAGTTGATAAAGAATAATATTAAGTATTTCTAATAACAACATTTTATTTCTAAAATAAAATTGGATAACAAAACATGTCTGGGGAAGAGATGAATTCTTTTAACATTTTCTGAAATTTGCAGCATGCTATGTGAGTAAGAAAGGATTCTGTTCCATCTTACCTTGCTTGAAATCAAGCTATCGTAATCACAAAAAGGCTTGTCTCTACTTTCCTTTTAATGAAACTGCTTTTAAGATATGAAACATTCTCTTAACTTCAGAATATTTGAACACTAGACCAAACAAATATTTTTCATATAAACTGATCTTGCTGTCTTGGCAGTTCATATCCTGTTTTTCTTTATCATTCCCATACTTCCTTTACAAATTTAATAAAATAAATACATAAACCTTGTTCACCAGCAGTCATGTCACCCTTGTCAAAAATGGGTTTGAACAAATGGGTCTGGAAGAGTGAACAGGACTTTCAAGGTTAAGTGACTAGTTCCAATGTAAAGTCATGTTATCTTAACAGTTCTCTTTATGCTTTTTTATACTGAATTGAATACCATGTTAGCCAAACTGCATGAGGCTACCACAAAAAAGCAAAGCAGAGATGTATAATTCCTAAGACATTGGCAGGAGAGACAGAGAAGAGGCATGTGATGTTATAAGGCTGTAAAAGTGTACTATTATAGGATAGAAAGATGATGGAACAATGAATGAGAAGCCAAAATATGCTCCTCATGCATGAAACAGAACTAGAATGATGAAAAGCACACCTTCACAACAGCTTTAAACTCATCTAAACCTGAATTTTTTCATATCCCCAGCAACCATGTGTTCTATCCTATTCTTGTGTCTACACCAATGGTCAGAGAGATGAAAGATCTATTTGGAACCATCATCCTGCTCCACTAATTCTAGCATAAGTCATGGGCAAAAAAGACTCAGCTTGGGGAAATTAAATTTATTGCCAATCTAAATCAGAGTAGGACAATAAGAAATAAGAACAATCTTAAAACACCTTCCTGGGCTCAAATTTACTCCCGATTTCTCTAACCCCTCCCTCCGAGCAGCACAAGGGGACGGGAAATGGGGGGGTCATCACACTCTTCCCCTGCTCCAGCGTGGGGTCCCACCCACGGGAGACAGTCCTCCATGAACTTTCTCCAACATGGGCCACTCCCACGGGCTGCAGTTCTTCACGAACTGCTCCAGCATGGGTCCTTTCCACGGTGTGCAGTCCTTCAGGAGCACACTGCTCCAGCGTGGGTCCCCCACGGGGTCACAAGTCCTGCCAGAAAACCTGCTCCGTGGGCTCCTCTCTCCACAGATCCGCAGGTCCTGCCAGGAACCTGCTCCAGCGCAGGGTTCCCACAGGGTCACAGCCTCCTTCGGGAACCCACCTGCTCCGGCGTGGGGTCCTCCATGGGCTGCAGGTGGATATCTGCCCCACCGTGGACCTCCCTGGGCTGCAGGGGGACAGCCTGCCTCACCAGGGTCTTCACCACGGGCTGCAGGGGAATCTTCGCTCCGGTGCCTGGAGCATCTCCTCCCCCTCCTTCTGCACTGACCTTGGTGTCCGCAGGCTTGTTTCTCTTACATGTTCTCACTCCTCTCTCCGGTGGCTGTTTTCTCTCCATCCCAACTTTTTTTTCCTTCTTAAAAATGTTATCACAGAGGCGTTACCACTATCACTGTTTGGCTCGGCCTTGGCCGGCAGCGGGTCCGTCTTAGAGCCGGCTGGTATGGGCTCGCTCTCTCTCGAACCCAGGGGAAGCTTCCAGCAGCTTCTTACAGGAGCCACCCCTGTAACCCCCCCCGCTACCAAAACCTTGCCACATAAAACCAATACAGATTTCTTGTATTTCAGTTTGTGCCTACAGCCTCTCACCATGTCACTGGGCACTACCGAGAAGAGCCTGGCACTGTCTTCTTCACACCCTCCCATCCAATATTTACACACATTGATAAAATCCCTCTTGAAACTTCTCTTCTCCTGGCTGAACCATCTCAGCTCTCTCAGTTTCTCTCTGTATGATAGATGCTCCAGTCTCTTAAATCAACTTTGGGAACCTTCACTGGATACACACTCCAGTATGTCCATGTCTTTCTTGTACTGGGAAGCCCAGATAATTTTTTTTTTCCATTTATTCTCCATTCCTTTTTATAGAAATAAGTAAATATTTATTTTTAGGCATACAAACATTACTGATCATTGGTGAGCACATCAGGTTTACTTTGGAAAACATAATTTAGACATCCAAAGTGTTTATGTAACATCAGTAAAAAGAAAATTTAATAAAGTTTGAGAAATCCATACTGACCAAGTTCATTATTTCTTAAAAGGAATAGGTATTATAAAAAAGCTTACCTGTTTAAAAATTCCATTCTAATATAAGATAATAAATACCATGGTTGGGTATATGTCTAATCAACTAAGTATTTCCAGTGAAAAGTGCTTCTAACCAGGGTAACAAAAAAGCGTGGAAGAGTTTTCTTTATTTGTAAGATTTCTGTAACATTTAATCGTACAAAATGCAGACTGTTCTAACATAGCATTTCTTAATTGAAACATATTAACACACTACTAAAGTTTCAGAACTAAGAAAATGAAAATGTTCTCATTCATTCTTTTTCTTCTCTGTTAGAGAGAAATAAAATACTTAAAAGTATTTAGTTTTAAAGAACGGTTTGGAAAAAAAAAACTTGAATATACCACATATCTTGTTCAAAACAAATTTTTTTGCCATCAGTTCTTCAGAACTTAAGTAGCAAATGTATTTACAATTTACCTTGTATACCTGCAGCAGCACATCTGTCCAAGCTCGTTTGCTCATTGTCTCAAATATGCTGTCCTCCAGAATGAATAGATGCTTGTTGCTAAATATGTCTGAGTTTTTCACATCTCCTTTTTTCAACTCATCTGTGTGACCCTTCAAATAAAGGAATGGGATTTATTTTTGATATTCATTTCAGTAGTTTGGATAGGAAATTCACAAGATGACAATAATGAATCAATGACATAACTAACTAATAACATCTACTATAGTGCAATAGTGATCAGCATTAGAACCATTTCCAGTTTCCTGCTATCTCAGGAATAAGCACAATACGGAATTGACAGGAGTTGAAAGCAGCAATCAGGACAGAGAGACAACACATAGAATATTTTTTTTTAAATGGCAAAACCAGCATAAAGCAGTAAAATTAATTCTACTTTGAGAAAACATATCTGTTGGAAATTAATCAAAGGTATCAGTAGTCTCAGAAGGAATGGAAGAGAAAAAACAGGGGAGAAGGGTGTAAAAGTTGGTGTCAGTTTAAATTTCTGTTCAATCTCATGCATGTGCTTAGATTTATGCAATCTGAAACAGTCACCACAATAGGAATACTCACGGTCCACGGAGAAGTTCCATTCGTCTTCAAAGGACTGACACTAAGCATGTGGTCTTTGTTACAAAAAGAAGAAAAAAGGAAACAAAATAAACACACACAAAAATAACCCAAACCTACCTTCACTACAGTTTGCGCTTTAATCCATTTCTTATAATCATCAGGTTCAAGCAGAAATTCTGGCATAACATGAGGAAGATATGCTCCTTGGCTTCTGAAATCATAAAGCAGGAAAAGTTAATAGGTAAGCAAAATAATTCTTTTTAAGAGCAGTCCAAGTTTTTCAACTTGCTTAACCTATGTGTAAGCTCTTCAGAGTTCTGAGTACACTTTGGACTAATGATCCAGTTCTACTAATTGCTTTAGATAGCTTCTATTTATGAAGTTCATGTTCAATTTCTATGCCTACAACTAAATGCTAAAAGCACATACAACTCTGGACAGACTGGCTTCTTTATGAGAATTGCTCCTCTGTAAAGGGTTTATTATAGCACAAAGCATCAAAACACACAATACCCATTTCCACGTGAAAGCCAAAGGACCAGCATAACTAACATTAGTAGAATTAAAACTTGATGATGTTTTTATCTGTCTGCTGATCTGATATTGGAAGTCTTATGGCTGTAAGCAAAGGTATTTCAAAACTCTGTTAATTGTTAAACCGACCTGCCATCTGCTCTCAAGTGACTAATAAATACAATAGCAAAAGTAATTGCAGTAACAAAAGGCAACTTCATTAGACTGAATACCAAAAAAAGCTAACTTCCAAATGAAGAAAGAATAGTCTTTGCCTCAAATGACACATTTTAAACAAATGTTGCTGGAAAGGGGAAAATAATGAAGAATTCTTAAGTTTATTTTTCTCAGGGGAGCAGAAAAGTTTCCTAACTTTTAGGTCAGAAAGATTATCCTAGTGTATCTAGATTTACATTGTTCTCTGGTGTTTTTAATATGGCTAATGTGAATAATGATCAGATAAACTTTTCTTTTTATATAACCAGTCTCTCATTCAAATGAAGTGATCATACTTTTCCGGTATCATACAGTCCAAATTCAATTTAATTTGTACGTTAGAAGTCATACATCGCAGTTTGAAATTAGAATCATGACAACTTATTTCTCTTCCCACAGAATTATATTTTGCTGGTAACAACACATTTTTTGTCTTCATATTTTACATACTGGCATTATCTTCTCAGATTATTGAAATTTCATGTTTCATACAATTATCTAGCATGTTTTTTAAAAGACAAATATTTTAATCAAGGACCCAAAAGAGCATCAAATTAGTAGTCTGGTTCTAAAACTTACCATGTCTGAAATTCCCATTTTCCATTAAGTCATAGACTCTGTCCCATGAAATCCCTCTAAAACTTCAGTTCTTCCCAAATAATAAAAGAAGGAAGCTATACAACATTCATCTTTGCAGGTGTCCTATCTTTCTTTCAATGTTTTTATTTGGTAGATATATGGGAATAGGTGTAACCTACAATTTTCATCTTCAGAAAAGCTATATAAGAACATTACGTGTCATCATAGCAATGATGGGTTCTATATAACTGAATGCTTTCAGAATCAGCTGCATTTTTGTTACTGAGGAACACTGTCTTAAATTCCTCCTCATTAAGGTCAATATTTAAAATTATGCCAGTTCTCCAACATCAATATTTTCACACTGTTAAGATGTTTTTCCTCAAGACACACAGCTTGGAACAAATTAGTTAGTTGTATTGTAAAATACCAAAACTTTTCCTTTACTACTGTGCTAATGCACCCAGGAAACCTTTTGAGGGACAGAGAATAAAACTGATACTTGGAATGTTGCTTGAAACAGTGAACAACATCCACCTGCTTTAGCAAATGGAAAATTTGAACGATGAATTATGCTTTATTTCAACCATGCTGACCAGAAAGTACTGGTTGGGGGAAGAAAGCCAAGAACTGTATGTTTCTAATCTCAGAGTGTCCTCCTGGGTTTCAGGAGGGAATTTGCACTTTCCACAAATCACAATGAACATACAGGGATAGCAGATCACGGATTAATTACTCATATCTAGGCTGGCTGTGGATGTCTTACCATCACTACAAACAGTCATGCCAGCAGCGCAGATATCAGACATTTTTGTACTGTGATCTATAAACATTCTTAAATAACAATCTGTGAAGAAATGCAAATATTCTAGGTGATCCTAAAATGCACAAGTAGGAAAAGAATATACATAAATCAAGAACAATGAAGAAATCTGATGGGATTCACACAAACTAGAAGAGGCAGAAACTAACAGGATGTGGTAATGCTAAGCACATACTGAGCACCAATTTAATCATCTACAATCAAATATATATAAGCACAGGAGTCCAGCTAGAACTGCTTTTCTATGGCACCTTGTACCATTTTTCTAGGGTTGTTATGGATTACTACTTCATTTCCAATCATCAGACCTTGTCAATCATCAGTCATCGATGTATCTGTGTCCAGAGGCACTGAACTTAGCTTTGACCAACTGGCTGCTGCTCCAATTCTGCTCTGAATATGTCAGAGAGTTAACAGACAAAACTCAGTAAGACTGAAGGCTTTTATTAAAACTTAGCTATTAAATAGCTTTCCAAATTGCCCAAGAAACTACCTTAGAAACTCTTCAGTATTTCTTTCCAATTAGCTTAGCAAAAGGGGTTGGGATTCATTTACCCCAAAACTCATCACCATTTTAAATTATGCAATATCATGTACGTTAGTTTCAAGACACCTAGATTCCCTGGAAAATTTCAATGGGAAGACTGGACATAAGAGCCATCAGGCTCCACCAGGAGAAAATTTTGACCCTATCTAGGAGTGCTCCAAAAGCATCCCATGAAAACTCTAAGGAAACTTCTGTGAATGAATATTTTGATAGAAGTTCCTGAACAGACTTTGTTAGGGGTAACTTTAAGCATAAGATATGCAAAAGTACAGAAACCTGACTGCCTCCTTGCCAGAAGCTGGCAGAATATAAACAAAATAAGGTATTTTGGAAGACCTTTCTGGTAGAAACTTAATTTAAGCAGATTAATGACATTCTTTCATTTTTTCACCTACATATTGAAGAAATATTTCCACTTGCATTGTTCATTTTCAATGTTATGAATAAATGTTTTTATTTGCATTTTACAATAAACAAACTTGAGATAAATCATGTATAGAGACATTCCATCTCTCTCTCAGGTGCAATGACTCAGTAAACCGGGTCATATTAAAAAGTATACTGCCAGCTTCACAGCATATGCACCACTGTATCCAAATTCAAAAAGTGCTAAGAATTTACCTTGTCTGCCCAAGCCACCTGACACAATCAGGGTGAAGAAGTGTTTCCCAGAGCTGGTAACAACCAAGAAGGCTTTCTGGTATACTCAAAGATATTGGGTGGCGCACTCAAACTTGGAGGATGACTGATGGTAGGTATCACTGTCACCCAATGAGAAATTATTTTGGTTCTGCCACTGCTGCAATGGCTCCTCCAAATCACCTGCCACAATATTATCTTTGATGCACAGAAGAATGCTACTCTGCCTGTTTTTTAATAAAAATGACATGGATGAAAGTTGCAAATAAAAGGCCAGTGTTGTTGGAGCAGTGTGCATTGGCCTCATTATGAATTCAAATACAACTGTATCACTGTCTGCTATTCTTAAATAGAAAGCTTGTATTTAGAACAGTATGTAAATAACAGTTTTTAAATGGCTTTACAGCCTCCTGAATACTAGGTGAGGATGCTGAAAAGAAGCAGAGATGCTGTCTTTCAGGGCTTCTGATGATCTCGAAGGATCTCATGACATTAGACTTTCTCTGAAGTTAATTTTCTTCTCTCTTTCACAGCAGCAACAGCCAAGAAGGATGAAGAAGAATTTATTAACCTTTTTTGATTTGCACCATCTTTGACAGTTGTTCCATATTATATGACAAGATAAGATTATCAGTGAAGGTAGCTAATAGCTAAATCTGTTCAGCAACAGGAACAGTGCTTCTATTTCTTGGCACATTATTAGTATAAAAGACCTACAGATTACAAAGTAAGTCTACAAAATTCTTGCAAAAGCCAGTAATTACAGGACAAAGAGCATCAGTGAATGGTAAGATCATTAATGGCAAACCTGATCTGGCTATCTACTGAGTCTGTCTGAGGAATGAGGTTGAGTCGTCATCTTTCATATTTAAGGGAGCAGAGTTCCTGTGGAATTCCTGTGTTGGATATAGCCCTACCAAAGGACTCCTCAATTAGTATAAACTGCAGAGGGTAAACCTGATAAAAGTTAATTAAAGTTTATAATACATAAATCTTAGATCACAATAGTTATAGTATAAAAGAAACCCTAAAGCTACTGCATATTGTTCAGTGGAATTATGTTTGAACTATGCTAATAAAAAAAGTGGAAAGAAAAGATACATGCATATGCATACATATTTTATCATACAGGTACTTACCTAAGGAAAGCAAGCAATGCAGAATGCTGCCGGTGGAGCTGTAACATTCGTTCAACTGGATCAAGGGGCAACGATTGGCTCGATGTAACGCCTGGTAACAACTGTCCACTCAGATGGAATAACATGTCATAAACAGTCTTAGTATCTTTGCCAAGGTTTTGTTTAAAAACCTTTTCTTGCGAAGAGGTCATCTGGACTTTACACACATCACTAAGAAAAAAAAGCTTCTGATATTATTCTTTTAAATGCACAAAATAAGCTAACATTATATATATCACGATGATAAATTTAATAAACCATGAAGTAAAAACAGCAGCAAGAAGGTTGAAAAGTATAGCACTCTGCTTTTTACAGAACTTTCATAATAATGTAAGAATTTCAAACTACATGCAATATTTAAGAAGTATATGTGAAATATTTCATAAATAAATTTGTGTTTGTCACTGCTTTCTGCCAAACATAACTCTGATTTCTATCATGTTAATAAATGCCTATGTGTTTGTGTCCCAGGAGACTGGCTGCTTCATTATTTAGTAGCGAGCTAGATAAGATCAACTAAGTGATGCCACTAAGACTGATCTATTTCCAGGGTGTTTGCAAGACTGTTGATTATGAAATTTGCTTTCCCATCTGTTTCTTGATCTTCACAGTATGTGGGGGGGGAAGAAAGAAATATTGTTAAAACATTTATTTATGCCACCAAAGAACGAAAAATTGCTAGAACTGTGTTCATTCTGGGAGAAGAATCAATTTCAGCTAAGAGGGTGACATATAGGTTGAACTGCATATTTAACATACACTGCATTATGATACATCAGAGCATCATAGTTGGAAATATATTTTAGAAAATGAAAAATAACACCTGAATGACATTTTCATATAAACAGCACATAGATGCTACAATTTTAATATGCAACTGTGCATTAGAGTGTGTTTATATTCCTCAGATCATATCCAAAACATTTTAGTATATATGTTAACATTTTATTAGGCAGATATAAGTTAGCTCTAAGCAGATATGAATTACCGTCTTAGTGAATATGGTATTGAAATAGGATTTTGTCCCTTAGACCAACCAAAGAGAGTGAACCAATTCTTAACAGCAGTTAGGGTTTTCTGAAAGAAGATGTACTCCTCTTTATCTTCTTCAGGAAAAAATGATAATTCAAATTTATTTTCTCTCCCATCACTTTGACTGTCAGCTTCACTCTCCTCACTCATGTTTTCATCACTCTCACTTTCAAAAGTAGTATCCGACTCTGAATGATACACACACAAAAAAAAAAATCCAGAAACATTCCTTATTTCCCTATTTCTGTCAAGTACAAAAACAGTTGGTTTTTTTTTTTAACACACAATTGTTTTCTGAAAACAAAAAACAGACAATGAATTATCAACTTATTTCAGGAGTAAACAATTTAAGTGACATGCACATGTTGGGAATAAAACAAACTGTATTCTTGGTATCTAATTTCACTTAAAGAAGAAATTACTACCCAATCAGAAAATATAAATTCAGGCATGGCTTACAAAAACACAGACAGCAATCTTAAAGAAACAGTCTTACATACAGTTGCAGTAGGTATAGCTTTACCAGCTAGTCAATGCTAGTTCACCACCTCAGTCACACAGCATGGCTCAGTAACTGACTTGTGTTCAAACAGTTTATCACATATTGCATAACTAAGCCTACATCCTGACCTATACGCCTTTGGACTTTTCTCCCCTCTGTCAGGCCTTCTCTCTCGTAAATTCTGACCTGGTCAAAACTTAGATAAATATATTTTAACAACTACTAGTTGTGAATAACATCAACAACAATATTATCGCACAAAAGATAACTAAGAAAACAAACAACACTTTTCTTCATAGAACAAATAACTTAGATGATTCCATCCTTGAAGGTGTATTTTAATACGACTGTTGCAGTTGTAGTGTTTCATTAAGTGATGCAAAAAATAAAAATAATACCTTAGTGAATAAAACAAAAAAATCTTGTTAGGATTTAAGAAGGAAAAACAATACAATATGGAGAAAAGAGACTCATCCTTTATGAGATCATCATGCAGTCAGATCTGAGTTTGTGCAGTTCTGCCAGCTGACAAGATTACTTTCCCCATCTTGTCACTGCCACCTTTGCCAGAGGTTATTGCCTCTTCAGATCTGAAACTGAGTTGCCCTTTTGAACTCTTCTTACATCATTCCATTAAAAATGAATCATGTTGGTAAAGAGCTACTATTTAATCTGTTTAACTACCCTTATTTGTCTTGGCAGTACCTTAGAGAATGATCACACGAAAATCAGCAGATCTGCAAGAGTGGAATCCTAACAGTGATAAAACAGCAGCAGTGATTTCTGCTGTTCTAACTTCCCAGTTCGAAAACTACCAGCTGAAAGACGAAAGATGTCAACAGCCTCAGATACTAGTCACCTGACAACTTTATAGAAGATCTATTACTCTCAGTTCTTATGGAACTGCACCTTAACTGAGTCCCACTGACAATGGTTGTTTTTATACAGTACTTCATAAATGCAATAAAAATGTCAAAGTCTAACCTGAGTGTACAGGTAGACCTTTTCAGAATATAGCATACTAACAGAGCATATATGGTTGGTTATTTCATGACTACAGAAACAATGCCCTTCTTAGCAACTAATCTCTTAGGTTTGTTCAGTAGTTATTTTTCTGCTGGCTCCTCCATGGACATGTTATTGCAAATAGGACCTTGACATTTTTTGGTTTTGGTTTTGGTGGGGGTTTGGGGGGTTTGGTTTGTGGGGGTTTTTTTAATAGTTTGACTGATTTCCCTTCCACTTAGTCTGCTAAAAGGAAGGAGAGTTTTTTCTGCTTCTATACTCTAAGGCAGGTTTCCCATGGTGTCACAGGAGAGGACAGCCTCCCCAGTATTCATTGATTATATGTGCAGAAGCATTTCAGGCAAAGCTTACAAATGTAAAACATATCTCTGTATAAAGCATTAAGTGGGAAGCAGTTGTGAGAGCTCAAAGTGTTTAAAGTGAACAGCTGCACTATACCTGATTGAGAATCTTCATAGGTTGTGTCAGTGGTTGCACCAAAGGAACTTGAGGAAATACCGTGGGAAAGTGATTGTGGAGTGCAACCTGGATGCAGAACAACTTCTCCACTACTGCAGTCTTTAGTGTCTATAAAACGAGATTACAAGCTGCAGTTGAGAAAACATATTTTATTGTCTGTGCTCTAACAGTTTATAAACAGATATCTGCTTCTATATTTTTCTATTTCGTGCTTCAATTAATCAAGTAAAAGTTCTCATTTGACTCACAATGAAAATCTCAGTTAGGTCATTAGACCAGGGGAAAAAAAAAAAAGAAAAAAAACTACCCGCATATTTTTTTCCATTAACTGTATGTTTTACAGGATGGGTCTTCACACTTGCTGAAAAGTACCTATCCAAACAGCACTAATTCAAGAATTCTAAGTGATGAACAAAATATTCTTAAGGAATTTTTGATCACAGCTCTGTAATGACTCTTACCATACCATTCTCAAGCTCTTTCAGACTCAACAACACATGTTTTACAAACCAAACTCAAAAGTATGCTTTATCAATCCATCAGTTTTGCCAGAACATATGTTCTGACATTCTCATTTTGGCCTATGATAGGATTAGAGGACCGCTGCCAGCTATCGGTAATGTCAGTCTGCAGAACAAGAGTAGAAGAGGAATTCAGTGTAGTTGCTAAAGAAGTAAACACACCAGTAAGAGAAGGAAGAACTCTGTGTGACTTTCTTAAATTTTTGATTGCTGGCACTGTTATTTTTATGGTTTGGAGCAAATAACACAAAAGCATGGTGTCAGGTAAGTGGAAGCAAAGCCTTCCCTGAATAGCTTTCAAAGCCACTGTATTGTATAGATGTGGCTTGTTCACATTAAGCAGCATTCCACACCAAAGTAGTCTATACAAAACCACATAAAATAGACTCAAGGAATTTAGCAGTATTGACTTGCTTCAAAACTGGTATAAACTGATAGTGTAAACAAACCAATAAGCAATCAATACAGGACAGAACTATCCCATTATCGATGGGAGATCAGTTCTTTTGAAACCATCACTCTATTTCTGGCTTAAACCTCAAGGGAAACCTACAAAGCATCTTCAAAGGAGAAGCTTGCAAAAACAATCTATTGGTCACCAAAAAAAAAAAAAAAAAAAACACCACCACACCAAACCCACTACACATTTACAAGAGAGAATACTTTTCCCCCTTTCCTTTCTTCATTTTATTGTGCTATGATCCATGAATGATATGGTACCTATACCTACCTTCTATGTGAAAAAGTAAATAAATAAATAAATGACCTGTCTTCTTCCTAATCCCCTTCTCAGCTTCACAAGTACCAACTCTCTTTTCTCTTAGATAGTCCAAGTAACATACTTATTTTAAGTTAATGTCATCTTAGAATTCACAGTCTTCAAAGCTAAATCTATTTCAGACCTAAGGAATGACTTGCTTACTTGAAAAACTTGTTTATTTCATCAAAATATATCAGATCCCCAAAACTATAAAAAATATAGTAATTTACCCTGCTTTGAGCAGGAGGTTGGACTAGATGATCCCCAGAGAGCCCTTCCAACCGGAATTATACAATGATCCTAATCTCTTCCCATAAGCACAGCTACATATAAAGAGATTACAGATCATTGAGGCAGGTAGAAAGTGGGGGGGCAGGAAGCAGGCAGAGATGGGGCTGAGGGCAGGGGAACACAGGGAGAGATGTAGAGAAAGAGAGGCAAGCAGAGAGACACACTGCAGATAAAAATATTTCTAGTCTCTGATTGCAGGCTTTTATTAGGGCTTAAAATATGGCTACGCTCTTCAGCCTTCAAGAACAGTAATTAAAAAAACCTGAAAATTATTCCCAACAGGCAAACTATGTTCACATTATATCATAACATCATATGGCTTTCTTCTCTTTTGCTTTCTTCAAAACATATCCAACTGTTGTCCTAGGAATTATTGATGATCACTCTATCAATATAATTTAAATTATCTTAATTTATTCTCTATTGTTTGAGCTGTTTTCTCTACTCATAGTTTAAAACACTTCACAAAACATTCTGTAAGATTTAGGCTCGTCCAATATTTTTCAATAAACATTACCTAATCATTTATGTAAGTTTTCCCCATTTTCAACAAGAAAACAGAAGCTATTAAACTGTTTTAAAAATTCAATTGCAGTATCCCCTTGTAATTAATGAGAAAAAATACTACCTTGAAGATAACATCCCTGTTATCTCACTGAAAACATTGATAACACTACTGGACATAATATAATTTTAAGAGGTAGAATGTTGACTGCTTACTGCTTCTCAAGCTAATTTGTTGATCAGAGCGGTGAAATGCCAAATATGGGTATAAAGTAAGAAGACAATTCTCTGCTGTTGCAGCAACTTGAATTGAGAACCTGTTTGAAACAAAATACAAAAGTGATAGTTTTCTGTTTAGCCATGGTAATCAAGATATTTCAGCACAAGAATAAAAGACAGAATGAAAGTGTCTGGACAACTTCTTTTCTCTTCTATTCTGGTTCAATAGGAGAGTACACAGATGGGACTGCACATGCCAAAATGGTGAAGTTCAGTATAATATTTCCACTTCATAGTTTTACTATGAGCATGGATGTATCATTAATCTGAAAGTCTAAGAGTCAGCAGAGATTTCATGAAATAAATGAACTCTGTCTCTCTGAAGAGAAAAAACAATTAAAATTACAGCTGACATTTGTAAGTGTCCTAAAGGAGACTGCTAACTTGCTAAATATATCCCATAACTTTTGACAGGGGAAGTTTTCTTGAAAAGCGACTTCTGTTTTGATTTAACATTTATTCTACAAGACTTTACAAAAATCTCAAAATAAATATTTACAAATAAATAGAGTCAATTTAAAAACAATGAGATATTGACTGCAACTGCTAGAATATAATAGAAATTGATGTACATGCTCCAATGTTCACCAGACTGTCTGTACCAGCCATATTAATGTGTAGCAATCCACCTTTTAACCCTTTTTTTGTACTTCACCTCAATCTCTTGGGGTGCAGTCAACAAACGAATTATTGCCATCAATGGATCCCTGTTAGCCATCTGTATGTATGTTCTTAGCTTACTGCAACTGACACGTAATTCAACTGAGCTTAGTCCTATGTTATTACACAGCTGGTTTTTTTACACCATATTAACTTATTAACTAACATTACTATTAACTAACTATTTTGACTATGCTGTCAAAAATACAAAGAAAAATGTATTTTAAAAATTCAAATAGCATGCTGATATCCATCTTGCCTTTAGTATATTAAGAATTAAGCATATTGAATATACACCTTGCACAGAATAAAAAAAAATATTTTCTGTTTTCTTTAAATTACATATTGAAGGATAAATTACAGTTTAATGTAAATTTAGATTAATATTAAAAGATATCACAAGACCCTTCAGATTAATTTATAATATGACATAATTAGCTTCTACTGCTTCGTTATAGAGTAATATAATCAAAGAAAACAGAAATATTTTAAAAGTACCGGAAATTAGCTTTCTTTCCTCTTTCATTCTTCCCTCTCTAAACACAAAATTCTTAGATACTGCTTTCAGAAGAACTTGATTAATTAAGGCTCCAACAAAATCCATAGCCATCTTTCTTATTTGTAAATATTCACATCTGCATTCCAATTTCATAGCTAACAGTTATTTAAATCCATAATCCAGCTCTGCAATATTTTGGTTTGCTCTTAGGACGTGTCAATCCTATTGGAACTTGGCTGGGAGCGGGGGCAAGGGCCTTGGCCAGTTTCACCTTGTAGCATAGTATTTCTTTTAGCTCACTTCATGCTTTCAGCTTTTATTTAGCAAAAATCTCAGCTGCAGGACATCAGCATGACAGATGGCTATGGGAGGATTATCTACATCTATCTACGTGTACAAAACGCACCTTTGTACCTGCCCAAACCAGGTGTCAGAGCATAATATTTTTTCTACCTTTATCAAGCCATTTGAAGACACGCAGGATCAATAACTAAACAGAGAAAAGTTTGCCAACTTCCAACTTGTGACTTTACTGTCATAAATGACAATTCTCCACACTTTGCAGGCATACGTTAGGTTAACTTTAGACAACAGAACTGGTGGCAGGGTGGAAGCAAGCTGTATGAAGGTTAATGAAAGACATAGCTCTCGAGTTATACCCAAGTAACTCAGATGTCTGTATTATTGGACTAGGTCAACTTTCTGATGTCTCAGTTTGAGGTGAGCACCTCAGCCATCTCCATCCTTAGTGCTGATTTGAGATTTGGGCATATCCCAAATCTTCATTCATGCTCCTATTTGTACAGCAATGAAACACAGAAAAGTGTGCACAAGAACAACTGCACTACATCTTAACTAGTTACCCAAATTCAGTGAGTGATACTACTCAAAGGAACCTACTGCACAATCTCGAATACAAAGAACAGCCATCGCTACAGAACATCTGTCTACAAATAAATGCCTCAGACCTCACAGGGCTGCTGCAAGAGAAGCTTCTCCCTGTTCCATGCTGTTAACAATCCAACGAGGACATGCCTCCTTGGCTGCTGTGGTATGATAGTAAGAGAAATGAATACACCCAGCCAATAGCAAACACAATGCAAATACATTCTTAACTAAGAAATTTAGAAGTTTCAGAGTATTCATAAGGTGAAAAAAGATCAGACAATGAAGCACCTGTGCTGGTTGAGCACAAGCTGTGAAGCAACACCAGGAAACTGCAAGTGATAGTCAGGAGTAAATCCCTGCTGCGGGGGACAGAGAACCTCATTTGCCAACCTGACCCTTCGTCTAGGGAGGTTTGCTGCTTGCCTGGGGCTTTAATCCAGGATGCTGTTGGTATTTTCCCAAAAGTGGTATTTGAAAGAAAACTTCAAGAACAATGAGTCAGTACCTAAAAACTTGAATTTCAAAAGATGACGCTCCATTTGTAAGGAAGCATGGTAGAAAAAACGAAGGTGCTAGGAGCTAAGTATTTATCATACACATTTCAGGCACTGAGACACAGGGCACCAAACAGAAAAGCATGCATATTTCCATACACATATGGTGAATAGATTACAAAGACATGTACATTCTGCATGTGCTTAAAATCATCTTGTACCACTGACTTTTATTTATAACACCATTCATGAAGTGAGGTTACAAAGCTAGAAGTCTTGTGCAACATATTTATTCTGTATTTGCAGCAGAGCTTAACTAAATAATATAAAGCCTGTGTTATTCTATTAGAATGAAAGGTACCTGTATTGCTAGCAAATGTGAAGTTAGTAAATGTGTTAAATTATTCAGTGTATTCAGTTTTATAATGCTTAATAAAGCAAGTAAAAAATTTGTTATCTACATGAACCATCATTGCCACTGCTACTTCGGTGTTTATTCTCTAATGCATATTTCCAAAGAACACAGAACAGGAGAATGGCCATTAGATACATTGTGTTTACCAACATTTGAGACATGCTGATCACCAAAAACTAAAGCTCCAACTGTGATGACAAAAAAATACCATCCAACACTCTATATAAAAACTGTTCATTCACTTCTCTTAACTCCAATTTTTTCATTTGTGTTTATGTTTGTAGAAAGACAAAATAACCTGAATCAAAATATATTTATCTTTTTTATTTTGCTCTATAGCATTTCAGACATTTTTCTAAGTAGAAACAAGTGATTTGTTTTGTATCAGTATACCCCAAATGCTCTAGAAATACAGGCATAGTTATAAAAGCCTTCTTCAACAGTATTCATTAACAGATGCAGAGTATTGCTAACAATTTGTAAAGAGAAAGAATCCAAAGCCATTAGGATCTAACTGACAAATTTCTGTAGCAACATTGCTTGGGTAAATGAAAAAAAATTTAATTTAAGGGAAGCACACACTGCTAGTTTAGGAAACAAAACAAACTGCTTGCAGAATTGATTAGTGCCAAAAGGAAACTTGACATGAGAGTAAGGCATTTTACAGATCTTTAAGAACAAGGAATAACCTAGACAGAGGGAACAAGAAGTTGTAATTTAAAAATAAATAAATAAAGACCTGCCCTCCTCCCTCCCCACAAAAATCCTTGAACAGATCCAGAGATGCCAGAACTGGAAGGGAGAGGAAAAGATGACCCATGCAAGCTCTGCCATTTCTATTCACAAATGAGCAGTTCCCCAACACTGAGGAGCCCTTATCCTTTGTAGCAGGAGCTCAGGCTTCCACAGCAATCAAAATAATACAATAACGAATACTGACAGACACATGGTTTCACACGATATACAGGACTTATACCATCAAAATGGTAGAAAGCCACAGGCACAGAAAGGAACAGGAGTGATTAATGGGTTTGGACCATCCTGGTTTTCAAAAGCACTCCCAACTACCTGAAGTAAAATGCCAAGATGTTATTAGGTCAGATGAATGCAGCAAAGAAGCATGCAAATATCAAGAACTCCGATGTTTTCTAGCTCCCTGGTCTCTCCGAATTTAAATGGTATTGAAAGAAATTGACAGGTCTTATTCTGAGGTGTGCCAGCAGAATACATGCATTTGATATTTGCCGGCAATGACCATTAAAGAGTTGCACTGTTTAGGCACGCTTCCCAACAGCAAAAGGGAATGCACTGTTTCCCTCCATGAGAAACTGAGATCTTGTGGACTATCAAAACAACTGGAACCAGTTCATAACTGGGTACCTTTTAGTGATTGCGTCTCAGTTGCATCATGTTGTTATTAGAGGCTAAGATGCCTGACATCCTCTCTTCCTGAAGTTGCAGCCACGAACAACGTGAATAACATCAGAAATTGCATGAGTTTCTCCAGCTTCCCAGTGGGAGAGGGAAAGAAAATGGAGAACTGTAGAACGTGGGAGGCAAGGACCTCAGCACATTTGTGTCATCAATGATCACAACAATTTATCTACCCACCACATGGGGGGGGGGGGGGGGGGAGGATATATTTTGCTGCCCAGAGCATCATTTTCTTTGATTGTATGACAACTTGTACCTGTTCTTTACTACTACTTCTTTTAGAAAAAGTTAAATGTCATTTCAATCAGGATGGCAGAAAACTTTCTTTCCTACTAAATTATTTATCTAATCAGCCAATTAAAAGATATAATAACAATTAGAGGACAAATATATAAATATGCCATGTTTGCAAAGGCTTTTTTTGGTTTAGTTCTTCAAGTTGAAGGAGTTAAGTGTCATAGCTAAATATTTCTTCCCATTTATTAAACACTTGCTCCAGACATTCTTGGATTTTATGTTATCTTTTACTTCTCTATTCCTATCAGCCCTATGCAAGGAAATGTCATTTATTCTGCTTTGGAGTCAAAGCAGCAAGATTAAAAATAACATTAGAAATTAACTGCAAATTCTCATTTAAGGCAGTCATTAAATAAATATTAATGTACTTTCTTATGATCCATTTAATGGAATCTGTGCACACAGTAAATTACTTGCATAAATGACAACCATCTATCTCTTCAGTTTTCTTTTACAGCCACCTATAGCATGGTTTTGCTATAAAACATGATTGCCTATCATCTTTCAAATGTTTTCTGTAAAGTAGACAAATTCAACAATACCTATCTTTTACCTAATGTTCATTCTGATTTAAAGAAAAAAAAATTATTATTTGGATGGACTTAATATGGACTATGAGAGTCAAACCTACTGAAGTTTTAGACCTGAACTTAGAAAAGAAAAATACTGCAGAGACTAAGTAAAAAATTACCAAGACACAGTATTTGTGTCATCAATGCTCATGGTTTGAAATATGCCCAGAACTATTTTTGCTTAGAAATTAAGGCTCTTCTTCTAAGTAGTTAAATACAGGATGTGATATTTTACTAACATATTAAAATAACTTTTTAACTCGCTTATTTTAATTCCATCCCAGAACACAGAATATGAGTTGAAGTTCAAAATTTTAGTTCAAATCATTTAAAAATACATATTATTACTTTGAAAATGGAAATATAAGGGGAGAATACCTGACAAATTAATACATCTTCAGCAACTGATACTGTGAGATTTCACGGCCTATTAAACGAACCAGGAACCTATTCAAGACCAGTTAGCTTTTATAGGTGTTATAAAAGGCTATAGGTTTCATTGTTTTATTATTAAAGATCTAGAAGACCTGAAATCTTGTCTTCCTAAAAGACTCAAATTAACAAAGCAGTTTAAATTCATTAGTTACGCAGTTCGAAACAAACTGCTCAAACGCTTAGATAATTAGTTGAATCAGGTTTGAAGTTTGAACGCATTGCGCAGGTCTCCCATGGGGCGTGCTGGGAAGAATGAGGGTAGATATGCAGAGAACAAGAAATTGCAGCTACAGATTACTATAGAGTGGAATATCAAAGCACATAGTAATACTAACAGTAGTAACGACACCCAAGTCTGGATAAATTATCATAGACTTTATTAGAATAATAACAATATGCTCAGGATTAGAGAATCGGGCACTTACATTTCCAATCGAAGGAAAGAATTCTTTCTGGTTATGATACAAATAATTTCTTCCAAAAGCCAGTATGAATAATATTACTACACTGACTAATAGCACACAGCGAATCCATTTGTTTTGGATGGTGTGCTATTTCATCCAGTTGTGTTCAGGTTTTATATCATCTGCTCCTACAGCCCACGCACACATGCAACTGCCTGACAGGAAATCACATATATTTGCAAACCAATGTTATTAGTTCTGTCCTTTAACAAATACCTATTTACTATGTTTTAAAATAGAGCAACAATTTCAAGATGATATGACACTCCTGAGCATGAATTTTTTCACCTTTGTGAGCAGGGGTGCCTGTTAAGGTTACTTTGATGACTTTTATTTGGCATCTTTTTTTCAAAAACACATTGAGTTTGCCTTTAAATTGAGGATGGTATCCTTTATTTCATTTTAACGGCAAATATAGAAAAACATTTATTACACAGCAGAAAGGATTATTTCTCTATAACAAGGTTTGAGAAGCTGCTAGTGCACCATATAAAAACAGTTATTAAAACTAAATATTGTGCCTGCTCAGCTACTATATTTCAGACCCCATCATAAGCTTAAATTATCCTTTTCTCATAATTACTGCAAGCCTTAGCACACATTTATGAATCACATCCCACACAATGATTAAATCTTAGAATTAAATAAAATTAATAAGAAATAGATTCTTGGCTGACAATCTATACAGAAAAATATAAAATACTAATGCAATGCAAGCTGCAGTAACTGAAAGATCCATAACCCTTGCATCAAAATAATATAAAATTTAGTTTTATGCTTAGGAAAAAGCCGATTCTAAGCTGTAGGGTGGAGATATTTAACTCTCAGAATAGTTGCTTTACTGAAAATAGTAACTGCAGGAATGACTTTTAATCACAGCAGTACCTATCTTTCCTCCTCACGCATACACTCATTCATCTCACCAAAGAGAGAGATGAACAAAAGGGACAAATGCCAAAAAGTTATTTTTGCACAGAACATTTAATAACAGATTTGATCTCCATTTACTAGGGGGCAGGGGAGACCTTCTGCATTGCTTTTCACCATAAAAGTTACTTAAAATACAGCCTACTACTTTAAAATGAAAATAAGATGTATGAATTTCATGTTTGCGTGAGTCTTCATCACTAAACAGTGTTTTAAACAGATGAATTTTAGTATGAACACTGCATATAAATTGCTGTCAAACTCTAGGTGTTCTATCCTAAAGGAATTTAGGTCTAACAGGAATTAGACCACATAAATTCCTAAGTATTTTTCCGATGCTTATATTCCCAAATAATCTCAGTACTTTTGAAAACTTCAAATGCTTTCTGTCATAGCGCACAGGATTGCATCTGAGGAAATATATAAACAAATAAATACCAATGTAAAGCATATCTGTCACTTATCCCTTCTTTCTGATGGTGCCTGCTTCTGCTGCTGATGCTGCCCAGAAAGTCCCTCTAAGGCAGTGCAGAAAACACTGAAGACCCCAGCACGGAGGGAGGGAGAAGACACCAACAGTTTTCCATACTTTGCTACCCAGTCCTGTGTCTCATACATCAGAAGTACATGAGAAAAGATAGTATCCCATATACTTTTCATACAGGAAGTATGGTCTAAAGCTGAAACGTATCCCTAGCATACCTTTATGAATTCCTAGCATTACACGTACAAAAAAAGAAAACCACATCTATGTATGTGTGTATATACATATGTTTTAGAATCTGTAAACAATAAATTGCACTGATATAGAAGACCAACATCCATCCATGCAGTCTTGTGTCATCTGGCTCTTAAAATGATTCTTTTTTATCTTATGCCCCTGTCGTGGTTTAACCCCAGCCAGCAACTAAGCACCACGCAGCCGCTCACTCACTCCCCCCTCACCCAGTGGGATGGGGGAGAAAATCGGGAAAAGAAGTAAAACTTGTGGGTTGAGATAAGAACGGTTTAATAGAACAGAAAAGAAGAAACTAATAATGATAATAATAACACTAATAAAATGACAACAGTAATAATAAAAGGATTGGAATGTACAAATGATGCACAGTGCAATTGCTCACCACCGAAAAGAACAAAAGAACCCAAAGAACACCTTCACTGAGATCAGGAGTTGGCCTCCTTTTTATTCATGCACCATTTCCCTATAGAGCTGCTCTGCCCCTTGCAATTTAAAAAAAAAAAAAAAAAAGACGGAAGCTTTAATACATTAACCACTTAATAGTTCCCAATTCCTGTCTTGGAACACACATATGCAGCTTTTTTCTCAGTAGCAAAAAAAAA
>NW_010972753.1:7615927-7715113 GCF_000737465.1 Haliaeetus leucocephalus
AAAACCACAACACACAGAAAAACACACAAACAAACACCACAAAATTATATTACCATAAATACATGCAACTAAAGGATTTATAATGACAGTTTTTCAGGTTTTGGTTTTTTTCTTTTAAAAAGTCATCAGTATTGCTTTCTTGCTCAAAATTTAGCTTAACGTACAGTAAGTGTTGTATAAGAATTACTTATTAAGAAAGCTTAGAACACTTGCCTGTAGCAAACCAGAAAATCATATTTTTTTAATTTGCTGGAAATTTTTCAGAGTTCTTCATTTATTGTATTAATATTCCTTTACATACAACATCAATGTAACGCTTCTCAGAATTTCAAGAATCACAGTCATATTATAAATTACACTAATTAACACAGAGAATGGTAATTTTATAAAGGAATAAATATGAAAAGCATCTGACTGCCAAGACAAGAAAAAGTTGGTGCCTTTTAAGATAGCAATCACTACTACATTTTAACAGATGACTCTAAAACCTATACTGTCGCGAAGTCAGCCTCACACAAGCCAGTAGGACAGGTTCTACCCTCCACTGACAGCATCTCCCATTTCCTTGCTTTCTGCTCTTTCTCATGCCATCTTTGCTAACTGCTGCAAGGCAGTTTTCTCTAGGATGGAAAAGCACATTTTCTTTCACTGATACAGGGAGCAAGGCTCTTCCTTCCAAACCCATTACACTGTCAAAATGGTGTTCCAAAACATGCAGTGCAGTCATTCCTACCTGCTGAAGAGCTAGCAAAATAAAAAATGTTGAGGGCCAACTAACAAACACCTCTTGTATTTAGAAACAAATCTGCATGATGTGTTGTAAGACAACCCCAAAAGTTTAATCTCTTCATTTTCAAGAACACCTTTCCCTTTGATTCCCCTATGTCATCAGATTACTAAGTATGTAAACATCCTCACCTAATATTTAAGAAGGAAAGAGACAGCAAAACAATTTTGTATTTTATGTGTCTGTATGAGCACATGTGTCACTGCAAACAAAATACACATGACAAGCTCTTCTGAGACTAGCTCAGATAATTATTTTCACAGCCTGAGAAAGAGCTGCAATTGTTTACATACACAAAGAAGAAAACCTAGTATCTTCAAAATATTTTGTCTTATTCCTTCCTCATAAAAGCCAATTTCTTCATGGAGATGATAACAGAGGAGTTTCATGGAAGCCTATTAGCTCACCAGAACATGGCCTGTGGATCCCTTCATTTCAGACCAGAAAACACGAAACTGGCAAAGTAAAAAACCAGATGAAATAGGAACTTGCTGCAGTGTTTGCAACGCCTGGCTAAATCCCTGTTAAATGGAAATCAACTTTAGGAGACAATACTGCTGAGAAGGCTAAGAAGCTTGTGCTTCTAGGTTTTGATACAGCAAGAGCACGCCTTTTTCTGGCGCTTAGCTCTTTTATGAGGGAAAGGTGAGAGAGCATCAGAAAACGTCATGGAGGTAGCTGAAGAGCCAAACAGGATATTTTTTACATGCTTGTAAGAAAAGATGTTCTATACAAGTTACTCCCATATACAAGCTAGACAGTCTACTGTCCTACAGCCGTGCTCTAACTAAACCATATTTCTGGTATCCTATCTTCATACATATGTATGACATATGGTAAATGAAAGTGAAAGGCCATAACCAATAAATGCCATAGGGATGGAACACCACGAAGAAAGAAAACTAGAGGAGCATATGTCAGTACCAAAGAAAATGCAATTTTCACACACTCACAGTTTAAAATATTTATATTAACCACAGTTCCAAAGTTAAACCTTCAAAAGAGTAGTGTTAAGCTTTCCTCATACAAGCTTTTCATCCATACTGTACATAACAATTCTAACAAATCCATTAACTACGTGATCACATCTGTTTGCCGTAGAATCCCTGACTCACTCAGAAGGCAGAACAGACAGTGCTTATTCTCCATCGCTGATCATTCTGTGTGCGGCTCCACACAGTTACTAACACCAAAATTCTGCATAATATGTAAGCCAATAATTTATTGCTCGTCAGAAACACTAGTGCAATACTGTCCTCATTTTAAACAGACACAAAGACAAAAGAAGTGATTTCATTAAGTTCTGTTCATCAGTTTGTAATGCCTAGGACCAATGTTTTCAGGATATTTCATGTTAAATAAATTACTTTGAAATTAATGACAATTATGTCCTGAAATAACAGCTGAAGTCATGAATTTATTCTATTAATCACACCTTTCATGACTACTGTCAAAGCTTGTGCTGCTGTTACCATTCCGATATACCACCATTAATTTCTATAGGGCAAACAACAAGCAGTCCAGCAGATGTGAAAGTTTTCCTTAGGGAGATTTGATGGTATTTACAAATCTGCCAATCTAAATTTGCCAAGGGCTAACAAAATCTGTACAATTATATGAGAAATTTCCCCATTGTCTTTTCTAGATATATTTATTAGGGGAAATAAGCATTCATTGCCTTATCTGAGAAAAAACCCTGAATAAAGGAACACAACTCCTCGAAGTGCATATATTCATTAGCTGCTTCATTTTCAGTCTAATTCACACTAGAAAGCCCATCCAGTTCAGAGCGCCTAACTCCCTAGGATGCTATCCTGGGACTATACTTTATGCAGATTCCTTGTTAATAGAAACATAAACAGATTATATTTCTACCAAAAGTCAGTTATACACATATGCAAGTTCTCCATCCGATACTGCTCACACACTTCTGGAGGAGAAATATTTCAACTCCCCACACCTTCCACCCTACCTGTTTCAGTTGCAATTTAAGCTAGCAGCAAAAGCTAGTTTAAACAGCCACCTCTTTAAGGGTGTCCATATTCCTTGTTCCTCTCTAGCAGCACAAATTTAATTTTTTATTTTCTTTTTCCCCCAGAAATCTTATCTGTATAATAGCATAGGTTTTGATCTTTTGAGAGTGTGTGGGAAGAAAGTAAAATCACCATCTGCTCTTCTCACCCTCTTAACTTTGTATTAGATTGTTATTCAGTTCCTACACTTGTCTCCCTCCCAAATAAGCACTTTTAGTTTAGTTGCCTTGGACTTTCCGGTAATTCATGCCTTATTGCATATATACACTTTCAGCATAAATGGGTGCCAGTGAAGAATTTGCATACACTGAAATACAGACTTCAAAGCAGAAAAATCACAGGTAGTTAAAACTTAAAGGTAAGCCCTACAAAAAAAAAGAAGAAAAAAAAAATCTAAAGTAAATAACCATTTCTCCACAGAAACTGTTAAAAGGCATAGTTATTTAATATCTTACTACTGCAGAAAAAAACTTAGAAGATGGAGGTCATCATGGTCATCTGTGCCCATTACATGATTATCGCATCTTCCAGGGGCACTGAACTCCTGGTAACTCACAGGTGCATTTGTAAGTATTTTTCCACACGGGATCCCAGAGCACAGATTTATTGTAACTTGTTATATTGCAGATAAGTTTTTTCATATTACAATAAGATACAGTGAAATTTTTCATATACTGTTAATGCATTATTCTATAGTACAGCAGAAGAGGATCATATTAATATAACTTCAGTTCTTGAGACTCTCTATTAAATTTAGCATGCTTTTTTAAACAGGTAGCATCATACTACCACACATTATATAAACTCTTGCATTTAATTTAACACTGTAGCTTACTATAGCATTTTGCACTGTCATTATAAATGTTGTGGCATATTTAAACAAATTACTCTAATGTACATTCAAAGTTCATTTTAAGGTTTGTTCACCCCCACATACTACAACTGTACAGTACAAACCTATAAAGGTGATTAGCACACCATACTCATTAACTAGGTCTCCTGTGTGGGTTTTGATGTATCTAATGTTCTCTTACAAGGAAGAGTAGTTATATTCAGTGAAGGAGAAAATGAGACTCTGTGCTCATCTGCGCCCTAAAAATCACCAGATATCTGGAAATACAGATTTATTCTTTTTATCTACCACGTCTAATATTGCCCTGAGCCATTTTCTTTTCCAAGCTATATACATTAACCTAATCAATGCAAAATGCAGCTATTCCATCTCCTTTTAGAAGAAAATGTTTCTCAAATTCAAAGCAGACAAAAATGTTTATATGTGTTCTTCACAAGTGATCATTTTAGTATGATCCACAATTATTCTAATCATAGGCACACTCTGCAAAAATATCTATTAGAATACCTTCTCAAAGTTACAACACTTATTTTGTAGGCTTTACTATCTGAAATACTGCTGAAAAAAAATATGATACCTTATTGAAAGCAAAGCAGAAATTTATGAAAGGAGAAAAAAAAAATGTTTGAAAGAAATAGAGTTACAGTAAACTGCATGTGTATTTTTTAATTGCATCTCAAGGAAAAACAGAAGGTTATGAGCGTTTGTTTTTCACTTTCCAACCTTCTAGGCTTCCATTCCTCTTCCCTCTACATTCTTCCTCCAAAGACCTGGGGTCATAATATGTTTCTGTTCCTCTACTTCCTTAACCTGTTTTTCCTCTGAGTTGCATCTCAACAGTTTCTCAAAATACAGAAGTTTACCCAAAGACATGCTTTGAGTAGATCCTTACATCCTTCATGAGTAAACTGAGATTCCAAGTCCATATTTCTAACACTTTGTAAAACTGAACATCTGAGATAACTTCCAGATTTTTCTCCTATGATATGTCTCTGCATTTTGTCCAATCTTGTCATCCTGCTCCCAGTGTTTAACTCCTTCTGATTTTTATATTCTAACATTTTCTCACACCCTTGGACAATATTTTTATTCATTTTACCTAGTATCCTTGGATTTTTTATTTCATATTACTCCCAAAACAAATTCTTTAACAAAAATTTTCATCTATGTTTATTTTCTTTTAATAACCTATGTAAGTTATCACTAAAAACTGACTGAGGAACAGCATAGACAAGACAAAGATGAGATCACATCATTTTGTTCCAAAAACAAGGATTACATGAAGTACAATATAGAACCTACCTAGTAAAAAATTTTTATTACACTGAACACATTTTTATGGCTGTTTCATAAATTTGTGGTTCAGACCCAAAAACCAGGGGGGTTGCAATTTCTTTGGAGGAATGTAGAAGAAGTGGAGACAAAGTGATGCATCAAAGCCAGAAACATGCTCTAAATATTTTTGCTCAACCTTCCAATAGTAAATGCCATTTAACTTTCTTCTAGCAGTTTAGTCTGTAACAATATATAATTTAATGGCATAATTTAAATACATATTTCTAAAAGGATGCCTCATTGACAGCTCAGAAGTGTAAAAACTACCACTATAGATACTGATTGGGTCAGAAACTTTCAAGGTATTATATCCACAAAGAAATACTACTTCAGAAAAGTCAGAATTTGCTACTTGAAACAAAAAATTAAAAGAACTTAAAACAAATGACCTTCTAAATAATTCTGCAAAAATCAATATATATTAATTACTTTTCCACTTCATGAAGCAAAATCACAAGTTGATGTGATTTTTCTTCAACCATAAGTTGAAGACAAAAGCTACCAACAAAGCATAAAACCATGGAAAAATGTTTTGTAGTATAGCAAGCAACTCTGAGCAACATGTGCAATTAAATACCACTCTTGCATATTCACATGTTTGCGGAGCAACATCTAATACAGTCTTCTCAATTTATCATACAGAATCATGGCAAGACTCTTATACCTATATTTTTTTATTTATTTATAATTATATTAAATAGTTCCCAGTACTTAAGTGAGGTTATAGATTTCAATCCTATCATAAAGAACAGCAGCAACATCTTTCTTTAGGACAAGGATGCTCACTTGCTGACTTGGGATCAGATGCGACTGAAAAAACAACTTCTCTTCCCCTTGAGAATGCCAGGGCCCCAAAAGTAGGCCACTTAAAACTGTCAAAATGACCGAGTTCTGTAGGCATCAGCTGCATAAGCTAGTGGGCTTTATCAACTCAAATACAGTGTTACATTACTCTCTACCCTAAACACTTGACTGGGAATAAGGTAGAAACCCAATATTCATGTTCTGCCATTCCTCTTCTGGTGTACGTGGTTGATTAGCATCTTCCTGCACGCTCCCAAGTTTTGTTAGAAATCTATTTTATGTTTTTTACTTAGGGTCTGGTTGCCTGAGCAGGCTACTCGGAAAATACCATAGCTAAGTGATTTTGTATCTCATTGAAGCAGGAAATTTCCATTCTTATCTAGATTACGGCTATTTAGGAAAAAAGTTCATACACATTCCAAGTACTCTTGGAAAGCTTTAGTATCTGTCAGTCAACCTAAATGCACATGAAGGAGCAGTACTGAAAATGATTCAGCTATGCCAGCCTTTGATGCTTCATAGATGCAAAACTTGATGCTTTATATGTGCAAACCAGACTTTTCAAATAGTGCTATCAATTCCATGCTTTCTGTTAGGTCTGCAGCTGTCTTATTTTCTCAGAACCACAACACACCTTTCTTTTGGCATTTCAGCTCATTATTTAATCACGTTAACTGGAAGTTAATCGAAACAAGTACTAGTTACGATTCATCATAAAAAGTCAAATATCAATTATCAAAAGATTATCAAATCTATGAAAATGGTATATTGGCCAAACTATCTGTAGAAGAATTCAGAAAATTACTTACAAGGGCAGAACAATACAGCAATACGGACTTTTTGTCCTGGATCAAGAAATCCAGTCTGCAGACTAAATTTAAAAATACCATCTTCTTTATTTTTGCCTGCATCATCACAATTCAATTTCCATGTCAACTGCTGCCTGGAGACATTCTTCAGGTCAAGCTTCTGTAAATATTTGCAAAGAAAGGACATGATGGAAAAGAGAAAGCAGCAAACGCCTTGATACTTTTCATATTGCTCTATCCTAAGCATTCTTTTTGCAATCAGATCAGAGTAAAAGCAAGAAAGCAATGAAGAACCCAGTTTATTATATCTGTAAGGTGAGAAGATGAGTATGTCTATCAGCACAGACTAGATGCTTTCCAGTCACTCACTACATTCACAAAGGGCAATACTTTCTTCCAAGAATTTATGCAAGGTAAATAGATCAAAGCATCACAGTGGGAGTGCTTAGCCAAACAGAAATGAGTTCTTCTGGATACAAATGAAGCATAGCAAGCACTAAACACATGGGTCATGACATCTAGACTTACAGATGGATATGTTGAAAAAGCAAGAGTTCAGAACAGGTTTTCAAAACCCATTCTTTCAATTCAATGAGACGACAGTGGAAATAAAAAAAAATTCCATTCCTTTATTTCAGAGTTGCTCTTTCAACTCCTAACACATCCAAACTTAGGAAAAGACCTTGACTTTGTATTATCATTGTTTTCTGAAGATACTTGAAAAAGCGTTTCAAGTGTTTTCATCATTGCCAAAAATATTTTTTTATAATTTCCAAACAAAGCCTTTGGGACTGAGAAACAAGAAATTATGTTATGGTATGTTTTACATTCATACAGCCAAATTCTTTATGTTCCAAAACAGAATGGCTGTGGTCAAATATCCTATTCAGTGCCTCCTTCCCATTAAGACCTAAATCATGACCAGGAATTTTTTTGGGAGAGTGCCAGTTGGTAGAGATCAGTACCATACAAGGTACTGGGACAGCAATTTAACTGTATGGACCACCATGGCACATTGATTGGATTCCTGCACTGTCACTGCCTGGTTTACTAGTGTAGGCAGAGGCAGAAAAACTTTGGAAGCAAGCTATTTCTTACACAACTCATGGTCAATTTCTCATGGTGCCCACACTTTCTCAAATATCAGAGTCAGGACAAGCCCAGTTTTGAGTTTTGGAAAAATTTCTAGTAATCAAAAGACAAACATAAAATCAAAAACTGAACAAAATGGCAATGAGAAAACTTATTTATATTTAAACCAGATATTTGGAATATGACTGAGTTTTTAGTTCCAAATCTGTCTTCTTTTCCCAGTTATTTTTGAGTAATTGAAAGCTATACCCAAGAATATCTATAACAACACTTGTGATTACATACCTGAGAATTCAGACTTTCACCGGCAATGTTGAAATATATGCCACTTGAATGTTGTGCAAATTTAAGTTCCATTGAGGAGAACTCCAATGGTGATTTAAGTACTATTGGAAAAAATAATCTAAGATGTTTATACACCATTATTTTGACAAAAATTTCCTCAAAGTCCATTCATAAAATCATTGTTTCTGCACATGTTTAGCAGAAAAGTTTCTCCCCTTGTTTTAAAGCTGTATTTTCTTTCTGTTGTTCCCATACTATATAGTTACTGTAATTTAACTTTCTGTCTTATAATGAACCTTTAGCCACATTAAAATTATTTAAATTTTGTATCTAGCAGACTTACAGCATCTCTTCTACACATAAAGATGCTATAAATAGAGAGCCACATGACCTTTATACTGCAGTTGAATGCATTTACATTTGTGATGGTAATCATCAGAAAAGACTTGAAAGATTTTATAAAAACCAGCATTTTTCTTAATTTCGTATAGCTGGAGAAAAAGAAACTGTCACAAAGGATGAAGTTTTAAGTAAGGATTTAGGAAAACAAAGGTATATGTTCCCACGGCCTCATTTTGCTTCTTGATTAAACACTGGAAATTAACCTAGCAAGCATAGAGTATCCGTTTATTAAAATCTGCAAGTTTGTTTCACACTCAGTGAGGAAATGTGTTGATCAATTCTCTTCCCCCCCTAAAAAGCCCAAAGGATTTCCTAATTACATATGTCACATTATGTAAATAACAATACTATCCGTATTTCTCTTAAGCACAGGCATATAAACTCTATAAACTAATATCTAGGGAACGTAATCTGCTGGAATGCTTCCACCAATATGCAACTATGTCACTCACAAAGTCCTCACCTCTCATAGAAACTGCCTGTACAAGGAAAACACAGCACAACTGAAAGTCTAGGAGGAAAAAGAAAGGAAATCATCCACCCACAAAAAAATGTGAGACTGATTTAAAAGGAAAAAAAAAAGTCAGCTCACATGAGGCTATTACATTGATAATATGTCCTCTTCCTCTGTGTCTAGCTGAGGTAGGGCTTGTGGTTTTTCCAGTTGAGTTTTCTGGTGTGGGTTGAGGGGTTTTTTTCCTCTTTCAGTGCTTTCTTACATAATAATAAGCAGTCTCCAAGGGAAAAGTCTTACAAGTATTTAATTAAGAGACCTGCTTTCCCTCCCAGGTGCTGAAACAGTCTACAGACTTTGTTTTTAAAAAAATTCAAAAAAAGTTCCATGATGGATTGAAAACATATTGACTACACTGAAGTTAAAAGACTGGGTTGACTGTTCCAAGATTTTCATGATTCTTTTCTCAAGGTGAACAATATGAGTATAAGCACCAGATATAAGCTGTTGATTTAAGTGCCAAATGCACTGTCCTGTGCAGTCTGAATCCCAGTCAACCACAAAAAATGTCACAGGGAAAAAAACTTTGAAGAAATTCTGTGTGGCAGAAGTACAAATTCGTGATAAAATTTATATAAGATTATCTTTTATTAGCGAGACTTACTGATTGTATTGATTTATTATTCCACAAAGAAAGGGAAATAAACATTTTATTTTTTCTTCAGGTTACATAAATCACTTCTGCACTAGAAATTTGTCACTTTGATTCATGATTTTTTACTTAGAGACGTGCCTTCTACTAATCTCATGTACATATGAACATTTATCTTTATTCTACGTGTTCTTAAACTAAATATATTTAGAAATGTTTAATATGAATTTACTTCCACCACAGGATCTAAAGAAGGTCTCTCCGATTTCTTTGGTATCTTAGAAGATCTCAAAAGTAAGACTTAAGTTAAAGCCTTACAGGGAAAAAAAAAGAAAAGAAACAAAAAAAACCCCAAACAGATAAAACCTAATAAATTGGAGTTGCTTTTACCCCACATTATGCCTTTAATTGGCCAAGCCTCCTTCAGTGCTCCCAAGATGTTTAAACATTACACAAACATCATTCCAGGAAGACACTCAGCACTTGAGTCTCATCACAAATAAACAGCAACTACATATTAAACACTGAGATGAGGAAACCTAGTGGATTCAAATATTCACAATGTGTAGGTCTACATGACTATAAGGATCAGACAGGAGACTAAAGAGAACCACAGATTATTTCTGAGAAAAGCAGAGAAGAATCATTTAAGATATCAATTTCTTGCTGCAGGCAAACAGCCTGTAACTTTGGCTATTAACAAATTCTGACAGGCCGAAAGAGTACAGTTCTGCACATAAAAGCAAACAGAAGCAAATGAACTAAATTACCACCAGTTGTCTCAGATGGGATCAGGGACAGACAGAGGCATTTTAAAGGAGTTTTAAATACAGCTAGAGCTCTTAGCTTTGACAGGGTAAGACAAAAAAAAAAAAAAAACACCAAAAAAAAAGGAGTATGAATGACATGCTACTTTTCTACACTTTGCAGATTAACTGCTGTAAATACTGGGGTCTGCATGATATGGTCTAGAAAGACTAGTGAATGAGTAGAAGCAAAAGTGAGGTTTGGTAAACTAATTTTTATATACTGCAAAGGGCTATATAAGAAAAAACATATTTTCCCACCGTGTCATAATTATGTATAGAAAGTTCAGCTTTACACATATTTAAATACAAATAAAAATTTGAAAATTTTGCAAGTTTCCAAGAAATTTACAAATTATACAATTATCAATCAAGTTTCAGTTAAGTAGTAATTCTCTGCAATACATGCAAAAACATCACTACAAATATAAGTATCCACCATTTGCTTAAGTCCCTAGTTTACCTACCAACTGCTTTAACTCTACAGAATGGAAGAGCCACAGTCACTGCCTGTGGCCGAGGAGCAACAATGTGCTTTACGGATCCAGCTGAAGTTGCAGATACAGGGCTTGGCTGTGTCAATGCGAAGTCAGCCTGAGGAGTATTAACTGGAAGAGTGAAGTCATATGCTGCCACCTAAGGGACAAAAATATCATTGTGGTTACTGTTCCAGAAATTGTAAGTACTTCTTGAACCATCTGAGCAGTATTACTATTTCAGAAGAACTATTGAAATTTAGGACCTGATCATTATATTAATAGGATAGTAGTTTATTAGCACCCAGTATCAGCCCTTACCTAGCATAAACAAAACAGGCACTGAGATCAAGGTGGAGCATGAGTTAAAATCGAGAAAGCTCAGGAAAAAAAAAATAATTCTTAAAACCTTTGTCATTGAACACCACTGAATTCCAGGAGTCCAAATTCCAGTGATTTTGATCCTAGCTTTATCTCTGCAACCACATCCCCAAATAAGTGGGATTTAAAAATTTAAAAGATAGCACTTTTATACAAAATCCTCTTTTTTTGAGAAACTGTGCACATGAGAGGGCAAATTTATTTCACAACACACTCTGAAGGAGGCATTTTTTGCCTCTCACTCTGCCTTTCCAAGGACTACCACACTGGAGCAGTATGTTCTCCAGACAAAAAGGTATGGATAACCCTAACAAAGGGAACAGAAGAAAAAAACAAAACTTCTGCACTGAACCAATCTTAGAGTCCTTCAAATAATGTTTTCACCTTGAAGGCCACTGAGTTCTCCAGAAAGGACTCTGGCCTATACAATCTGCATGCTGCTCAACATTTGCAGTAAAACCAGCTATATAAAGAAGTTATGAATCATTTAAAAGCTTTCAAAAACTACAGAAAATAGTGCGTCATGCTTCACTTTCACATATGTGGTAGTGAGCAGAATATATAAGTGACAGGAAAGAAATGTAAAAAAAAAAAAATTGTCCTAAGCCAGGACATGAGGCACATAGCCATCTGCAAGAGAATTAACACAGAGCTTAGATAATGAGAAGCAAGTATGCAGCACTTACAGCGTTTGGAGTTCCAGCAGGGTTTGTAACAATTACGAACTCCTGGTGAGCAAGATGTGTGC
Organism: Haliaeetus leucocephalus; assembly: GCF_000737465.1. NCBI lineage: Eukaryota > Metazoa > Chordata > Aves > Accipitriformes > Accipitridae > Haliaeetus > Haliaeetus leucocephalus. The sequence goes on from NW_010972753.1 coordinate 7,627,845, forward strand.
TGAGCCTTGTGGAACATTTTGCGTATTTGTGCTTAGCAAGAGGAAAGCACGGGATGAGGGGAATTTTTGCTAGTGAGATCACCACAGTTCCTTGATTTATATTGATATTTCAAATCTGATAACTATTAGATTTGATAACACAGAATTGGTTTTTCAAAATTAACATGGCGAATGCCATTTAAGATTTTTTTAGTAACTAATGCTCGAGGTGTGTCAGGCTGAGTAAAAATCTCCTGATTTGATTTACATATCCTTCTATTTTTAGTATCTCAAGTCACTTCATCAAGTTACATCTTCAAAAATATGCTCCTATGGCATAAAAATTTGTAATTAAAAATTAGACTGAAAAAGATCTTTTCTTCATAGTGTGAGAAGTTCAAAGTATGTGTGAAGCACATGATTTCATGTCACTAACAGTGGCTCCTCACAGTTTTAGAGGAACAACTATCTATCTTTTCTTACAGTAGAAAGTAATAAGCATTGCATTTCAAGGCTGTGAAATCTGTCAAAAAAAAATCTTTTAGAACTTTCTCCTAAAACATAAGAGATGTTTGATAGAATAGAGCTGAATATATGGTTATTTGGTAACCCTGGGAGCTATTAAAATAGATATGTAAGAGAGAACTGTAAAATGAACCAATACCCGAGAGAGTGAGAAAAAAAAACTTTACAGGACTCTATAGATCAAGCATCTTGTACAACAGTCACAACACAGACACAATCCAAGGATTCTGTCACACTCTTTGGCTGTACAAGAAGTTTGCTACATTTGGTACAGTGTACCCAGAACACAGCTTCAGAGGTGTAATATGCAAAATGCTGCATAAATAACCAACTTCTCCCAAGCATTATGGGTCACTGTAAGGAGAACAGAGAGAAGATGACTGAGAAGATGTTCTGAGATTGCTCCCAGCCTTGGCAGCTCCCTATAGCCAGCAGGTACTTCCGTACATGGGTAATTGTAACACTTGAAACACCATTGCCAAGAATTACAGTAAAAAAGTGAGCTAGAAAACCCTTTCCATCCCTAGCATGTATGACAGATATAACAATATAATGACAGTAAGTTTTTAAAGTCTAGTAAGATTAAAATGCTTAGTCTATAATAGATATCATTACATCATTGGCTATGCAAAAGAGTACAGTCTAGCACTGCAATTGTTCTTCATCAGTGCTGTTATGCTTACTATGTTTAGGTCAGACAACAAAAGGCAGAATCCCTTCATCCCTCTCCCAAAGAAGCTATTCAAAATTTGTTTTTCATCCCTGCTATCAGGAAAATTTGGTTTAGTCTTATTATGCATGAAGGGTTTTATTTGCTAAGAACTGGCAAATAAAACCAAATATGTGCAAGACACTCAATTCACTACGTGTAGGACAGGATGCTCACTGAAAATCTATATTTGCTTTGAAATACAATGGTGCAAATTCAGAGCCAACATAATTCATAGAAATGTATTTATATGAGAACAAGTCATAGACCTTTTGTTTCATTCACACATATCTTTGCCTCATTAACTGGACATTAACTAACCTGTACTACAAATGAAAAATTCTTTAAAAATTCTATATACATAGAAATCATATTGTAATTCGTAAATATACACACATACATACACACACATATTATTGAAACAGAATTAAAACTTAATTTCATTTTTTTAGGACTTCACTTTGCAAGTAAATCATTATTTTTCTTTTTATGCATATTTTAAGAAAAAGAATTTATGTTGCATTTTTAATCTTTAAAACTCCATAACAGAAAATTCTCTCTTGTAAGTTTATATACTCCAAAAAATTAATGACGATATTAAAAAACCAAAAATCTTTATACTATTACTGGACTTGCAGTTGCTTTTTAAATAATTTATGAATACTTTACAGTTATTTACCTATTCAGATATTTTTCTGAAGCTGCATTTAACTTCATAAACCAGAGAATACATGGAGGGGCAGGAAGCAAGCAGCCCAGAGAGAGTTCTTTCACAAACACTCAAGGTTGTTTGTATCATTAGAAGAAATATTTTTCCTGTCCTGATTTACGCTAATTATGCACGTTAATTGGAAAGGAGGCATCATCTACAAAGTGGAAGCCTTAGCAATTAAAATACTTCAAAAGAAGCTTTAAAAAGACTAGTCGCGTGAGACAGCGGAGGTTTTTGTTATGCCATCACATAGAACACCTCCAAAGGATTCCAGAAAAGTACATGCTTGTGTAGGCTGCCACCAGTAGATAACAATTCTTTAAATAAAACTGATATTCCTGCAAACTTTTATTTAGAGGGCATTTTAAAACACCTTCCAATTTTTTTGCTAGAATTGCTAAACAAATAAAAGTTGTTGATTTTAACAAATCTGTCTGATAAAGAAAGCTGTGCTACCAAAACTCATTTGAATCTCTAAAATAGGTTTGATACAAAGTGCATCGTAGCTCTAAGCCCAACATTGCAGAACGAACATAGCTGAATGCCTTCCTGCCTCAGGCCTAAATACTCAGTATACTGAAAGAAACAAAAGGGGAAACAACTATGCCATCAACCATGACAATTAAAATGATATTTTATATAAAATTTATGCATAAAAAATAAACAAACTCAAGCACAGTTGTCAGGTTGAGGGGGGAATCGGAGAGTAGAAAACAAAAATTAAGTTATTTTTAAAAAAACCTTTCCAAGCAGTTACTTCGTTTCTATCTTTACTAAGTACCCCAATGCAATGATATATTTTATGCTTTATAAAATATAGTTTGCTAATTATTATTGTAATACAGCATATATTCTCAAGGTTGAGTAAAAATTTTGCTGTCAAATCCAGGAATCATATAGTTTATTTAACACAAAGAATATGCGACATTTCCCTAAAATTGCAGTGCTTGCTTTCACAGTACAACTTCACAGGGAATTGCAAATACATCAGTAAGCTAATTTATGACTTAAAACTAAGTTAAAACATCTGTAAAGGCTAATACTCTTATACTTATTTATCATATAATAACATGCAGACTGTTCAAATATCTTGAAGCGTTAAAACTCATTGAATTTTTGTGTAAAGGCTGATTTTGAAGTTTATTTATTTATAGCACTAACAACATATGGATTCAGCAATATTACGAGAGAAAATGTAAAGTACATTAGAAAAAAATCAGTTTGATTCAAATCTCAATCTAACTGCAAAACTAAGGGTTTATGTCCTGCAACTGTATACAACGTACATTCTCAACCTCCCCTCAGATTTAACAGGAGCTTTTCCCTAAAACACATTTAAATCCTTCATGCAGCCTAAATTCTCCAGCTTTATATCACAGATAAGCAGCTTTCCACAATGAATAATGTAACTAGTGTTCAAAGCCATCATTCAAAACACTAAAATAAAACTAAATCTTTCTCTTGCATACTGTCAGAGAAGATGCACCAGCAATACCCTGTAATTCCACAGCTGCAGTTTTTCCACAGAATTCCTTTCCTACATGGTGAATTCTGTTTTTTCATAAAAAAAAAAAAAAAGAATTACATCATTAAAAATGAAAAAAAAAAAAAAACCCAAAACAAAACCACCTGTCACTTCTCTACAAAAAGCTTAAGCAATAAGCTCTGACAGGTGTGACTCGTTCTATTAATCTCAATCAAAGGTCCTCCTAGGCATCATTATTACACAGATGTGTATTTTGTCTTTTTCCCAGATGTTGGAATTTGTTATTTTTCAGCAGGGTTAAAAAAAAAAAAAAGAAAGAATAAAGGTCATTTTGAAGCAGTACACTCCTGCACCTTGCTTTACCTGCTTTCCTTACCAGACCATGCATGACTCTGCTGCTACCAGGCAGGTCATCCAGCCTGGAGAAACACCGTAACAGCTGAGGAACAAAAATGAGCAAATATTTAAAGTGACTACATGCTGCCTGTTTCCCTGGCACAAATCCAAAGGAAGGTTACCTGGACAGGTAGTTTACAGAAAGAGAGCCATGGTCAGAAAAGCCATGCTTCTATGCTTCTTGGACAGTACAATTTAAAACTCAGTTCAAAAATAATCACTGCTAGTAATCAATCAATAAATAATATTAGTAGTAATAATTCTTAGCTCTGTCTCTGGATAGGGATGAGGGAGCTACAAGAGGTATTTGGCCAGATAGTCATGGGGGTTTTTGTTTAGTTTTGCTTGGTTGGTTTTTTTGTTTAATTACCAGAAAATCTTTTTCTATTCAGCTCTAAAATGAGAACCCTGCCTAGCCTATCAGATGTTCAGCTGGCTAAGCCTCCTTATGCTGCAGTGAAAAAAACCTAAAACATAGTTGAAGTGTCTCTCAAACAAAGTTATATCAAAACAGAAAAGAAAGCAGTATACAGCCCGTATACAAATATGATATTAAGTAGTATTTGCTAGCTTACCTATTTATATATATTTTTGTATACTGCTTTCACTTACAGCCTTGACTTTCACAGCCAAACACCAAGGTTAAACTCTCTCCAGTGAGGTGGAGAGCCCTTTCACCTCTAACACCTTCTGAGACGCTGGAATAACAAGAAGGCACAGCCAGGCCATGTCTGAGCAGCATCCTAGCCTCATATATAATGCATCGACTTCATTTCACCACTTAGAATATCGGAAGAATTATCTCAAAATTTTTTAGATATTTTATAAGCATGCCAACAGACTTATTCTCTAAGAGCATCTTTTGATGTCACATGTATTTGTAGAAATTAAGTTTCAGTGAGAATTGTAGGAGCTATTCAGAGTTCCTATGTATTTACTTCATTTGTTGATTTGAAGCTTTTTGAGGCAGAAGGAAAGCTATTGCCAAGTTGATTTTTAGCAGGAGAATTCAAGATTGCATTCAAGACTAAATTACTTGAAACCTTACATTAATAATTCAAGTAGTTTTAATAAAATTTTAAAGCATATTAAAATAATTTCATGCTTTCGTGATTATTTCTTTTTATCAACACTTCTGAATTATTTTAATTTTCCTTGGTTCTAGTATCTACTTTCTTTAGCAATAACATCAGTATAGTGGGGTTTTAGGGTTTATAGAGTAGCATTATCAGTAACAACTACAACAGCAGGAAGTTTTAGTAGAACCAGAAGGCAGATAGAAAAGAATGCAGCTCAATGGGATGCAGGTTTGTAGCAGCTGAGAGGTAAGCTGGGTAAGAGCAGTTGTCCAGAAAATGGTGATGAGATCAGAAAAAACAGCTGTTCAAGTGCAGAGGCAGAAAAAAGCACTTGCAACTGTGAAACCTGAATAGGGGAAGCTCAATATACAGAGAAGATTAGATTTTTTTCAAGACTGGAAAATCAGGAAAGCGAAGGAAGAAATCACTTGAGAAAAGGGGGAATCTAGATGAGGTAGAATGATAAAAGAATTCTGATCCAATGGGGAATGTTTTAAGAATCAATAACTACTGAGATTTTCTGATCACAATAAGAGTTGCTGGTACCTGGATCACTTTCTTAACAGAACACTGCTTTTTATTAGCATGCTACTTCACAGGAGTTTAATTTAAGAAAAGCTACAGCACCCCAGGGGGTACATATACTTCCAGATGCTTCCTTTAGTCACGCCATACTTGGCAACACATTTAGTTTCCAAAGTTAACTTCATTTAACATTAGTCAGTGCTATTGCTGCCAGCCATCAGTACTGCACTAACTCTCAGTGATGTTAACTTGTGACCACCAGTGGGTTGTAAGTTTTAAGTGTATTTGAGCATGTCTTGCTTGGCAATAAGTAAGCTGCCCCCTGACAGGCGGGCAGTAATACACTTGGAGCAGAAGGAAAGCGTTGGTTGTACAGTGAGCTTACCCAGCACCAAGGGCAAAGGGAGACAGAAAGACTGTGAGCACATGGAGAGAAGGGGAAACTGAAATAAAGACATTTCATTAAAGCAGCAGTTATTAGTTGCTTATGAGGTATAAGGTGCCCTAGGAAAATTTCCTTTTTGAAGTTCTTTATTCCCTTACTTCTGCACGAAGTTGCTCTGTTTGCCAAAAAGTTGTTCTCAAGACTGGAAAAACACTTAGACCCAGACTTAAGAAAGGATGACATCAGAAAACCCCATAGGGAAATCAATAACCAATAGATGCAATATATTCTGCAGTCAAATGTAAGAATTTTTTTTCTAAATTTGTATCATAATTAAAGCAGACTGCTGACTCGTATAACCTTGTCTTCAGTTAGGTTACCATACCACCCGTATCAAATGACAGGTGGAGATGCTCATCAATAACAAACAGTAATACCGAACAGTAGTTTAGATGACAAGTGAAATTAAACATGAAGAACCATCTGCTATTTCAGCAGTCTTCAGAAGTATTAATTTAGTTAATCACTTGAATTTACAGCAGTGTCAGTTGCAACATTTCTACTCTTAATCCATCCTGCAACTTGACAAGGAAAGAAAATAGTAACAGACCTCAATTGTAATAATGGGAAATTGAGTACTGGGAGGCAAATAAAATCCCTGTTTTGATAGTTGGGGCTAGGAGGAAGGCATTTAGGATTTTAGAAAGTTGATATTTCACAAGTCTGTAAATGGGAATGACTGACCACCCACTACACTCTTTTCCACTACAGTGGAGAAAAAAGGATCACTTTGTACAGCAGCACTATTACCAGAGAAACCCAATGCCATAAGCAAGAACAGAGCTGTCAGATTTCAAGTTATGGCTCCCACCAATATGTATGTGGTTTAGATCTTGTACACAATTGTGTGCTTTTAGCTACTGAGATTAAAGGGAAAAAAAAAAAAAAAAGAAAACTGCATCTACAGTGTAGATTAGAAATACCTCTGTTAAATACTTGACAAGACTTAAGTAAAATTATTTTATGACAATAAATTGAAGTTGAGGCCTTGGAATTAAAACTACTGTTACCTGTTAAAATCTTACACATAGTACGCATCCATAGAACAATATTGCTAGACCCTATTTTAGTATTTCTAGACCCTATTTATAATTTTTAACTCAGTATATTTGTGGCATTCTATTTTTATAGAAATCCTAACTGAATTATCTGTATAGATGCTGAAGAAAAACAAAAATTTAAAAAAAAAATTAAGCACTGGCTTAACTAATATAAAGTATTAGTTGTACCTTCATTACCTTGTTCTCATCTAATGCACAAACTCAACTCAACTTGAACGCCTCAAAAGTAAGTATATTCTATTCCAAAGTAATCAAATGACACAAAATGAAGAACAGAAAAGAACGGAAACTTGGGAGATTTGGAAAGTTGTCACAGAAGGGCTTTACAATTTTAGCAACCATTTACTTTCTCTGTTTAGTATTATATCTGTGGCTTACTAGAAGCTAACTGGCAGTTATGAAGCAGCATTTTGTTTCTCATTTCTATTGACAATCTTTCAGTTAGAATAAAAAATTTAAAATGTTGTTGAATACTTACGATTTTAAGCTGAAAAATGTTCTTTGAGAGAATGCTGTTACAATAGATTGCTTTTGCAAATGAAATATGCATCTCAGAGGACTTTACCGGTAAAATAAAAATCAAAACTAATTAAGTTTCAAAGCTTGGCTGTTAAGAACAGTAATAATATAAATGTACTCATTAAAAGGTCAATTGATCTTTTCCCCATTTTTGTTTTACATGGCTCTACACTATTTTATGCATTTCTTTTTATTTATATGGGAAGCTAGCTTTCCACATTCCAATTTCATCATTTTAAGCCAAAAATCTATATCCCTTTGTATTAGTTATTGTTTAACTGGTTTGAATTTCACATTTAGCAAGAGAGAGCCACTAAAAAGTACTGTTATAATTACTAAGAGCCTTAACACTGGCCTTACTGGGGCCAGAATTTTGTCTCTGGAGCAACAACATGCTGTTAGAATATGATATTACAATGGATAAATGTGATTGTCTGACAGATGACTTGTCCACTTGGGACAGAGTGAAGCATTTCTGGTGATGCTTGTCCAACCCCTTCTTAAGAGTCTTCAATAATGGAGATATCTTATCAAGTAATTTATTCCAATATCTGACTCCTTTTGCTACAATGAGTTTTTATATCTGATCTAATCCACCTGGCGTAATTTAAACCCACTACTCGTTACCTATCTACTGCAGTGAACAAGCACATATAAAATATATTCCACAGAATATTGGAAGTTAGTTCCATTTTTTACACAGTTTGTGCTTCTGATCGTTTCCATTGCTTTCTTTTGGACTTTCTTTCCAAGGGAAATTTTCCCACTTCTTTCTTTAAGTGTGGCATCCCAAATGGGAAAAGTGTTGCAGGTGAAGTGTTATCAGCACTGATTAGAATAATTATTTTACTTGTTTTACTAACATTATTCCTATTTATATAAATCAGTATGGTGTCTGCCTCTACTCTTAATTCTTGTTCAGCTTGTGATCTATGGTGCCATACACAGATTACTCCAACAGCATTATCTAGTCTGCATTTCTATTACTGACCCTTCCTACTTAAATTAAAATTTCAGCATTTTTCCCTCCTGACTTTCTCTCCAGTTTGACAATAGGTCACTGGGTGATATTCTGTATGTACCATATTGCAAACTATTACATACTTTCCCAACACTGTATCTACTCTAAATCTGACTACCTTGTTTATGAGAATGCTGCATCAGACAGTGTCAAGATACTTAAAGATAGAACATCTACTGCTTCTACCCTAACTTCAAGGCCTGCTATGCTATAGGAGTAAATTAATTTGGTTTGAAATAGCTCATTTTTTAATGAATCTATTGACTCATGTTCTGTCAGGAAAAATTGTCTCAGAGTAGTGAATGTGCTATAAATTCACACCATCAGTTACTTCACAAGATCTTCCATGTGTACCCAGAATCTAAGCTGACAGTAATAAGAGGAAGAAAACCAGTGTTACCAGACACAGCCTGCAATATGCAAATATTATTTGAATGATGCTTTGAACAAAGGAATTCCCTTTTATTCAAAACCTAAAGTGCTGGGAAGGAGAGAGGGGGAAAAAGTGAAAAAAGAATATTGTTGACCCTTCCAAGATGCATTGCCTCTGATATTAATTTATTTTTTTAAGGTAAAAATGCAGCTAATGCAACAGGTTTATGTGCTGTAGAAGTGGTCCCCAGCTGCTTGTTCTAAAGCTGGTTCATAACATCAAAGACTAAGTTTTCTTCAAGTTCATTGTTCTCCAAATATGTGGAAACCCCAAACCCTTCATTTCTTAAGTGTTGTTCAATAGGTTTAGATTTACAGTTTGCTATAGCGCTTTCTACTGACACCTACTGCCAATAAAATACTATTTTCCTGATATAAAACTAACCCATAAAGTCTCATATCTTCAATATATTTCCCTCAAATAGCTCAGTCAGAAAGAAACTTTGCCAGTCTTTATGACACAAAACTCCTCTACTTTTGCAGTCCCTTGGTCATCTAAGAGTTAAAGCACTAACAGCTGCAAAAAGAAAATGGCTGCCAGTTTGTCGAATGATTTAATGAATATGTGGTAAGACATTTCAATTTAAGTTTATACCTTTTCCATTTTTAAGTAATTGACAAAGTCTGTTTTCTTTGTGTACACAAACATTTAAGGAAAGCAGCAAAAGATATATAAAGGTTATTTCAGAACTTGTTTTCTTAAGAATTGGATTACTATTATAAAACTATTGTACACACTAAAATGTGCATCTAAACCGTCTATATTCTTTCACTGTAGAAATATCACAGAGCATGCTTTTAATTTAGCATAATCACCACTGCCCCATAAACCTACCTCTTTTGGCATGAAGGACAACAAGCATTGCAAAGCTGACTTTCCCTTTAAGTTAACCGAATACAAATAAGGCTTTGAAGAACAGCAGTCAACCACTGTCAAACAAAATTCAGAATCAAATTACAGATGTTGTCACACTAAATATCAACTTTGTAATAGCTGCAGTACTTCAAAGTGATTTCCAGCCTTAGGTATCTAGATATCTCTATGGTAAACATTTCGCACAAAGTTACAAATTAATACAGTATTTCTCACATGGATTCTGCAGGTAATTTTGAGAAGTGTTAATCACCAGAAACTGTCATTAAAGTTATTGATTTGGGAGAATACAATATTTCAGGAAAAAAACCACTGACATTTACCTTTGAATAAAAGTGTTAAGCAAAAATAGTTAACTAAATAATGAAAACTAATACCACAGGGAGAAAAATAGTTGGCTGAAACTGCTTTTCTGAATTACTTTAGGCATAATCTACACTACAGAAGTTTACTAGTAAGGCTTGCTTCATTTTTCAGACTTTCATGTCCAATTTTAAGGCACTGGCAGAAGCATGGGTTTCCAACAAACAAGGTAACATTCCTCTGAGATCAGTACTCATCCTGAAACACCAGGATCAGTATTCATCCAGTATTCACCATTTGAACAGTACTGGACCTGATTGGATGTCACATTACTTGTTTCAAGCACAAACTCTGATTTAGAAATTATGTGTAATGAGTCAATTCCCGTGCTGGCTAGTTAGTTGCCTGTTGTAGACAGTCTTACATTTCTCTTCCAAGTTAAGATGACTAACCAGGAGCCCTCACCTTCCCTTTGAAGTCCACCACATGGTAAGAAAACCCCTCTGTTCTTGTGAGATCTTTTTTTTATCATCATCCACACATAGTTCTACATAAAGATACAAATAATATTACAATACTGTCTTGCAAAGGAGAGTCCTGATTTCCTGAGCTTGCAGGGACAAGAGGCCATATAAGCATAGCTGCAAAATTCTTACATGAATAAAGATGTTGTAACAGCAAAGGAGATTCCAGGACTGAAGTAAAACAGGGATGAACAACGAGTCAAGGATAAGAATCTGCAGTAGTTCTATCAAAACAACAAAGAATAGCAATCTAATTCCACATATTGCCCCAATGTCATTCCGAGTTGGTCATCAGGCAGAACAGAGGTCCTGTGATTAACCTGCAGACACCCTGTACCATTAGGAAAACAGGGAAGTCCGGACCCTTATACTCATGATGAATTTACTGGAGGGTAAATATTGTCAAAATATGGGTAAAAGCCCATGAATAGGAAATGAGTAGAGTTGTTTGGCTTTGCTTGGTGTTTTTAAATGTGGGGGTTTTTAATTTGAACTGGTGAGAGGGTATTCAAACTTTTTTTTTTGTTAACATACTTTAGCATCTATAGAAAAAAAAAGGAAAAAAAAAAATCTACAGGCAACCTGACATTTTCCAAATGCTTATTTTTGGCAAATGTCATTTTACAGGCAACCCAAAAATGTCTCCTCTTAATTTATATTAAGCAGCACTTGTAAAACAATTGCTTTAGGTTTTCTTAAATCAGAAAATTTGTATACCAGAAATAGTCTGACAGATTTTTCTCTTAGCATTATCCATTCCTTATCTAATTAAAATTCTGATATAGCAAAAGCAAATACCTGAATGGTCATTAGCATTCAATTTAAAATCCTTATACTTAGAAAAATCAAACTCCACTCTGGTACATGCTTGTCCTTTGTTCTGCAGCAAAAAGGGAATTGATTTTGTAGAGCCGACATAAACACCACTAAAGTCAAATAGTTCCTGTAAGTTTAAAGAAAAAAAACTCAGGTCAAAGCACTGTGAAGTCAAGTTTATAATTGAACAGAATGTGAAAAATATAATTTTTCAAAGATTCACAATTTATAACACAATAACAGTCTTGGTTAATCAATTGTCTTACATAAACCTTATCTTTAAAATCTGTCCAGGACATAAAACGCAACAGTTTAGAACTCAATACATAAGTCCAATTACACCATCAGGAAAGTTTTCATCATTCAGTAAACAGATCAGTGGATTCCTTTTCCCCCTTATTGCATTTTTTTCCTATAACTACCTTACAGAAATCCTCTCCCTTTTAAACATACTTTTTCTGGATTATCAAGTTCAAAAGGTAAAGCTGTCAGCTATCATTTAGTGCAACTGTTATATGTACACTTAGTTTTTAATTTCTTTTCCTAAGTTCCTCTCTTTGATAATTTTCTCAGGAAGTTAGTCCAGGAAAAAATGAGAAATATGAAGTAGGGATGAGCCACTTAGACATCTAGATAAAGCAAAACAGTATCAATCTTACCAATTGCTACAATTTCTTCACTTACCACATCAATGTTTATTTCAGGGATCTCTACAAATCCACCAATCCTAAGTACTAGTACTCCTGAATTTCGCACTGCTACCTAAGTGAATGGACAACAGTGTGATTGTTGACAAGGCCTTTTTAACATCATTATCTCACCAAATCTGTCATAATTACACAGAAAAAAAAAAGTTTAAAAAGAAAGGAAAAAAAAAAACAAACAACCTACCCCACAGATATAGAGTGGAAAGAGACATTCAGCATAATTTGTAATGAATATATGAAAATAACTCTGCCCTTACAATATAATGCATTTTTGTTATGGAAATATAGAGGTAAAGAAAATGCCTTCATTTTCTAGAACATATATATACAGATTCCAGTGAGATGTGGCTTCAAAGAAGAACCAATCATGCCTCTGTGGCATACCATATCTGGGATAGTCATAGCTGTCAATTTAAAAAAACAAACAAACAAACAAAAAACAACAAAGTTTCAGGAAAGACCAGTCTTCTGCAGACAAAAATAATGTTGCAGGAGGCTGTATCACTGGAATGAACAGTTTTCTCCAACAGGAGAAAGCTGAGTGGATGGGTTAGATCTATTCAGCATCTGTGAGGATTGGAAAGCATACTACAACACAAATTGCTGGACAGAGGTGCTGGTACAAAGTAGATACTATTGTTCTGAGCAACGCTAAATCTGTTTTAGAAGTGGGAAAAAAAGAAATGGATACTAAGTTTAGCAAGCATAATGTAGGCAGCCACAGAAGATGGCGAATCCAGGATTAGAGTCAGAAAAGGTAGCAAAGATCAGCCCCATGATAGCATCCTTTTTCCCATTCTCACTTATCCGACCAAGGACAAGTTCAGGTAGCAGGCATGCAGAAAACAAAATAGGATTAGATGTTTATTGCACTATTATCAAATCAAATCTACTAGTGAGTCCATCCCTGAGATGACCACAAAAAGAAGTCAAGAAATTAAAGACACTACAGTATTCCAGTCCTGCTCCTCCACAGATCATAAAAACTGCAGTTATGTCTACATGATCGCCTGAAGACAATCATGTTAGTTTCAACAGCTTGCCAGTGGTATTATATGAACCAGCTCAAACAAAGAGGCTGTTTTGATACTTCAGAGCAGGACTGAGAGAAAATAACAGAATAGGTTATAGCAGCCATCAACTGCTTAAGAAAACCTTTTTTCTTTTTTTCCTTAAAAAGCATTAGAACACTGGAGATAAAATCCAAAAGATGCTCAAATGTACACACATAAACAGACACACAATGTAACACTCAAAAGACAAAGTTCTTCCAGTTTTGCATACCTCCACTCTCGTGTCAAAACTCATTTTTGCATTCGGAGTGAAACAGATTTTGAGATCAGCATGGCCTCCCACAGGTATCACCCCTTCAGAAGGGGTGATCAGCATTCCAGGCAGTGGGTTTGAATCAAGAACCTTCAAACACAAACATGAAGCATTAATAATACTGAAAAAAGGAGGAAGAGTGTTTTGGTTTGGGGTTTTTTTTAAATATCAATATATCTACCATGAAGATTTTATATTCCTACAAGGAGAACCTTCATAACATATCATGCTAACTTGGACTTAGAAGTTTGGGGCAAAAATACAGGCAAACAAAATAAAGTAACAGATTCCTAAATATGTTGACTGTCAGTTTCTACTATGAAATAATTTTTGCACACCAGCTGGAAATTTCACAGTCTGGTTTTTGGGTTGTTTTCATGAAGTTATTAAAATTAAGACTTGCTATCTAGCAAGTCTCCAGAATATTCTGCAAAGCATTTTTTTCAGTGACAGATAAATTCCTAACTTCTTTTTTGACATTCACAGTTAGAAGATGGGACACACGATCCTAATAGTGTAAAGTTCAGTAATAATACTAGGAGTAAATATTCAGTTTGCCCACAATTATTAAGGACAAAAATAGAATTTGTTCTCTTCTAATGCACTCCAAACAGATAACTTTTCAAAGTATAGCTACACAAGTGATAATGACCAAGACCAACCAGCCATCTCTTGGCTTAAAAGTAATTGTGAAGGCTTAAAAGGCCGGGTATGTTTGCTTGTTTGTCTTATTGATTATGCTGATTTTATTCCTTCAGGCCCATCCTCCAAGAGTATAGTAATAATACTTGTTATTACAATGCCCAGCTGATAAACAGAGAAATATGGTACAATTCAAAATAAATTAATCAAGTTTCTTAGTACCATAATAACGTAGTAAAATAATTCTGAGGATTTAAATGAAAATTAATTTAGTAAAGCAAAATAATCTGTGATCATCACATCTGTGGTCAGGAGAACGAATGAGATTAGGTTTCGTACTAATTCATGTATTATGTCTTTACCCACTCTGGCATCCTTCTCATCTCTTAACCAATTCATAATACAGCCTATCTTCCTCTCAGATGTTACTCTAGCAAAGTAATCACATTTGCTGTGACCAGCCTGGGTCTATGCATGCACTGACCAGGCAGCCAGTATGAATAGGATGACTAGCCAGTTTGCTCTGTCTCTCAAAATACAAAACCCATGCAAGCTGTAACTGCTTTTTCACAGGGTACACCAGTATGTGGTTCTACCCTCACCACTTTGCTTGTCTGTCAGTCCATCTATCCATCAATCCAAATTTGACAGAGGGACAGAATTCCTATTCACATAAACCTTGTTTATTCAGAAAACCAGACAAAAAAATTAAGTAGGTGTATATCTAATAACTGAGAACAGAAAACTGTAACATGATCTGATAAAATGAACTCCCTTCCTTTCTCCCCACCCCCAGAAATCAAATATGCTAAAAATAACTTTAGTTTACTTGGAAGTACGCATGATTGTGTCCTATGTTTTGAAGAATGGCTGTTCTACAAGTAGATAAACCCACTGGACTATGACTGAAGGGTATCCTTTGTTCCACAAACTGAACTTTAGTAGTACCAAGCTATAAAAAAAGAAGAGAAAACAAACAGACTAAATAACATAATACTAAGTACAAATAAATAATTCAGCCTAATTTTCTTTTCATTACATAATGAGCTAATATACTTGTGGAAATGCATAAATTTAAGTATTCAAATAGACAAACACAGTTTAAATGTGAGACAAGATTTACTCAATATATTGAACTTATCTAGATTTAAAGTGAACAGACACAGTCCCAGAGATATTTCTGGGCTAATTTCAAGACAAATATTTTAATTAAATTTAATTTAACAGCACAAGCTCCATGATTTTTTTTTTAATCCTAAATGTGTGATCAGGACAAGAAATTTTAATAGCAGTAGAAATGCCAATATTCTAATTTACACACATCCTGGTTTACATATGGCAATTTCCAAGGCTTCAAAAGAAGAAGAAAAAAAGAAAAAAAGCTACTGGGGGGTGGGGGGGGGGAAGAGAAAGCAGGCACATCAAAATGGAGGGAAAAAGTTTTCTTAGCTCCCAAAATGGAAGTTCTAGAGCATGCAGCCAGTAGAATACAGTGAAAAAAGAAAAACATCTGTCTCCTTCACACTCCCTGGCATGTAACATATGATGACAAATGATTAATTTAATCTGAATTTTGCTGTTTAGAAGACTATCCAGAACATTGCTTTTCAAAGTATCAAATACCATATTCAAATAACAATACAAAATTACATAACAGCCTGTTGTTACCCTGAAGCTCTGAAACATACCTTCCCACACACACCTTGATTTTTACCCCTGTAATATATATCTGAAGAACTATCATACCACCTTCTCAAACACCTCTCAACCTTTGTTTGGCTAAGCTATGCATGCCAGGAAGAACAATTACCACTTAATATATAAGGACCACTAAGTTGTGGTGCCAAAGGAAGTATATAGCTGAAAACAAGAAAAAAAGCAAATTGTCTTTGTCTTGCTTTCTCCATCTGCTTGAGGGTAGGAAGGCTCTACAGAGGGATCTGGAAAGGCTGGATCGATGGGCCAAGGCCACTTGTATGAGGTTCAACAAGGCCAAGTGCCAGGTCCTGCACTTGGGTCACAGCAACCCCATGCAGCGCTACAGGCTTGGGGAAGAGTGGCTGGAAAGCCATCTCATGGAAAAAGACCTGGGGGTGCTGGTTGACAGCCGGCTGAATATGAGCCAGCAGTGTGCCCGGGTGGCCAAGAAGGCCAACGGCATCCTGGCCTGTATCAGAAATAGCATGGCCAGCAGGAGCAGGGAGGTGATCGTCCCCCTGTACTCGGCACTGGTGAGGCTGCACCTCGAGTGCTGTGTTCAGTTTTGGGCCCCTCACTACAGGAAAGACATGGAGGGGCTGGAGCGTGTCCAGAGAAGGGCAACCAAGCTGGTGAGGGGCCTGGAGCACAAGTCTTATGAGGAGCGGCTGAGGGAACTGGGGTTGTTCAGCCTGGAGAAAAGGAGGCTGAGGGGAGACCTGATCGCTCTCTACAGCTACCTGAAAGGAGGCTGTAGCGAGGTGGGGGTCGGTCTCTTCTGCCAGGTGGCTGGTGATAGGATAAGAGGAAATGGCCTTAAGTTGTGCCAGGGGAGGTTTAGATTGGATATTAGGAAAAATTTCTTTACTGAAAGGGTATCAGGCATTGGAACAGGCTGCCCAGGGAAGTGGTTGAGTCACCATCCCTGGAGATATTCAAAAAGCACGTAGACAAGGCACTTCAGGACATGGTTTATTAGGCAGGGTTGACAATTGGACTCAATGATCTTAAAAGTCTTTTCCAACCTAAACAGTTCTATGTTTCTATGTCTTTGGAGCAATATTCTTTTCTTAAACATGTCAAATAGAAGCCATGTGAAATTAAAATAATTTTCTGAATACACAATAATATAAATATTTAAGAAATTACTTGTGTTAAAAAAAAAAACCACACATTTTGCTTCTCTAGATCTGCTTTATGAATTGTTACCTTTGCAAAACATTTCAACTTAATTGTGTTTCCTTTACGCACACACAAGTTGAATTCACCTTCTTCTGGAGAGTTGAACCCTGGATGCCAAACAACTTCACACTCCAGATCTCTATAGGCCTCCACAAAGCCTAAATAAATGAGCATAATTTACACGTTATAGCATACACATGTACAATTACCAAATTACACTGCATAACTAGAAGTAACATAAGCACATTAAAGTGAAATGACCTTCTATTGCCGAAAACTAAGCCTACATTTCAAAGGTGTTGAACAGTATGTTGAATTAAATAAAATTAGTTTCTGAATTCTCATGACAATTGCATAATCTGTTTATTAGTATCCTGCAGTAAAATACACTCAAATTTCACTAGTATTTTTAGTCATGAATTACTCAAATAGTCAACATTTTAAAAAAAATAAAAGAACAGACTATCCTTCTTGAATAATAACAATTTTGGGAAAGACCATATACATTTTCTTGCTTGCAATTGAGTCTGAACTCATATCAGCAGAAATATCTTTTCTCAAGAATCAGAGCACACCAAGTTCCTGATCCAGCCAAATCTTGTTTGAACAGTGTAATACCAATTCAGTTAGCAGCTCTTTAATAACAGAGCTCCAACATACTCCTGCAGAACACTATCTTTCAAAGGAAAGAAGGTAAAAGCTGATGTCTCACACATTTCTAACAAATACTGATCCATAATGCAAGTGGAAACTAATCCCAGATTGAATTCCATTTGTGTCACTCAGACTGTCTACATCAACTTCTTAGCAGCTTCATTCATACAGTCCTTTTGGAAAATTTCCTGTCCTGACGAGCTGTATGATATTACTAACTGCCATTAAATATCTGCTTCGCTTCTTAAATATCAGCAATCCGTGCTGTGAAAAATGGTTACATAAGTGCTGCTGGGTGGACATAGAGACAACAAACTGGACTGAGTATGCACTCAGTAGGGATTATACAGGGAGTGCTACTAAGGTATTAACACTCTGATCTGATACTACTTTTGGGATACACTGATATTGACCCAAATCTAAAAAATACAGTTTATAGTATCAGCTGAATGTTTGTCTTATTTAACATTATTGACATTTAAGACACATGCACACACAGTAGTTGCACAGTATACCTTTGGTTGGACGTATAGAAAATGCAGTTCCTCTATCTGTAATTATAGGTTTCCAAGTAAACTCAGCAGGATGGTTTCTAGAATTGTATACCCTGACAGTTGTTCTAAATTCTGTCTCTGCTAGGTAGCCAGGAATAGGATTTAAAATCACTTCCCTTGCAGACAGCTCAAGTTCAACAGACACTGCATTTGCAACTACCAGCACATGCCCAAGGTGTTGGTTGTTTATTGTGTAAGTGAAAGACCTGCAACATAAAAATACATATTTCTCAATATTTTTACATATATATTATGTTGTAGTCAGAGTAAACTTTATGTGAAATATAATCATTAGCAAGAAAATACTTAACAAAACAATTGATTGTGAACACACAGTTAAGACTGAGAAGAGAAAGCAACCTGTAATTGTTTTGCATACAACTTAAATTATGTGAGAAGTAAAGATCGTCCCAAAGGATGATCAACCTCATACAGTCATTTTAACAGCATTAGTAAAGTGAGAGTTCCATCTCCATGCCAGAAGGCTAAAAAACAGTTTACCTGTACATTTACCCATGAGCTGCATCAAAAGATCTGAGCATAGATGTGGTGATGCAACACTATGCCAGACAGAGCACAGTATTTTCCATAAAATGTATCTTAACAAATACACTGTAAAAGCAAACTATTTTCCCTGATATACCTGTGGTTATATGGACTTTTGACAGCTTCATTCATACAGTTTGTTGGGGTTTTTTTAAACCCTATGAAACATTACTATACTAGCAAAATTTTGCAACATAAAACTGCATTAATTATTGCAGTATCACCATAAACTAGTGTACACCATTAACACTTATCATAATTACACTGACTTTAAACAAGACACATGATACTTTTTATTCTACTGCTCCAAAGAAAACATGTAAATCAAGACAAATATAAGCCTTACCTTTTAAACATTCCAAGAGTGTTTGTCTCAAATACAATTGGAATATGAGTCTTTGTAAGAGGAGGCACAACCTGAGACAATGGACCCGTCTGCTGTAATTCATCAATTTCAATCTTAATTTGTATCCATATATGAACTAACAAGTTATTGATGATGTGCAGTTTTCTGGCTGTTGTAGAATACACACAAACATCACCAAAATCCATAGTAGAAGGACCTGGAATATAAAAGAAATAAAGATATTCAACATTAAAAAGTGGATGTTAATGTAAGGAAGCATAACTACTAAAACATTATGATCAAAACATTTTAGTTTCTCAAATTACAGACTTAGTCAGCTAGAACAATCCTGTAGCAGAACAAATTCACACTAAAATTTGGAAGTAAGTACCATGCAAGTTCTGTGAATATTTTCAGTAGTACAACTAAAAAGCCAGCACCAACATTTATTTCTTAATTCTGTCTGTTAGACAGCTATTAAAAAAAGGAAAAGCAATGTGCTAATTACTAAAGGCATTATTAATAATCATAAATACTTCTTTTTATTAATCGGGTATTTAAATGACTAGAGAACCAGCAACTCACTGAAAGTTTATGCGCTTAACCTGTTAAGTGCTTATATGCTCCCTGATGCGTGACCTTTTGGTTTAATAACTCACGTAATTTGATGATGACAGAATTATCACACTACTTTATTTACCGCTATCACCGGTTTTTATGCTGGTCTGCAAACTTTAGTGCTTATGGCACTAATCAAACATCTTACAGAAAGTACTTAGAGTTTTGTATTAATATGTTTATCTTATTCTACCTTTTCCCAAGTGTATCAGTATACACAGCTACACTATTCAAGTTCTGGCTTCACTGAAAATAAAAAAAAGCCCAGAAAGTACTGAAAATTTTCACTTTGCTACTAAATAATTTTACTGGAAAAAAATGACCCTAAAATAGACCAGTTTTAGTACCAAATGTTGTTTATAGACGAGTCTGTCACAGACTTTAGAAGGTGATACTCCCCATCACAGGAGTGTTCCACTGAAATTATTTTGAAGGAGGATCCTGAAGAATTTTTATGTTTTTTGGGTATCACTGTTAATTCTCAGAAACATTTTGAACACTCCCATGAATCTTCTTGATATTAATGCTGGTCCAGATACTATCCAATAACAAGGCATAAGTGTATGAGTAACCTTCATACTATGCTTTGTTGATTTCTCTGTAATAGGCTGTTTTATGAGTAGTCTTTAAAGGAAGCTCTCCTTTTATATGTTCATACCTATTTATATCTCAGTGTTTTCTGAGGAGTACAAGCTTTAGTTAAACACTACTATAGATATCAAGCTGCCACCAAATTAAGCTATTTTCTATTCAAGGTGAACAATCATGAACATAAATTGTGTTACTATAAATAAGTGCTTTTATAACAACTATATACATTTACTAACCAAATTAAAAATCTTACCAATGAATATTTGATGAAGCTGCTTGGATGTCAAAGTTAGACTACAATCTTCCTTCTCCTGGGTAGAATATGGCATAGCGCTAAGCCCACTCCAAATCTGTGATAAGCATAAGACATCTTCTCAGAGCAGAATCAAAATTCTTATGTTTTTTTATATGGTAAACACATTATGCTTACATTACTACTCAAGCATTTAACTTACTTCTTTGATTGAAGATTTAGAACCAATTGCTGCCAATTTTCGACTAGTTAATAGGCAATTCTCATCTAAAGGAAACATTTTGAACTGTAGCTTCTCCTTGTGAAAATCTGTGATTGAAATCTTTGGTGACACAAGCCCTTCAGCTGGTTTAAGGCCTATGCTCACAGAATTATTATAAATATAAAATTGCCTATAGGGGAGGGAAAAAAAAAAAGAATATGGAAATCTAGAAGTTTGAGCATTTCATGTTTACACATTAAATTATTCAAGACTTTTAAACATAACAAATAAGATTTTAAGTAGGAAAATTTCATTATTAAAAAAACCTCAAGTACAGAAAATGCCTTGAAAAGTCTTTTATTGTATTGTTTAGGCAAGGATTAACATCTGTTGCACATTTTGTGGCAACTGCTTAGCTAAATAGGTTGCAAGCACTATGGCTACCAAAATATAAATATTATATCATGTCTAAAACACCTCTTTAAGAACAATGACGTTCGAGAGTCAAGCACTTAAAAGTTAGCAAATGCCAAAATTACAAAGGATCCTTTAACTGTATATGTCTGAACCGGACCACTTACAGCCTAATTTTCAGCGCAATTAACTTTTCTTGGTCAAAGTTCAACTCCAACCAATCAATTTCACCTGCAACCAAGAGATTTAAAACTTCCAGAGATCTTACACAGATGTTTTGTATCAAGTATTCAGAAAATTATTACTATATGTTTGATAGTAACAGTGACATTCATCTGATAACTGTGAAATTTTCTTTTCTGTTCTTGCTCTTCATGCAATACACCTTGAATATATGTGTTATGGTCATATAAACAACAGTTCATCCACTACACAGCACCAGTTCCTTTCAAGAAAGCCATACATCATGCGCATGCATAAAAATAAAGTAAATCCAGCTCTGCAGGCCTTGTCTGAATCATGATGTATATAAGCAGAGCAAGGTAAATTGTGATTACAAGAATAATCCACTGGCCTTATTAATTTTTAAATAAAGGGCCTTGCAAACTTAACACTTAAGGTATTACTCCTCTTGCTTTAGAGGCTTTAGGGGGTGGGGGGGGGAGGTGTTGTTTGTTTGTTTGTTTTAAAAAAAACCAAAACCCAAAAACTTTTAAAAGTAGCAGAGCTATCAGTTGTTCTTTTCCATTATTTTGCTCCACAACATACCAACCAAATACACAAATTCATGAAGTAAGAATTTACTATAAGATAAGGCTAGAAGACCAATATAATCTTTTAACCTTCTCTGTTTCATTCCACAAATTATATCATGATTTACATACTGAATCCATCACTTTGGGTGAGCTAGACATGCTAGTTGGAAATTCATCCAATTTATTATATAAAAAGAAAAGACAATCCAACAGAATCAATGTTATGGTTTTCCTATTAACCTTAACCAACTGTTCTCAAGACTTGGCATCTTATTTTAAGTTCATTTTAATTTAAAGTTCCATGCCTCTTTCCCTACGTTTTACCCAGGAAGTGATCTCTACGTGTCTAAATGAACATTTGAACAAAACAGGTTTTGAATGCATTATAAATGAATGCCCCAAGACCATAAGCATTTCAGCATGGAACCAATTTAGGTGTATGACTGGTATCACTAAGTTAATTCTGCACGTATATATACATATTTTTCATATAAGCCTTTATGCTGAATATTTATCCTTTAAACAAAGTCTTACCTAGCAGCATCTTTCTGTAAACGACGCTGTCTTAAACTAGAAATGAAGTCTGCGTAGTATTCCTTATGTTCTTCTTTTGACAATCGTTCGCAGTCAGTATAAGAAAACTCCGGATCTATATAATTATATCTTTCAGTCTTTGTGAAAATAGTCCTAAACATTTAAAGAGAATTGTAGTTTTGCTACATGCATAAAATGGTTCTGGGTCTTCTTAGAATGAAAACACATTGATTTTGCTATATACATATTTCATTGCAAATATTCTTTTTATCACAACTGATTATTAATATTTGACCTTGTAAAGGCAACCATAAAAATGAAATATTGAAACTGTAATAGCTACATTTGAACTTTCATGTAAGAAAAGCAACTCAGGAAGTTTATGTGCATGAGGCTCAAGGTTAAGTAGAATGCAATGAATTTTAAAGAACTTTCAGCCTATTAAAAAAAAAACAACAGTAAACTATCATATGAATAACCAATCTTGATCTACTATACAGTATATACAAATGTGTTGTTTTAAATATTATATTCATATAATTTTTACCTGTACTTTTTATTCCTTTCACTAGGCCTAATGCTGGCTGCACGGTCATTAGGAAAAGCTGTAAGTGCATCACCATTACAATTCCTGTTTATCCGATGAGTATGAATTTGTGTTTGGCTGGATTTAAGTATTGCCACAGGTGCTGTATCAGTGTACCGTCCTGTGCCATCAGCTACAAACTGTCCAGTTGCATTGGAAATCATTGGTGTTATACCTTCAAATTCAAATAAAACATGTTACATACACTTACGCTAATACTTTCTAAACAAAATTCAAAGTATTAGAAAAATATTTCTTAATTTATACTGGTCCACCCAGCAGCGCAACAATCAGGCACCCATCCCATCATGTTTTTCTCAAACAAGAGGGAAGGCGACCACACTAACAGCCAACTGCATTCCCTGGCCTAGATCACAGACTAACAAATACTAGAGCCCAAACCACTACTACTATGTCCAGCTGTGACATTTTGTCTTACACATGCACATGACCAAACACTCAGAGCTGCCTCTGTCACAACACTGTCCACGGTGTCCTAAAGCTTGTCTTAAGGGCTGCAAACACAGGCATGATTTTCAACAAAGAACTCCCAAGCTAGCACAACTAAAAAGAGAGCTCAGATCTTTTTCACTCTAGTTTTAGAAAAGCACATACACATTAAAGAGAAAAATTATGACAGAAACTAGGCCATGTGTTTTCTCACCTCTCCTTACATTAAGTACATGTTTAAAACAGCACTACAAATAAGTAAATCCATTCCTCAACTGCCCCTTCCTCCCTCACCTGCACAAAAACTGATACATTATACTACACATATTGGTTTTACCCACATTAACCTCACTTTAGTCTAAAATGGCTAAAAAAAAAAAAAGAAAAAACACCAAACTATTTTCCATCTTCCAAACTATAGGAGTGATTACAACTTCTACTGCCCAGGGAGGCACAGTTTGCAAGAAGCTTCATTCCAGTCTCTTCCCCCCTCCACCGAATGCAGAGAGACAAGTACACATACTCATCCACAGAGACTGGGACAAGAGAACAGGAAGATATAGAGACCATCTACATAGGATCTGAAAAAACTCACTTTCCCTCCACGCTTCAATAAAGCTTAAAAGCAAAACACAGATATCAGTAGCCTATAGAGCACAATTACCCCTCATAACCTCTTTATAAACCTGCAAACAGGAGCAGAATGGGGACATTAATAGAGCAAATGTCAGACAAGAGCATTTAGAAAAGCTGACAAAACTTGAATACTACATTAAATCTTTGATCCACAGAAACATATTTTAATTGTATTTCTGAAGCAGAAAAACTGCAGGAGTCCTAGATTTCAACAATAAAACCCAGAGCCTGCAAAACTTTAGTTTCTCATCAATTCTTGATTGCCATGGACTTGAAATACCTTCCTGAAAGTAGCAGGAATGTCCAGTGGCTTATCAACCATTCTGATACTTGTAGAAAGAACATTTTATCCCGACTTTCCAATGACTTCCTCTTTTTACTTCCCAATGCACTCTCTGACAAATATGGGTATTGCCTTCCTGTTTTTCATTAGTGAGCACATCTTCAAGTGGGCAGCAGTCACTTAAGGAATATTCAACCTCCCCTCCTTACCTACACACAGAAACGAGATGGACCACTGTACAGTACAGCCCCGTTGCACTCACACTACCTGCAGATGCTATGGTATATTTGATGCTAGAAAAAGCTACGTTTCCCATGACTGGTTTTAAAATCCAGTGACAGGCTTAGTCAAATCTGCTGTAAAGTGGTTAGGAACATGAGGAACATATTAGAGACTAATTATTACATATCCTGAAAGATTCTTTATGCTGGCATAGGCTTCATAGGATGGGAAGAGTCAATGGACATGGGACAGGTAGCAGGCTGTATTAACTAGCAAATTCACCTGGCACTAGCAACTTTCAATCAATAAAGAATACCCTGTTATCTTTCCTAACTTCTTTCTGTGCTTTACCCGTCTCTCTACTTACAACTGAAACATATTAGCACTTTGTAATGGCATCGCTGCCAAAAACTGAAGCCTTTATTTTCTGATTTATAAAAGTTAAATAATCATACGATGAAAATTTATGCTTTAACAGTTCAGTTTTTGTTAAAATATTGGGGGGGGGGGGGATGTTACCATTATTTTAGCTATTGTTTTATACTCTCATGAGTATATGTCATACAATTGAGCATTCCTTCTAGTCCCAAAGAGATATTATTTTTTAAAAACAAACTAAAAACAGTAAAAAAATCTCTTCTACAATGTTAAAAAAATCTACTTTTAAAACATTTTATCACTTGTCACTTATCTTTTTAGCATCTTACCAGGATTAACTTTGAATAGAATGTTTTTCCGTTTAGATTTGCACACACCAATAAAGCTCAAATACATGCGATGAAAGGATTTTGTCTTCGAAACCTGTAAATTATTATTCTCTAGTCCTGTACCAATGATATCAACAACTTGCTTCACTTTAAATGTTCCTATTTGATGGGGAGAAAATGAAAATATCACATCCTGGAAAAGAAAAGTCATTATGAGACATATGAGGCAGAAAAGCAAAGAGAAAAGTTCTGTGTAATTCTGTTTAATTGAGTCACTTCTCTCCACACTTACTTCTAAGATAGGTGTTCAAAACTGGGCTTTTAGAGTATGCCTACTGTCACACATAAATTAGCAATATAAGGAAATAGAAAACTGCTACACATCAGAACAAGTCTCACTTGCTCATTTCTGGGACAACTTGTTCTCTCTTGTGCCCTGAGCTCCAGGTTATGAAATTATGGATGTTTCCATATTTGACTTAAGTTTGGCAAAGTTTCTTCCATTAAAATAAATGTTATCTTACTCAAGTATTTTTGATTTACTGAAAAAAAAAAAAAATCAAAAGGATCCTGCAAAGGTTTGATTATGAACCAATGCTTCTCAAGTCAGTAAGCTACAAAAAACTTTAAAGCCAGGAAAAACCTGGCTAAAGTTTCTTTAGTATTACAATTATTTTTCTGAAATTTAAAATAACACTTGCTGCTTCCTGGAATACAGGAAAGAGCATTCAAAGACTCTACATAAGGAAAAAAATTATATGTTTGGCTGATATTAAACATCATGGCTACTGAAATGAAATTGTTCTGGTTTACATTCAAGAAATTCCACCACTGTCCACTGTAAAGTAATCTGCATTTCTACATAATCTAAGAGAAAGAGTTAGTTACCTTTGCAGATCTTTTTTTAATTTTTCCTTTTTCAGGAAAAATATTAAAGTGAGCGGTCTTGCAGAAGCTGAATGTTACTGGAAGGGACTCAGATTCATTTCTGAGTGTGCATAGAACTTGTGTTTGTTCGCCCAAAAAACAGTCCATAAACTTAATAACTGGTCCTGGATTAAAAGTTAACATGACAGGAAGCCCAGAACCTGTCAAGGCTAACTCCATGTGATGAGGATGATTCACTACATTAGACAAACACAAAAAATAAACAAATAAAAAAAAACCTCACACACCTATTGGCTTACAAACAGAAAGGTCATACTGTAGTTATATGGTTGCAAAAACAAAATAATACCATAATACAGTATGATTTATAATGCAATTTTCTATAAACTTAACATAGACATGCTTACTTATAATGGCTGTTAGATAACATATTCCCTCATTAAGGAAGTTGAGGGTGATCAAATATTCACCTGAAAATGCACAAAACTGGTATTACCAAAGTGCTGGTGACTTGCAAATGGCTGGGCTCTTTTTTATATTCTCCAAATATTTACATTTATAATTAAGTCCCAGGTATTCACTACCAGCAGGTGTACTCATGACATGCATTATTCCCTCCTCCTTTCTACTCACTGTTCAAAGAGTTTTTGGTGCTAAAGCATTAAAGATGTAAGTTACAATAATTTATCTGTATTGATATAAATAAAATAAACACAGGTTTCCCATAAAACTATGATGAAGAAATTAAAAAAAAAATTTTTAAAAAATCAAGATACACAGTTTTATCATCCATATATACATTTCTGATGGTGACTATACAGTTCTGATAACGTACCTGTGAATGCTGTGCCATCATCAAGGGCCTGCAGATAGCCATCTTTATTCCCAACAGCTTCAAATCTCAGAAACAGTACGTAATCTTGTTTCAGTGATGAGTCATTTACTCCAAAGTCCCTTTTAAATCTTCTGTAAGAGTCACAATCTCTAATTACAAGATGGGGGGAAAAAACCCCAAGAAAACAAAAACCAAAAACACCTCAACCCCCCGCCCAAAAAAAAAGTTTTAAAAAATCAAGGCTTGTTTTTCATCATCCAGTCTGGCTTCTTTGCTGTTGGTTACAGCTTGAACAAATGATCTTTATACTTCCTTTCAGAAAATGGAACAGTAACAAATTTAAGCTCAAGAATATCTGTATGCTTATATACTAGTCATTTGATATCTTTTCCAGCCTACAAGTTTTCTAAACTAATATTACATGCATAATAATCACTTCTAATTAGAGTTTAAGTAAGGGAAAGGGCAAGAGCACATTTTCTTTTTCTTACGTGAAGAAGAAATGTTCCTTTGTGCTTACTTTTTTTTCAATGGAATGAAAGCTCTCCAAAATGTTTCAGTCTTTTGGTGATGAAATATATATATTGCCATAATGCTGCACATATACTATATCTTTATGAAATAAATCTGCAGTCATTAAAAAGGCACTTAATTTGACACTGTAGAACTCTCTCAACAATCTTTAGAGATTCAACATGTTTAATGGGAGCTACAATTAGTTCCCTTGGCAAAATCTAATCTAATAAAATTCTTGTTCTCACAAAACAAGCTTAACCAATTCTTGGTTCAAATACATCCTTAATATATTGTAAAACATCTCCTAGATAATCACTTCAGACTTTGCTTTCTCATTTGTGGTATCATGCCAAGCAATTTCTTTTAACACACAAATACATAAAAAGTCATTCAGAAAAAAATTTGCAGACACTTTAACTGCAAATTATTTTCTCTAACATAGCTCTTTACAGAAGAGTTTAGACCAATCAACTTGTGTGCATGTGTCTAATTTGGACCACTCACTTTGGACTAAAGCACAATGTAACCAATGATTTCTCATAAGGTTGCAAGGTTCCTTGGTTGGGAATGCACAAGATCAAGGTGGAAACATCTATATCTCTTGTTCTATTTTTGAGGCTCAAGTCTTGTAAAACAGCATCTGCACTCCTCTGAAGATCTGTCCCCTAAAAAATAATCAAAATATGGAATAGTTCAGCCTGTTCTGCTTCCACTTTTGTGTTTGGTGGCTTGTTTGGGGGGGGGGGGTTCCCCAATACATACATTTTGATATCTTTCACAAAAAAGTAGAAAGATATAATGTAAGTAATAGCACTAACATAGTTACATATCACATGGCTAATTAATCAATTTTTAAACATAAATTTCATGTCAATATTCTGAATTCCCTTTTTTAAGGATGATGCTCACTCAGATGATTTCACTGTCCAAGAAAAAAAAGTGAAACTACACATGCTTAACATCATAGAATACCAAAATATATTTTGATAATTCCTACTAAATTATAAGAAATCCAGTAGGATTTCAAGCAAATCCACTCAAAAAAAACAACAAACAAAAGAAAAAAAAAAAAAAACACCCAGGGGATGTACTTAACATTGTTAAGTTTAAGATGTCACATAGTGAAACAGAAATATCTGAAAAACTTAATTCCAAGGTTAAATTATAGTAAATAATTTGTTGGTTGGACAGAAGTTTCAGAAAGCCTATTGATCAGGAAATAGTATGACATAGTACTAGAAGATGAATGTTGAGTAACAAAAAATGCTAAAGCAGAAATGAGAACAAGTTTTTAACTAAAATAAAAGCTAGAATAGTTTCTTACCATCTCTCCTCCAATGGCATTGTCTTCCAGTACTGCTACCCAGTCCGTACACTCAGGACTTTCATTGTATAAAGATATTTGTTCAGTCTTTGAAGACCCAAAGTAAACTGGTCCAAAGTTAATACATTCCAATACATTTCCACAAGACACTCCTAGAACTTTAAGAACTCGTTCAACCACAACAGCTTTGATCCATACTTCAGTGCAGCCATGACCTTCCAACTCCACTCTGTCAGTAAGAGTAGCAAGCAGCAATAGGTAATGTAGAAAAGTGTTAGAAATAATTAGTTTGATTTATATTAGAACCTATGCAAAACTGAACCAAATCAGAACATTTAAATCACTGGCTTTCCATAGATAAACTAAGCAGGGAGGGGGCGGGGGTGGTTAGGGAAGAGTGTACTTGACAATGTGATACCTAACAGGAATATTACCAATCAGGAAGAATCACACAATACATGGTGAAGTTTTGGAGAGCTTTTTGAGTTTTTCCCCTTTTTCCTTTTTTAGTGTTTGAAACAATAGGAATGACATCTCAAAAGACTCAGAAGTCCACAGATGATACAGTGCTCTTATTTCTGAGAATCTTTGTATCTAGATACCAATTTCAGCGTATATTTAGTAATTTTGTCTTAGGCAACTGGAGCTAGAAGTTCATCTGAATAAGTGTAAAAGAACTGCTGCTGTTCCTGCCTGAATGCTTGGTTTTGATGATACCACAAAACACCAAAGGACTATATACACATTGTACAAATCTTTGTTATTAGAATTCTACTGGAACAAAGCATATTTGTTCTTGTTGCACAAAATCAAATTTAGTAATATAAGTTATTGTTCTAATAGAATCAACTAGCCTCTGAGCAAAAAAAACCCAAAAGAATAAAATCTTTGTTTTGAATAGTCACATATACAACTACACAAGGGATCTAGGAGAGGATCTCAAACTCTCTAAATATATCATCTTTCAACTTCTGAACCGTGATTAGGAGATTCTCCAAGACAGAAAAGAAATATCAAAAAAAAAAAAAAAAAAAAAAGAGTAGACTCCTCTGAAAAGCATTTTGCTTGCACATAGAAGAAAAATGCTTAGAGGACAAGGCAAATGGAAATAACCAGGGTGTTTTCATCAAAACTGTACTATTTCTCCAAGTCAAATTCCTGTCAAATACCCATCGTAAGACTTTCAGTATTACCCTGTTTTTTTAAATACATATACACACAAAGGTATACACATATATTTAGATATTCGTGCAAGGCTTGACAAGGAAACTTAAGATTTCATTTAGTCTAAAGGATATAGCAATGACTAAGAAATGCCAAATTCACTGACAGAATTATGTAGAATTTAAGGCAGGAAATGGCTGAAGGATGAAGTCCGAGCTCTGTGTAGTTATGTTCTTTCAGTTTAATAGATAAACTACCTACAAGACTGCAGGAGACAGTAGTCATTTAACCAAGATGGGGTGAAGAAAACAGTGGTGGTAGCCTGGACAGCAAAGGAAAGGCAGAAAGCATGACACTTTCCAACCAAAAGGTTGAAACTCAGTAACCAAAGAAAATATATGAAGGAGGATGTAACTGTGTGGCAAAATACAGATATTGTCTTGCCAGGCACTCTTAATAGAATTTTTCTCCTTTCCTTTCATTTTCTTTTCCAACAGGCTACAAAAAGCAAGAACGGCAAGAACTGAACTATTTAAGTCATATATCTTAATAAAAACAAAACAGGAAACACCCCCACCCTCTCAAAAATACCCAGCCACACCTTATTCACTATTATAAGAAAACAGGATTAAAAAGGACTTTCCGGATTGGTATCCACTTCCAAATTCTGGCACCTCCTAAAAAGTCTATATTCACCATTTGT
This sequence comes from Haliaeetus leucocephalus, assembly GCF_000737465.1. Lineage (NCBI taxonomy): Eukaryota > Metazoa > Chordata > Aves > Accipitriformes > Accipitridae > Haliaeetus > Haliaeetus leucocephalus. The sequence goes on from NW_010972753.1 coordinate 7,658,587, forward strand.
AGAGAGACAAAGTAGGCATTTAAAAATAGTCTATTCTTAAAAGAGTTAGTGGTTGCAAATACATCCCCTCCATTTAAAATAAGATACACCAAAGGACATCATGTTTCTAAGACTTCTGAAACACAGAGCCAAAAGAAAAATAGCAAAGTTACAGAAGCTAAAAAGAGTAAGGAACACAGGATGTGTAGAAAGGTGAAGATACAAAAGCTCTTGGTTAGTTGTACACTGAGAGATGTGCAAACATCCATATCATTACAACTTATGAGAGGTCTTTAATAACACATCCAGGTATGCAATTTATGCATCATTGTTCTGTGGAGATAACATAATCATCAAATTGATTTAATAAAAATAAATGTGGAAGACAGCAACTGTCTTAACTTTTTTAAATAAACATGCACAATAAAGACTAGAATTAATAGCAGACAAAAACATAACTTATAAAGCTGGATTTCTTCAGTCATACACTCACTTTATCACTTCTTTGATGATTCTGGGTACATCTGTGCAGATATCCACTTTAACCTTCTTTATAGATTTCGGCTCTACCACTCCGCTAGTAGGTTCTATGTTAAGCAGGACAACACCATCATATGATATTTTAAATGCACCTAAAAGAAACAGAATAATACACAGCGTGTTACACAACATAAAGTTGTAGATTTATATTCTCCTATTACACATTTGGGATTACAAAACACATAATGCAGATATTCACAAGCAGTACATTTTCCTATGGAAACAGGAAACATGGAGTTAATCTTTTCCAAAACTCTCTCTAACACAGAGTAGATCATTATTTCCAAGGTTTCTTTAAATATTACACCCACATGTACAATGCCACTTCACAAGTTGTGATTGTAACAGAAAAGGTACTCGCATTCCAAACAAAAGAAGTTACAGAAGCTAAAAAGAGTAAGGAACACAGGATGTGTAGAAAGGTGAAGATACAAAAGCTCTTGGTTAGTCGTTACTATAAAGGCATATATATAACGACTATAAAGTCGTTATTATAAAGCAGCTGTAGGTAACATTTTGTAAGTTATATGCTATTTTATACACAGCTCCAGGCAGCTACCAAAGCCAGAAAGTTAACGGCATATTGCAGGTAACAATAGTTTTCATGATTTGGTATGTACACAACACGACTTATTGCAGGAGAGGACAGTGAATATTTCTAGGTTATAAAAATATTTTTTAAAATGTGACAAGATTATTAAATGTGTATTTAACCAGCAGCACTGATTATCTGTCATTATATCATAGATAGCAAGAAACTGTTTCAAATGTTGTAGGAAAAATGCACTGTTTGACCTCAGACAATAATCTCTGATATGAGATCAGAAGCAGGAACAAAGGACTCATTTTGTGCATGGGATAACACATGAAATGCAATCCTTGAGTCACAGGCCAGCATACAGAACTTCCTGCTGATAGTTTACATACTGCCTGTTAGTGCGACCTGCTGTATTACAATTTACAGAACCTACAAAAACACAGATTCAGCAGCTCTTCCTTTGTCTGCCCTCAATACATTCTTCACTAACCACCGATTTCATTCTAATTTTGCCTCTGTCCAATCCTGCAAAACTCCATCACGCAGCCTGCATGTATGATACAACAGATTTTATAACTAGAAACAGTTCCTGTACAACATGAGAAATTTTACATCATGCAAATTAGTTGTAGATGCATATGTACTGTAGGTTACCTCATTTTCTTTATCTAATCATAATTCCTCAAAGTAAGAAGTTAGTATGTATGAGTAAGAGTTGATTATATAAACTACATACTACACCTTTAAGTTGAGCGAGCTAGAAAAAAAAATGCCTTTTTTTGGAAAAAAAAATAAAAAATAAAATTCTGTTCTAAATAGACAGCCATTTGATTTTTTTTTTTAAATATATATTGCAACCCATTTCTATGTTTCTACAATCATGTATTTTTCTCTTCGTACAATATTTCTTGTGGAAATCTATGAAGCAAATGTTCACAAAACCTTGGCCTAATGCAAACACAGATACTTTGTGATATAATAAACAGCTGTACAAGTGAACAACAAAACCAATTAACTGCCTTAAATTTGTTGTTTGAAACTCAGCATAGTTGCCACCCTACTTCCAGAGAAAGGTGTCTGCAGCTTTGTCCAGTGGAAAAGGCAGTCAAATAGGTTACTTGGATGACATAAGCATTCTTACACTCCATTCTCCATGTTTCTTACGCTCCTTGGAAGGGTCCCTCACAGAAGTTGAAGGATGTGCATGTTTTGAAAGCTGTATGATTTCAAAAGCTATAGCAGCAATATCAGACCTCTCATTATCTTCTGGTAACAAATATGGTTCAATTCCCATCCTAGAGGACTTTAGCTCTGAAAGCACAGGGAGCTTGTAATTTATTTACTAGACAGCTATTGGGATCACAGAATCACAAAGACAACAAAGCAAGACCAGATGTGATTTACTATTATTTATGTTGAGCATAGTAAGCCAATGAGAAACTGTTACTTTTAGTTCTTTCAGGTGGGACTCATAAGTAGCAAACTCCTAAAATTTGGCAAAGTTCTAAATTCATTTTTCTTCCCTAAGTGGAAATATAATACTGCCTACAGAAGCAATGGGCCATTTATAACACCTTTAGCTACAACACTCATAATCTGCATAACCCAGAACTCCAGTTAATTTCTACTTGGCCACTGAAGTGTTAAATTGCATAAAATTACATTTGCCAAGGCAATAAAATATTTTTATAATTTAATCCATACTAAATATTTACCTGAAGATGATCCATGGTTAGCAATATTAATCTCTTTACTAATTATTTTACTGTTTGCAATCACTGCACCAAAATTAATGTCTGACTCAATTTCCAGATAACAGCACGGAATTAATCTGCAGAGAAAAGACATGGTTATATTTTCCTAAAACTTGAAAATACCTTTGTGTTTTTAAAGAAATTTGATTAAGCACTCCAGTGGAAGAGAATTCTCCTTTTCTCCTTGTTCTCCTACCAATGTTTATGCAACTCACTTCAGCAGTATAGAGTACACAGGGAAGGTGTAAAAGAGATCTAGCTATCTATCAAGCTGTTTACTTTAATGGCTATTTAGTGCAACATTAAAACAACATACCTTTAAACAACTAGTCAAAATGGAATGTATAAATTTCTGTTTAATTTCAAATACTTTATTGTAGTACAAAGAACTTTAAATAAAACTATCTTGAGTTAGTTGCATCACAAAATAAGACCAAAGTTAAACACTCACAATATTTCATTATTCTGCTGCCTGAACTAAAAGCAGAGGGAAAACATGCATGCCAGGTTCAATTTACAGTCTTCATGTTTGATAGATACTTTATGTGGTTTCAACAAAACTTACTATAACAGACAGAAGTGGATAATGACACAAGTTATTTGTATTATTTATTTAAGAGCCTCAACCAGCATGATGACATCACTGTGCTGGGTACTGCTTAGCTATAGTGAAAAGATCATACTCGCTTCAGGAAACTTGTATTTTAGAGGCTCCAATTTCTAATACAATCACACCTCTGATCTCACATAAAACTGTTTGATAACAATTGGAATTTTACATCAGCACAGCAGTCTATCTCCTCTTAACCACAAACAGGAACACGCAGGAACAATTGAATCTCATGATCTGCATTACACGCGGTAATGAAGACTAAATGGAGCAGGAAGATAAATCTCCTTGGCTGAGCTAGCTAGACCCTGCCCATATAATCCACTGCAAAAGGGAGGTGGGGAGCAGGAGGGAAAGGAAGGGAGACAGGGGAAAACAAAAAAACAAATTAATCAGGAAATGCAACAAAAGAAATTGCTCTTGGGAATGTTAATACACTGTTTTTAATTCTCTTTAATAATTTATTGTAATGCAAAAAAAAAAATTAGTAAATTCTTGGAAGAGATGGTCCTGACCAAAAGGATGCAGAAAAAAAACCACAACAAACAACAAAACAATTAAAAAAAACAAACAAACAACAAAAAAAATACCAGGAAACTGCTATCAAGATTAGAGTACACTTGCAAAGACTGTAAAAACTTCACATGTTCCAAGTATTCAGACATTCTTCCAAGAAGCTTTGTTAGAAAAATGAAACACAAGTATCTCTCCTCTCAAGATCCAAACATATAAACTTCCCAAGTGGACAAGAATAAGCATAAATTCTAACTGCAGTGAGATTTTTTAATAGGTACTGACCTGTGGAAAAAGACAGATAGTCAAGTTAAAGGTTTGGGGGTTTGTTTTTTAATACAGGGTGGGGTTTGTTTGGTTGGTTTAATTTGCCGGTTTGTATTTGGTTGGGGTTTTTTTATGAAGATGGAATTTACCCCTGGAAATGCCTAATTTCAATGTTTTCTTAATATTTTTTAAAACAAAAAAGAATTCTTAATTACTATATTTCAAAAAAATTTTGGATGCAGAGTTTCTGTTAATGATTTAAAAAAAAAAAAAAAAAAAAAAAAAAACCCCACCACTACTCAACCGCAACTGGCTTGTTTGAAACACATTCCCAAACCTTGAGTATAAGTATTTTCTATGGCCATCTAATATTTACATAACTAAATCATTACACTTGTATTACTGAGCACATCATAAATCCATGGTGCTGTAGAGATTAAGCTAAGAATGTTGTTTTGTCTCCAAAACTTATATCAAATACATGAGCCACAAATCAATATGATTAACCACTGGATCTAGTCTCATGAGTCAGGCAAACACGTAACAGCTATTTTACTTGCAAACCAAACAACTGTGATATTAATGTCACTAAAGCACAATAGAAATAAAATTCTTTTGGTGGCATTTTTTACCAAATAAATGGTTACAAAAATAAGTGTTACTGCAGTTTAATGTTGTATGGGAAACTAACCTTGCCTACACTCTCAATGAATCTCATCCCAGACTAAAGATTACCTTAAAATGAATACTAGATGCGATTGAAAGAATCACAGAAATTATTGGCAAAAAGTTTAAATCTTTTCATGCTTTTTCCTAAACCACCAGTGAAGCTTTCTTTCAATAAAATTCTAGGGACAAAACATGCAGACCCACAATTTCTACAAATTCAGTGTGAATTACATATATGTACATATTGGCCTAAAACCCATACAGAAATAAAGGCTGAAAAACAATATAAGTTCAAAGAAAGAAGACTACAAAAAAGCTAACAGGTAAGAGAGAAGTAGCAGACATTTAAAGAGGCCAGTCTGAGTAATATCAGCAACTTCCAAATATTTCTTATACAATAACACATTATCTTGGATTATATTTATGAATTTTCTGAACTTCTTGTCACATGCTTTAAAACTTAATTCTGTTTTGCAGATGTGCAACTCTTCAGATATATTGCCAATACACTATCTGAGTGACATTCACCAGAGATAATGAAAATAAACACTATATTTGAGTTGGCCAAAAATCAGAATTTGTTGCTGATAAGAGATTTTTTGTGTGTCAAAAAATATATAGCAATCTGATGTATATCTAAGCATAGCCTCAACAATTTTTAAAATCACTTATTTCAATTCTTGACATTTTAGAAAAAGTAGCATTAGTGTTTACATTATTATTGATACATCAGTAGAAATAGTATAACATTATTAAAAATGTAAAAAAATGCACAAACTTTTAAATAGGAAGTGAAAAAACCCATATCAGAACTAAATAAATTCGGGGGAAGGGGGACGTCTGTCCTTCAAAACAGAACATTGCAAATATTTCCCTGAAAATATTTTCAGGTTGTTCCACCAAATTAAACACTTTCGTGGACATTTCATAGTGATAATGCAATTTTTATCAAAAAAAAAATCTTTTGCCTAGTAGTTCTCAACCAGTGTTACACTATGTACATTATTTTCTCAAAATGGTTAATGGTGTATTTTAAACTATGTTTGTATGGAAAAATATAACATGTATTTAGTGACCCTTCAGTGCAATAATTGATCATCATCTATCTATAAACAGCAGACATGCATTACACAAAATACATTAGGAAAAAGACTGATTTAAAAAGAATCACAAAGTATATTTGTTTTTTCCAAACAAGCAAAAAAAATTATTGTAGCCTGTCAATTTTTTTCCCTGCAAAAGCCAGTTAAACATGAAGATTTGAAATACTTAACAATCTAGTGCAAGTCCTTTCCAGAAAGGAGTCACCAATAGCATTATCACCCTAAGTGGTCTTACCTCCACAATACTACCTTAATAAAATCTAAAAAAAAAAAAAAACCAAAAACAACACCAAAAAAAAAAAAAAAAAAAAATTAAAAACATAAAAAAATCTAAAGTGTTCCCTAATCACTTTTTTCTTCTAGGAAAATACAGATTGGGAGAACATATTTAGAGACAGCTATCTTTAATAGTAAAACAATCATATTGAATTACTAAGTTCTGTATTTACCTTATGAAAAGTCATCCCTGTCTTTCAGCCAAAGAAAAGCATTTAGGGCTTTCCATTTAAATTTCTCTGAAGTTAATTAAAGAAAGCTATAATAGCATTGTTTAATACCATGGTCTAAGAGAATAAGAGTTTACAAACACTACAGAAAAAAACCCAACTAATTGAAATTGTTATTTCCAAGTCTTCCAATGGTAGACAATCAGACTTAACTATTTGTGTTCTACATTAACAAGAGTACAACATTAAAATAAAAAAATTCCCACAACTTTTAAGATTAAATGAGGAAAAGCAAATCAGCGAAAAAGATCATGACATAACAGGTAAACAAAATGTAGGAGTAAGCATTGCTTATCTGAAGGCAAAACCTTACACATTTCAGGCTAGCATGAGACATTTGTGGGATTGCTTGATTTTTAAAAACAACTCACATACTGAAAAATCTCCACGGAATTTCCTTTCTGTCTGTACATGTAATTTGTAATGTCAAGATTTTCATAAAACCTATGATTTGCAATAGTTTATGGGATTCATCTGTCCTGATTTAAGCATCTAAAAGCTGGACCTGTAAACAGAAGTTTGTCATTCTAATTTACCTTTATAGACAAAGGAGAGAAAGGTACTCCAGAGCAATTTCCCCTTATCCTCACATAACCACCTAGGCTAACTCTGATAAACTATATTTAGAAGCTTCCTTTTTCCAACTAATATATGTTACATACAATATACGAGACATATATCCATATACACACACATAGATAGGCACGCACAATCACACACGGATTGATGAAAATGATCCTTCAATGTGTGACCTTATTCTAAAACACACACCATATTTTTAGAATTAGGCAACATATGTTTCACTATAATACAGTTTTGCAAATATGGACAATCTTTTATATAAGTGGTTCAGTAAGGGGGGAAGACATTAAGAGTAGATGTTAAATTGTCTAATGTTGATACAGAAGTGGAAATTATCAACGTTATCACAACCAACTTAGAATAAAGCAAAAACAAAAACCCAAACTCTCTCTAGGATCTTAGAGGGACATAACCCCAATTAACTTCTTACCTGTATGCTGCGGGGGGGGGGGGGGGGGCAGGGAATCTTACTTTTGTAAGGAAACCTACTATTTGTTTTCAAGGCAACTGACAGATTAATTACATAGCCATAGGTGACATGTATTCGCAAACTTTCCATAAGATTGAACTGCAAATAGTAACAGCAGGATATGAACTTTTGACCGTCATACCCAAGCAGGGGGATATCAACTATGTCATCTTCTATTAAAAGAAGTAGTCTATCTTGAAGATCTTCTTCACTCTCAGGATAATATTCCACAACAGCTGTAACTTGAAGTCCAGATGCAACAGGTTTTTCTGGATTTTCCACAATCAGTTTAAACTGCAATTTAAGAGAACATTTTTTTTTTTAAATTGTTAAACATTTCTAGATTAAAAAACATATACATGTGGCTCATTTTCAGAAGAATATGCAGACTGATTTAAAATTCACAACCAATTTTAAAATATGCAGGATTTATAAAATTTTTTTTCCTATTTACTGAAGCCCAGACTTTTTACAGTGAAACAGAAAGACACAATGAATACTAATGCATCAAATTACATGGAAGAGTAAATATCATTTCTAGTCTTTCAAGAGAGCTTTTCCTACCATTGCAATAAACCTTCTAAAACAATACAAAATTAACTCAGCTACTACTCAATGCAGAATCTTTTTAGTACCTGAGAAAGGAATAAGGATTAAGTCTCAGTCCAAAGCAGCAGCAAAAGGAGACAGCATAAGAGTTTTCTCTAGGTCTGACTGACATTCAGCTGACATCAACAGAAAGTCTCACTGTACATTGAAAAATCTGCTTGAAAGGCCCATGGCACCTCCAATTTTGGGAGTCAAATGAAAGAGAAAAAAAAACAGAAGCAGCTGACAGAAAGCACCTTTTTCATCTCTCAAAAAAATAATTCTGGATTTGTTGTTGTCTGTAAGCATCTACTTATATCCAACACCTCCTGCCCATCTTTCCTTGAACAGTATACATGAGTAACCTACTAGCATGTAGTGGGAAATCCAGCAGTTCCCACTTTCCTAGAAAAGCCTCACAGCAAGGTCTAGAGCCTCTCTGGTGTTTCAGTCTCCTTACGATTCACATCACTCTATCCACAATATGTTTCTGCTCTATATGTCCATTTTAATTAATGCTTATTTCTGAAAGAGAGTCATGCCAGTATTCTTTAAGTTTTCTGTTCTAATTTATGTTTGAAATATGCAAACATCTAATTTACTATTTGTTGATTCTATTGTCTGCACACCTCCTTTATTCCCTTATAATTTTCCTAGCAGTATAAACACTCAGCTAAAGGAAATTTGTTATCTAATATGCACTGTGATTAGGGGCTTGACTTTGAAAGAGCAGCCATGTTTTAATTTTGAACTGTGCAAAACTGAACTCTTCTCTAAAGAGAATTAAACAGCCAAGCATATTCATTCTCTACAAGGGAAAATTAATATATCGTACTATGAATTTTTAATGAAACCTATGGAAAACTGCTTTGTAAGCTAAATTCCTTGAAAGCCATTTCTTGGCCATGCACTATGACAGCTCAAGGAAGGTTATTTTTCAGTTCTTGCACTCTATGAATGTATGCCTCGGAAAATTTACAGATGAGTCATATACTTCAGAGCCATCTAATCGCAGATAGCAGCACAGGGTCTGGGAATGAGAAAGGGCAACACAACAGACCTTTCAGGAATGGAGCATGTGAAGTGAAATTTTGTCCCCTAACTGTCATATTAGTCATCTCATGCACAATAGCATTAAAATACTTGGCAAAAGGCACGAGATACTCACAGAGGTAAAAACTCAGAAGTTATGGTTGAATAACCTTTTCTCTTTTCTAGAACTGGCTCTGCCTTTCCAGCTCTGGAGCACATGAAAAATTGATAAGGCTGATGAAAACTAACAAAACAGAATAAGCACAGCCTTACCAGATCAAGCACTCTCAACAGTTTCCAGCTCGTTCCAAAAATCTTCAGTTACAGTGTAATAAAAATCAAGCTGTCTACGTCATGCAAATTAGCAAATTTTAGGGTGAGATAAAAGGCATACACAGTCTTGGCCACTCTTGACCTCAGAAAGAAAGGCTGACTACACAGATAGTGAAATTATCCAAGGTACTTCAATTGTCTGACAATCATTTTAATGACTACCCTGGAATATACTTATTCACAGTTCAAGTTGCTGTGAATACAAAGCAACACCAGCATCTGTTCCACCCCCAATGCCAGTTCAACCCTTCGATCCTGATTTTGACATAATTAACAGATAATAAACTAGCTAGACGAAAGAGCAACATAAAACTACTAACCACAGCCGGGTTTTGCTGGACCCACATACGTTAAAAGTCAAGGGCTAAACTGGTTACAATTGTAAAGATGCATTTGCCTTTAAAAAGTCTGACTATGCGATGATTTTTCCAGAACTAATCAGATGCTATCAACAGTAATCATACTATCTTGAGAAAAGACTGTAAACCCCTCTTTTCCAAGAGAGCTCTCTGCAAGCAAGCACCACAAATGCACTACTACACTCAAAAAACTTAGAAACATACAATACAGAAATGAGGTAACAGAGCGATCAATCAGCCCTATGGAAATCCAAGCAAAAACAATTTCAAAAGTTGTTCCCTTCAGCTGATCTGGAACACACCACGAGTTTGGTGTTCACACCATAGCAAAGTGAGCCATTTCTACATAATGCTCCCTGAAGTAACAAGGAACTCGTGGGCTTCTTGAGGGATAAATTTCTGGAGAGTGCAAAGCCAGCCAGTAAAGCTAAGCAGGATTTGTTACCAGCAAGGGACATGTAGTAAGACATACAAGAAAGCTAATTTACTTCCACAGAAACTACGGGTTTAACAAACAAGGAAGCTCTCTTCAAATTGCTCATGACCTCAGGAAAATACAGAACTGGGAAGGCTGGGGTTCATTTCATTCTGACTTACAGACTTCAAACGAGCAGCCTCATCTGAAGCTCTATATGAGAACATTTTTCAAGTATCATAGAAATGAGACCTACACATTCTCACAAGAAAACAATAAACCAAGACTGGCTTCCTCCTTCTGAACTGTCACACAAGAAGCAATTCAGACAACTTTGGCTCTAAGAATTGCCTCTTATTCTTTCCAGTTTATCCAGCTATTCAACTATTTTAATTTCCAATTCACCGGCAAATTCCAGTCAGTTTCATAAGCTGCTCAGACAGTCCATGGTAGCATTTTCCATTCGCAGTAGCTAAACGCAGACAAGCATTTACACCTGCCCAAGCAGCCTCTTACACAGGACCTACCTAGCTGGGCAAACCTGGGGGCAGACATTCCCCCGCAAAACTGCAGGAAATAAAAGCAGGGCCTCGAGATGCACTTTTCCTCTGGCAATGTTCTGCACCTCAAGGAGGGCCTGGGAACCGCAAGGTGAGCGGGCTGCGTACCGGTTCCTCAGGGCAAGCCCTGGAGGGAAGGATACAGACCCGCAGGACCCACTCGTGAAGGGTGTTCTCATGAGGCGCTACCGTTATTCACGCACGCTGGAGCGGTGCGAGGTGCTGCACGAACAAACACAGAGCCGACAGCTGACTCGTAGGGAGAGGCAAGCCTCGACGACGTTACACCCGCCCGGCCGGGCCGGGGGCTGTGGGGGCAGACGCTCCCCGCCGCTTCCCTCCCGGCCACCCCTCACCTGGGGCCGGTGCGGCGGCAGCAGCTGGAGACGACAGCTCTCCACCCGCCCGTTCTGGACGCTGAGGGCAGCCCGGTAGCGGCCCCCCGGCACCGCGTCCCTGAAGCACACTTCAGCCGGGGCGATGCGGACCCCGGCCACGTCCCGCCACCCACCCGCCATGGCGGCCGCCGCCTCAGCTGGGCGATCAGCGCGGCCTGGAAACGATCGCTTAGCAACGGACGCAGGGCGCTAATTGGACGGAAAAGAGCGGCGCTTCCGAACCCACCAATCGGAAGAGGAGAAATCGGGTAGAGGCGGGAGGGGGGCGAGCAGCCCGGCTCGGCTCGGCTCGGCTCGGCCCGGCCCCGCGGTCCCGTCGGGGTCCGGGCGTCCTCGGCCGCGCCGTGTCGTTGCCCAAAGGAAGGGATTTTTAGCTCGAAGCTGTGGCTTTTCCTTGCGGTCTCCCCAGGGGCGCAGGCTGAGCCCGCCCTTTTACGCTTTCACACTCTGCCGCCTCAGCAGGTGCAGGGGGCCCCGGTAGTCAGGGCCGTTGGGGCAGGGGGGGGGCCGCCATTTCATGGGCACCAGGTCGGGCAGGAGCTGGAAAGAAATTTAAAAAAAAAACAGACCCGCTGGCTTTTTGGAAGTACGCCAAAATGGCCACATCCCATTGGCCTGCCTTTACCAGTAAAGAGATACCTGAGGCCTGCCATGGGGCTCCGGCTTGTCCAGCGTGGTCCCTCTTGTTCACCTGAGGTGTTTTCTGCTCTCCAGCAGCGGCCCGGGACAGTGAAGGACAATACAAACGTGGATGTTCTTCCTGCTCTGGGTTTCTTACGGTAAAGGTGGATTAACTTGAAATAAAAATGACCTGATTCCTCTTCTGGGCGTGCGTGTTAATCACAGACGTGGTCTACACAGAACCACAGCAGGGCACTAACGCGCCTGTTTGTTGGTGGGAAGCTCAGTGTCTGCGGTGCCAGTGACTACGCTAATAATTCATTGCATACATTTACTGAGTGGTGAAAGATGTGTTCCTGTTCTGTATCCCTATGCTGTAATTTAAGTGGTAAAATGAAGCTGACAAGAATCCAGCACTTAGGCAGACTTGGAGGATAATGGGCGATGTGCTTTGCTTCAAAATAGCAGAAGCAAGGAGGGGGAAAAGCACGCACAGCATGCACACAGAACCTCAAACATCAGTTTTGATTAACCCAAAATGTTTTGCCTTGGATTACTTCATCCCTTGAAAGTGCATGAGGACTCAAATTATTTGTATTTTAAAAGTCAAATGTGAGAATCTGCAAACATGGTGGTACAGGATCAGGAGAACTACCAATGTACAAAAAAGGGCCAAAAGCCTATGTTTAATGGGTCAAGAAACCTAGAGGGAGCAAGGAGAGAGGAGAGCCTTTGTGTCTCTTGCTGGGGAAGGATGCTAACAGGTCTTTTTGTCCCTCTTAAAAATTCGAGTGATAGCTACCCATCTGTAGATTGCTGAAGAATGAGTGAGAATATGACATTGCAAGCGCTGATGGTAAAATCCAGGCATCTGAAGGGAGTTCTTTGGGATGACTACTTGAATCTGTTTTATGGTAACATGATTGTACTTAACTGACACACACAAAAAAAAAAAAAAAAAAGAAGAAAAAATTAGAAGAGAAGATTACCTTATCAAAGAATTAAACTCCCTTTGCTTTTTCACTAGAGAACGGAGAATACTCCTACATAGTTTCTCTGATCCTTGAATGAATTCTTGAGGAAAGTCAAGAGACGTAAGATAAGACCTAAGAAATATCTGATCCAAAGAAAGAGAAACCTTTGAAACTTTACACAGACATCATGATGGTGCCAAAAAGTCACAAGCTCATTAGTTTATCTTACTTTGGGTTATTCCTCAGTTTTCACATCAAAGCAACGTGGAAATGTTCTGTCTTTCTGATTACATATTCTAGTACTTGGAAATAATCAAATTCAAAAGCGAAGAACTAACTAGTTCAGAGAAAATGTCAAATATGTCACTTGTTATATACTATGTCACAGCAAAGTAGTCAGTCACAAATTTATTTTTTCCATTCCACTGAGAATTGTAGGAACATTGTGATGGGTTAACCCCAGCTGGATGCCAGGTGGCCACCAAAGCTGCTCTATCACTCTCCCCCTCAACTGGACAGGGGAGAGAAAATATAACGAAAAGCTTGTGAGTCATGATAAGGACAGGGAGAGATCACTCACCAATTACTATCACAGGTAAAACAGACACAACTTGGGGAAAATTAATTTAATTTATTGCCAATCAAACCAGAGCAGGGCAATGAGAAATAAACCCAAATCTTAAAACACATTCCCCCCACCCTTCCTTCCTTCCCAGGCTTAACTTCACTCCCAATTTCTCTACCTCCTCCCCACAGCAGCTCAGTGGGACGGGGAATGGGGGTTGGGGTCAGTTCATCACACGTTGTCTCTGCTGCTCCTTCCTCCTCAGGGGCAGGACTCCTCACACTCTTCCTCTGCTCCCACAGGAGACAGTCCTCCATGAACTTCTCCAATGTGTGTCCTTCCCACGGGCTGCAATTCTTCATGAACTGCTCCAGCGTAGGTCCCTTCCACAGGCTGCAGTCCTTCAGGCACAGACTGCTCCAGCATGGGTCCCCCGCAGGGTCACAAGTCCTGCCAGAAAACCTGCTCCACCGTGGGCTTCTCTCTCCACGGGGCCACAGGTCCTGCCAGGAGCCTGCTCCAGCGCGGGCTTCCCACAGGTCCCAGCCTCCTTCAGGCATCCCCCTGCTCCGGCGTGGGGTCCTCCCCGGGCTGCAGGTAGAGATCTGCTCCACCGTGGACCTCCCTGGGCTGCAGGTGGACAGCCTGCCTCACCATGGTCTTCCCCACGGGCTGTAGGGGAATCTCTGCTCTGGTGCCTGGAGCACCTCCTCCCTCTCCCTCTTCACCAACCTGGGGGTCTGCAGGGCTGTTTCTCTCATGTATTCTCACTCCTGTCCAATACAAACATTTAATATTTTTAGCAAAACTATTAGAAAGAAAAATTGCTTATGATTTTTCATTTCAGATCAGACCTTGCTGGAGTACAAGAGGATCCTCAGAAGGTTCCCGCCCTCTCTACTCCTTCTGACCTTCTTAGTGTCCTACATTCCCATCTGCCTCCTAGTCAGGTCACTAGCCTTCATTCTGCTAACTGAGCTCCATGTGGGGCTATATAATAAACCTGACCTGTGAAACAATCCAGGGTAAAAGCACTCATACATGCTTCTCTTTTTTGGTGTCATTGGAGGAGTGTTGTCTTTAAGCAAGATTATTTCTCGGTCTCAGTTTAGAGCTCTATTTCATGAACAGTTGAAGAAGCACTATTGACAGGATGCTAACTTTGTGAGTGGGGGCTGGAGCAAGCAGCAGAGACAGAAATCTTTAAAAATCACTTCTGTCATAAAAGAATTAATAGCAAAGAACAGTGCCCTATTCTCACTTGATTCGATGTAGATATGTCCATACAAAATTTTTATCAATTTAACTAAATTTTTTAAAAACAAATTTTAACTGTGATTTAGCTTGTGTGTAGAGGAGCCAAGTTCTGCATTAAAAGAATCCTGATCTCTCTGAAATAGTTTGGCTAGGCTCTCCTCCTCTTCTGCAGATCGTTATATCCAAATGCTTACTATTGCCATCATTATGATATCTCATTATGAAACAACATTAGATAATGGACTCGGCTCCTTCCTTTCCTCAGCTTATGCTGGCTTCATAAAATTTTTTTATTAGTCACCTAATAATCATCCCCAAAGAGAAAACTATTGTAAAGGAACAGGCGTACTTTGTTTTGATGACAGAATCCTTCGTAACTAGTGCTAGCGTATGGATTATGCATATTCTTTCTCCTTTATCACTAAATCATATGACCACATTAAGAGTGATTTTTACTTCTGCAGAAATTCATGCTATTTTACAGCGCAGTAAGCTGTACAATTCACATTGCATTCACCTTAGCAGTATCAGATGATGAATAATAAAGCTTCACAGCAAACTTCTCAAAATTGTATTATAGTCATCGGAGTGAAGAGTATAACCTTATATAAATCTCCACCACACCTCAATGTCTGAGTCACTTCCAACTTTTATAAGCCAGACTTTCCAGACCTGAAGCTTGTTTGACTATCCACTGATCTGACTATCCTCCCAGGTTCCAGCCAGAAAACCAGGATAGCATCATTAGTTCTTTCCATTTAATAGGTGAAGATAATTTGTTTAAAATGAAATAGCCCCCAGCTTGTTCAGATCTATCCTGGGGCCATGGCCAGTGTCAAATGAGATGCAGAATTAGAAAGCCATCACCAGTCTGTTTTCCCCTGCTGCACAGGGGAAAACATTATCAGAAAACATGTATTAGAAAATAGCGAGACCTGA
Organism: Haliaeetus leucocephalus; assembly: GCF_000737465.1. Lineage (NCBI taxonomy): Eukaryota > Metazoa > Chordata > Aves > Accipitriformes > Accipitridae > Haliaeetus > Haliaeetus leucocephalus. Next base: position 7,674,158 of record NW_010972753.1, read on the forward strand.
GACGCTGGTCCTATCTGCCCATGTTCTAAACATGGGTCAAAGATGCTTGTGCACCGACCAAGTCATCTATTAGATCAGAACTAGCTCTCACTCATCCAGGGATCTCTAAAAACACAAACCCCTTCAGAAAGTATTCAAGAGGTTAGGAAAAGGGGCAGTTAAAATGATCATGAGGGTAGTTTGATAGTAATTCAGCAACAAGAAATGACAGTGATACCTGAGATAATTAAACTAATTTGAACAAACTGCCACTCATACTGCATTTCATTCTGAATCCAGAGGAACTGTGATTTGAACTGTGAATGCTGACCTATTTATTCTACTTCAGGAGGAATAAATATATTTAGAATATACTAGAAGGAAATAGGGCCACTTACTGGTAAAACAAATAAAGCGTGTGTACTTTTATATCAGCTTTTAGGAGTCAGAAACAAAGTCCAAATAATGATGAGTAACAAGATATATTCCTTTGCATTTAATCTTGCAAATTGCTCTGTTTAGTGGAAAACAAGAATGCTCAAAATGACAGATTTGGGCTCTAATTCTCTCTAAAGGTCTCTTCACTAAACAAAGCATTCTGCAAGAAGCAGAACTAATGAAGATTTTATTGGGTCTTTTTGCTCAATGAAACCATCAGTCTTCACAAAACGTGTAAGAACTGCCAATCTCTGAGAGGTCCTTCCTTCTCAGATTGGGTTGAAAGGAGCAGGACCAAAATTATTGAAAAAAGTGAACGACAGATAGACTGTCAGTTAGACAAGGCAATCAAAAATGCCTTCCTTTTTTTTTTCTTTTTAGGGTGACTGTAGAAATTGGTAAACAAAAAACGGAATCATAAATACATACCATCTCCATTATTCAGCAATATGGTTTAGGGCTCCAAGAGCCACACACTGAGCTATTATATGAATCTACAGAGCACAAGCAGAGTGATTTTATCAGGGTAATCCTTCAGTTTAGCTAAATAGCCTGACTAAGAGGGAAGCCATAGTACTGCTGTAACATGACAATACTGATTTGGGGACCAAGGCTAGTACCAGCACTCAGTGAGCTGAACATTTTAGTCTTACGAGCTCGCAGCAGTTAGTCCAAAGATTTCAGCACCAAAGTACAAATGTGCCCTTTGTTTCCTGCAGTCTGCTCCAATGGAAGTTCTTTCTGCATCTGGTATCTTTTTTAGTCACCATGTGTGAAAACATCCTCATTCATGAAAAATTTAGTAACTCTAAAAGCATCCATATCCACTCACGGATTTTGTGTATTGGACAAATATAAAAATTGCTGGGTAGAAAGAAAAATCACTGAACCACACTCAGCAACATGATGAAGATGTATGTTTCTGAGCTGGGCAGATCATCTCTGATCAAACCAGAACATAACTATGGAGAAACTGCACATATATAGGTAATCAGAAATTCAGATATGGGATAGTTCTGAAAATCTCTCATATAAATCAAGGTTTCTTTAACAGCTGCCTGTGGCTTTTAAAGACTCCCATAAAATCATGATATTTACCATGTTGAACCAGAGCAGTAGCCTTTCCAGGCTGATTTCAAGATGTCAACAGCTATTGGTATCAATGAATCAATACTAAATTTGCACTATACACAACTAAGGTGTGATTTCTTAAAGTTACTAATGGTGGGATTCATCTCGCCATACTTCACTGATATAAAATCAATGTCTAGTCTAAGCTTCCACTGTGGTTAGGATTGAGATAAGTATCTCCAGAGGGTGATCAACCCCCTCCCCTTACATAGGTATTTAAAATAGAATTCCATATATCACATTGACTTTATGCAGGTCTCCTGCTATCTAGTTACTTAAACAATTTCAAGAGCCTTTTTCTTAGGCAGTAATGGTAAAATTATTGAGGAGCATGTTCAGATATTAGTGAATTTATTTTCTTTTGCCTGAAGGCTGAAAATTACCGCCTAATCACTTTGTGGTACAATTATGTGTACTCTTATTATACATGTATCTTTTACATTTTATATGCAATTTATCCAATTTACTTCCTTTGAATCCAAGTGCTTAGTAAAATAAATTAAATTTGCATTGTGATTGTCTGAAGTATCGGATCACTCCCCAGTTTTCAGCTTTTTAGGTACTCAGCCTTCTGAGCTGCTTGATGTTTTTATTTCCTTGACTTCAGTTACAGTTGAAAACCATTACCAAATAGATATGTCTATTTACTTTAAATGCAGTCAGACTGTGGTTCAGTATAACCTTCTATGGTTACTCGTTGCATTATCAATCCACTTTGCCTGAAAATACTATCCCTAGTCTTCATGAACGTCATCATAGCTTGTTGCATTATACTAGGAGAGCTCATTTATTTTCTTAGGTTACAGACAAAAGGATACTACCCAATTTATCTGGGTCCTTATCCAATGATGGCTTTGAAGATCAATAACAAAGCTTCAGAATTGCATTAAATGGGAATTAGGATAGAACGTATCTTGCAGAGTGTAGAAGATATATACTCTGGGGAATTCATGTTACTCAATAGGTTAATGATGCGTTGTGTCAATATATGCTTTCTTTTATGAATTTTACACTGATTTTTTTTCAGATTGCTATTTTAACATTTCATCGCACACTAGGCAAAAAGGAGAAACACGGATGTTCAACTGACCTTCACTATTCTATTCATTATTTTATATATCTCTATCCTAATATTTCTTGCTCAGCTTAATCCTGTATTTATATATTTTTTCTTCAGTTGAGGGGTTCTCCATGCCATTTGTTTTCCCTTTTCTAGTCACCCACTATTTTTAAATGCTGTGGTCTGCCTGTAAATCTATCTGTAGATACTTTTCTTAATGCAGTTTAATATCCTGTCTGTATTGATATTTTGCATAAAGCAGACATTAAATTGATTTCTCCTCACTGACATCCATTTCTCTTTCTGACTGGTCATATCGACATAGAGGTTCCACAGGTCTTCAGCTTCTCCTTTCAACATGCAGTACTTTCACCTTATCTACACTTCATTTCACCTGCCACCATGTGGCCTAATTTATCAGCTACACATATAGCATGCCTATTTATTATGGTAGTATTAGATATGTTTGTATTTTAGGCTACATATGATGGGCATTTTGCACTTTCTAATTTTTCCTAGCCATAATGAAAAATATTTAATGTATTGGGGGGGGGGGGGAAAGGCAGGCCTCCAGGTAAGATGCTCATTGAGACTCAAGAGTTGACATAATCTTTTTAACTCAGCAATAAACTTTCTTTCAGCAATTTCATTAAGCACCTATGTCATATACAACAAAATTACATCCATCAGTGCTGTAAGACAAGAACAGAAACAGGCAATGCATAATAAAAGCAATTATCCACTGGGAATAGAGGTCACCAGTATTACCAGTCTTGAAGGCTATTCACACAGAGCTAATAGTTTGGGGAACTGTTGAGAGCTGAATCTCATTTCTTCAGTACTTATTACTTGCTATTAACTGAAGAGGGATCCACATTCCTGAAATTACAGAAATTGTTGCAAAATATCCTAGATTAATTCATAGCTGGCACAAGTTCATATGTCTTGTATGTGATGAGGTCCTCTCAACAGTGAGCTTCCACCACTGCAACATCTGTCACCTGCTGTAACAACTATTACCTTTCTATATCTCGCTAAAAGTTCTCTGAAAAGGGGGTGTAAATGAAAGCTAAGCAGCACAAGCAAGTACCATAGAAGGCAGAATACTAGAAAACATCAAAAATGCTTTGCCTGATCATGAAAAAAGCACACACATTCTGCTTTAGCGTTGGCTGTGTGCTGAAATGCCTACGCCCCAGCAGCAAACAGTGCAGCTATTTTATGGCAGCGCAGCAGCTGGTGCTCAAACAACCCCAGCTGGCCAGAGCACCCAGAGCGAGGGACCCTCCTTTCCAGAAGCAGCCCTTAGTGGTTAGCTTCTCTATAGCCCAACCAGCAAATCATGCTTAAAATATTAATTGAGCAGACCATGATGAAAGCATAATTTTAATTAATTTTGCAATATGCATATGCCTAAAACTGTAGACGCGTTTACAGTGAAAATTAAAAGACATTAAATTGACAGTGTCTCCTACAGAATTCTTTCTTCCACCCAAACAGAGAACCATCTGCCTGTGTGCAGGCAGATTTCACATTTTCTGGGAGAAGGCGTGACTTTATTAGCTTTACCTGGGCACTGTGTGGCCTCTCCTGCAGGTCAGCAAGCTCAATGTGCATTTTGGAAATGCAAGAGGTTCCAAAAACTTTACAGCTGCTTTACTATAACTGAATACACCTATATCTCTGAGATCTAACTGCTTAGATATTTGGTGAAAGAAAATGTATAACAAAATTATTTGCAAGAGCACTATGAATTCCTAGGAAATATTGAAACAATCAAAATAAGTTCTTACTGGACTTCGTAAATAGCTTAGGATGGGTGAGTGCAATCTGACTTACATGCAGGAGACATTTCCAATTAGACAAAAAATCCAATTTAAGAGCTACTAATGTAATTTGGCAGGCTAGTACATACTTTGATCACACCTTGATGAATCTGCTACAGAGAGCAAAAACCAGCATCATTCAGCAGTCTGCTGAGAGTGGATCCACTTCTGCTGTCATGAATCCTACCTGGCACAGCAGTGCAGCAGGGGATGGCCCTGCCATGGGAGGGCAGGAGAGGGAGTGAAGGGAAAGGAGGAGGAGGAGGAGGAGGAGGAGGAGGAAAGGTGAAGACAGAGGTCTCTGTTCCTGCTGGACACACAGCCAAGCCCTTGTCCATATAAACTGTGAGCTACTGCAGTGTGATCTTCTAATATTTCTATTTTTTTGAATAAAATGTTAAGTTTAGCACGTTTCTTATGTCTCCATGCGTTCTCAGAAATTATCTGTGTAAGAGCCAAAGCAGTTACCATACACGCTTTCTGAAGAGTTTTCTTCATAAACATTTCAGGGTCTCGAATTTTCAAAATAAGCAGAGTATTTGAGGAGAGTGTTTTTACGCTTTTCCCCACTCTCAACTGTTAATGAACCCTGTTTCAGGATTTGTCTTTTATTTTGCAGAAATCAATGGTACGCACATCATAACTCTCCATCGATCCTAAGAGGAGGCACTTAGCTGAACCTATCAGCCACAAGAACGGTAATGCAGTAGGGATTTGTATGCATGACTTATTTCTCATTTGTCTTCCCTTGCAGGCCTCCCAGCACTGAGAACAGCTGTGCACTAAGCAGCAGAGATGAAGAAAGCTACTATATTTATGACAGTGCCCTTCTTTTCTCTGTTGCCAAAAGAGTGGTCAGATGTAGCATAGCAATTTATACTGCTGAATTCTATTATTGCAATATTTTTATATTTTTGGGCACATTCTGAAAATAAATTCATCTGCCCAATGCCATTATCTGTTGAGCAAGTATAACAACACTTTAATACTGATTTTAAATTCACTATATTTGAATTAGCTGCTTATATTTCACAGTGGCATACTTTAACTCAAATTCAGCTTTCAGCAACCACTGGAACATTTCCCCTCAAGTGCTTACCCACGGGGCTAGAAGCCAGCTTACAAAGTTTTTCAAGTTTCTAGCCGAGGATACAATAAGCATTTCTTTATGGTGACATCACGAGTCCAGCACTCCTCTGTCATCCTATATAAGCTTCAGGGGCCCAACTATCCACAGTATTTAACACATCATGTTACATCTTGCCACAGATTGTGAAGCATTTCCTGGTAGTCAGCAAAGTTGGTTTTTCATAGTCATGACACACACAATATTTAAGACAAAAATGGTCCTGTGACCATCTAATTAGACTTTCAGTAATATAAAAGCCTTGTGATTTACCAAGATCTAATTTCTTCTTTAATTCCAGTAGCTAGAGTTGTACTAAAACTTATCCTTTAGAGAAACATCTCATCTTGGTATCAAGATCTCCAGTTCTGACATACTTATTTCTTTGATTTGTTCCAATAGCTAATTATCCTTATCTTCCCAGTGGCTCATTCACTGTACTGTCCCAGATCAGGGTCCATCATCCATGGACTCTTTGTCTCTAAATCCAAGATCTCTGGCTGCAGATAAAGATGCTTCACTAGTACAGAGGTAACCAAGTACACCAAGAGAAGTTTTATTGACACTTTGAATAGTAGATGGTTGTTTTGGCATTTTAAATACATTACCGGCATTCCAGAAATCTCTAATTAGACTCATCTTTGTTATATTCAGCTTCCACTTAAAAACTAAAATGTCCAAGGGCACATAAACAAAAAAATATTCTATTAACATGTAGTTAGTTACAAACGCCAATCCCAGATATGCAGGACACCAAGATATAAGAAATTGAAAGTCTTTGTTGTTCTTTTGGAGGCATTTAAACACTATGGATGACAGATAAACAAATATAAATTGGAATCTAAAAATGTAGCAAAACATATGAGTAATTTTCATCTCTCTCCCACACTACCAAGATCACAACTGAAGCATAGTTGGGGTGGTTTCAGCTGAATATACTAGAGAAGTTTGCTAGAAGTTTTGAAACAAAGTCTTTGAAGTATTTGAAGCAACTAGAAGACATTTCACATGTTGCTAGAACAAAATAATTAATGAAGAATAATAAAAAGTTTCAAAAAGCTAAGATGTGAAAAAGTTTTGCAATGAGACAAATACAACTGTAGGTCAGTAGCTGCAATCTTGAAAGATGTGGAAGAATTCATACACGAAACAGCCTATGGAGAAGCCAGAATAGTTGAACAAAGATGGATACTATTCAATATATAAAATAATCATAGAATATGTTAATACTTAGTCATTGAGGTCAATGCAAACAGTAAAGCATAACGAAGAGTCAGCTTATTTAACTGGCGGATTTGTAGTAGATTGAAGAGTATGTTGGGATGCAGTTTTATGTTCACTGCGGTTGCCTCAGTTTTCCTGGATTTGCATGTATGGTTTTCTAACAGTGGAAAAAATTAAGGATGATGGCATAGTCTGGACAAAAAGTTACCAGACGTTGACAATTTATAGTTGTTTGGGAACAAACCCTTGACAGCAAAGGTGGTCAGCACGGGAGGCAGTGGAGCATCCTGATCTAGGGCACCGACTGCTCTGGTGTTTCCTGAGAGACAGAAGGAGAAAGGGAAGGAGTTGAATAAGGCATGGATGAGACAGCCAGGTAGAGACTTTAAATGATACCTGGGGAATGGCTCCTTACTGTTCCCCGCTGCAACTGATCTTGCAGTATGCTGAGCCTATGCATGTAGAATCATAGAATCATAGAATCGTATAGGTTGGAAAGGACCTTTAAGATCATCGAGTCTAACCATCAAAATGTAGATCCTAAAGAGATTTAGTCCTGGTAACTGCAGTTTCTACAACAAAGCCAAGCAGCTGCTGGTGGAGCTAAGCTGTCAATTTTACTGCTGAAGACTGGCTTCTAAGAGACTCCAAGGAAGTCCTTGTCGGGAGGTGATCCAGAGGGGTCACAGAGAGTAAGTGAGGTGCTGTGATGCTGGCACCCTCTCAAGGGTGCAGATGAATCTGAGGTCCAGAAACTGGAGTGGCTGCCCAGTTGGGGAGGTCACTCAAGGAGACCAGGGAAGCAGTCACGTGTAGGCAGCAGGACCCTGACTCAGGCAAATACTATGTAAAATAGAAAAAGGGGTAAAACTGTAGAAATACTACCACATTCAACTAAAAGGGTCTGAGGAATAGAATCTACAATTATACTTTTTCCTCTCTGTCAAAAATATGTAGGGGCCATACACAGCCTTCTCTATTGTGATGGTGTGGCCTGCACTCCAACACAAAACATTACATAAGTTATTTAGTCTCTCTGAATAAGGGCGATTCTTTGTAGCTGCTCTGTGCCTTTGCTCTCAATGAGTCATTTTTAGGAGGGGAGATCATGCACATTGTTTCGCACCAGGCTTCTGAAGACAGCGGTTCTTTCATGTCAACTACATCCTGTTTAGATCAGCAGATTAGACTAATCCATGACTGCCATTTAGTAACAGAAAAGGTTTTTCAGTGAGTTAAAAATAAAATGGGACATCTTTCACTCCTAGATTCTGAAAGGGAGTCCTAGAACTGGCACTATTTCTTAGAAATCTAGATATCAAAAATCCATAAGCATTTTTGCAAAAAAACATGAGTTTGTTTTTTAAAAATGAATGACTAAATACAGCACATACTTCAAAAGGCTTTTTTGTAACTCCCTAGAAGGGGAATGTTACAAACAAAAAGCAAACAAAGAACCCTCAGATGTCTCAACTTACTCTTCTACAAATGAGAAAAACAATTTCAGAAAGGCATGGACTCACATAAAAAAAGTCTGCCTTTACTTTTTCAGGCCGTCGTGTCATTAACTATGCAGCAATCAGAAGCTGTGGCATACCCAGAGGTTTCACAGCTGGGAAAGCTCAGAGTACAATGGTTCTTCCCTCTGCTTGTCCTTACTCTTTGTCTTTGTTACCTAATGAAAATTATTTCATCCTCAGTATGACCCTTTGAAAATGTCTTTGTTAATTATGGCCCTCTTTGTTAGCTATGACCCTCTTGCCTATCTTGGACAAACTCATTGCTTTTAGATCTGTCCCTCTACGAATCATTTTTTATTTACTTTTCTCAAGTTGATTTGCTTCCTGCCTGAGCTACTTTGTAGCTTGTTTCTTCCCTTTGATTTTTTTCTAGTTGTAAGATTTAATATTTGTCTGATTCACTATTCTATATTCACTTATCATCGTTGTTTCTGATTGTCATGATTTTGTCAGTTTTCTTTTTCATTCGGCAATTTATTTCATATCCCAGCCTGCCCAGAGCAACATATTTTTTATTCATTCATTTCCCATTTATTTTTAATCTTTTCTTCTCTTTCCTCTCCATGACTCAGCCTGTGTTTCCCATACTTTGTGCTTTTATTGTTTTGGTAGCTATTTTTTGCTTGTTCAGCATCAACTGCTAGAACTTTCAAAGGGCAGGAAGACAAAGAGGCAGCTTCTGTGCTGAATGGGGTGATGTCAGTAATGAAGCTTCTGAAAGCACATTTCATTCCATTGACTTGTTAACAATTAGGAATCACAAAACAAATTGGTCTGTTACATCTGTAAGATATAGCTCTTGAATTTGTCTCCTGCAATTTGTTTCAACGTTATTCCACTTAGATCTTGCAATTATACAGCAAATTGGTGTAGCTTTTCAAAACAAACACATTGCATGATCCTGCAAGAAACAATTTAATGGCAGCCAGTGATCATGAAATCACCACTTTAAATTAATTAGTAAGTTAGCATCACTGCATTTTGCAAAGCAATCCTTTTTACTTTTAGTTTTGGAAATATCTTTCATACTTGCAGCAATGTGAGTTAATTTCAAAGTACCATGTTAGCATTGCAAGAGTAACTACTGCATGAATTTCGTGTAATACTTCTTTAATCTCAAGCATCAGAAAGCCAACAATATTAATCTTCATTACCTCTCTCTATTGCAAGTATCATTTAATAAAGGACAGATGTCCTCTTTTTCTGTTCTACTCAACCTCTTTGATCTTAATAGGGTTTCTTCCAGCTCTAACAATCACATCCTACATCCTCCCAGTCGGTTCAGTTTTCTGAATATCACCATGATATATGACACTATATATGAGAGATATATGTGAGAGATATATGTTTCATGGCAATTCAAGAATGAATACTTGAGCCTTAGTAGGAAATTAAATAAGATTCTGTCCCAGAATTTCAAGAAAGGATCACAGCCATTGGTATTATTTATAAGATAATTGAATGGTGCTTTCCAATGCAATTTCTCATGTAATACTTTTACCATAGTTTATTTATAGATTATTTCCTTTGGTGACAGTATTAGATCTTGTAGTCTGATCTCTATTATAGCACAGGCTATTAAACTTTACATAAATACTTTTGTAGAGGCCAGTAACTCCTAAAGAAAATTTCTATTATATCTTCCAAGAGATATCCACCACTGATTTTATAACATTAACAGTGGAAACACCAACCTCTTTTGACAATTGTTCTTGTTGTTTATCAGCCTTGCTATTAAAAAAGTAACAAAATTAAAATGTGCCAGATTTGTACTTTGAATATTTTTGGCCTTAATAACCAAGCCCAGATTATTGTTTTGCTTGGTTCCACTGAGAAGCCTTTATTGTTTAGTATTGTTTTCCTTTGAAAGTGCTTATACACTCTTATAAGGCCACATTCTATTTGATAAGTGAAAGAAGCCCAACTTTTTCAGCATCTCAGGGTGTATTTTAGTGGATGGTCTATTTCTGATGAGCAGCAGTTAATTTAGCACTGCTCACATGTTAACAATCTTGTTGCAAAACTCTGCCAGATGTTGTGTGTCTTCATTCAGTGCTCAGCTCACTGGTTTAATACATAAGGACTTCTGGACATACACTTCATGTTCTTTGTGTTGCTGTAAGGTAAGACAATCTCTTGTTTTATCCAGGCGCCCACAGAGGTCTCACAGTGGTTAGTATGTTCCTGAGAAGTGTGAGAGTAGCAAAACAAAGGAAAATATCTGGCCTTCATCCTATATAGGTCAGGAATATATATATATATGATATATGATATATGTACTATATATATTATATATATATAAAAATCTTATTTGAAGGCACCAATATAAAATCTTGTTTGAGAGATTATATAAATATATATAAATCTCCTTTGAGGGCACCAAAAAACTTGATTGACAGAACTACACTATTGAAGGAACAGTGTTCAGGGGCATTGATACATTAACTATGCTACAAAGATGTCTACTACAGTAAAATATTGCCTTCAACCTCAGAGTCATTTTTGTGATTTTTTTTTTGTGTTGATATCACAACTGCATACACTAGGAATTTTGTGTACAGAGCTAAAATCACCTCCATGCTCCCCACTTACAGTTCTTATGGTTTATGCACCGTAAACTTTTTGTTATAGCACATCACCCAGGGAGATCATGCTGCCTCTCTACTGAAACCTCTCATTGTTTTCCAGGACACAGACTCTGTCCTGTTAAGTAAGATCTACGGTCCTATTCCTTGTCATATGTTCTTCTAGCAGTTTGTGTTAAAGTACAGCGTGTTTCACTTAGCTTAACTTTCTCCCTTGTAATCCAGAATACTGTGTTTGCGTGACTTGTTTTTCACATTCTTTGCCACTTTGGACCATTCACAAATGTTAACACCACTGATTTTATTTCTTACTTATTTCTGCTAATTGATTGAAATGACAAAGAACACAGAACTGATGAAAACGAAGCTGATTGAGAGCTAGGACTAATCCCTAGAGAACCTTCCTAAAAATGTCATCATCAGTAATAACTCCCTGCTGACAAGTACTCTTTGAGTCCTGTGAGCCAGTTCTTAATCCATTTAAGATGTACTTTACTGATACCGCATAGCCCTAATATTTTTATCAGCACGTCATTTGTAGTAAATCAAATGCTTTACAGCGGTCCATTATGTACTTACTTTTATCAACTATAACTGTAAGAAGAAAATCAAATATATTTGACAAAGCCTATTTTTCATAAAATCATGTTTACCAAGCTTAATAAACCCTTCTCTTTCATTTTTTTATCAACAGAATCTTTATCATTTTTCCACTATTTTGCCAAGAACTGATGCTACCTGCCAAGCCTCCTATTACCTTCTCTTCCCCCTTGAACATTTTGAATACTCATAAAATACTAGTATGTTTTTGATCTTCAGAATCATCCACATGCAAAGACTTATTCAAACCTGACATTTGCAGGAGACAATCCTAAAAGTCATTGCTTTTAGGAATCCTGGGCATAAGCTATCTAGGTTTGCCAATGTGAAATATTCTGCTAATACACGCCATTTAACATCCACGTTGGCTACTAATAGTGTGATTCATCTCACCTAAATTAATCTAAAAATAGCTAAGTTACCTAGGATTCCACAATAGAGAAAGAAAGATAAGATCCCCCATAGAGCTATTTGATTCTAATTATCCTGAACAGAATCAAATAAATTTAAACATGTCAGTAACATTGCTGTAAATACACGGATATTAGTAATAGTAGGTTAAAAAACATTGCATACATACACACTTATATTCTTGTATACAGTTGTCTGTAAAGGGAATTTTCAGGAACTCTGAAACAGGAATGCATATGTGACCAAGCAAACACCATTTATGCCGTTAAGGACTATTATCTTGATGCCTGCTAAAGAAAACCAGGCACCTTCTGTGGGAGCTGTAAGGGGGTCACGTAACTTCAAACACGTACAGGATCTGTTGAAGCTGCCCCTAACTAACTGCACAGGAGGAGCTATCGGTAGACTGTGCCCACCTGCACGGCAGCAAGCACCACCGGCCGTGCACCCTCCCTTGCTGCAGGACAGGCTCTGCAGAACCGAGCGCCGTGGCAGCCTGTACCGCTACAAATGCAGGGACTGGTTTACTGTCATTAAAGGGCAACATGGCATGCACATCTGGCCAGGTTCCCCACCTGAAGCCTGGTGGTAATTTGGCTGCTATGCTTGGTGGAGAATGTGGGCAGTATAGTCAAGTAAGCTTTCCTGAAACTCTGAGGGAAGGGAAAGAGATATTCCTTGTCTCATTCTGACTGCAACCCAGGCCCAAATATCCAAACAAGCTCTGCAGTGGGAGATTGCAGAATATGCAATGGAACAGTAACCAGTCCAGTAATGGAAAGAGGAGAGTGTAAGCAACAAATTGAAAGGATCACCACCTTTGTCTTGCCATCTCTAAGGAGGGAAAAATTCCTTGCCAGTTAGAATCATGATTCAGTGTGGTCCTAATCTGCAGACAGAGGGTGCTTTCCATAGGCAGTTAGGAAATGCAAAACATATTTTTGAAGGCATGGTTGTCAATGAGAACCAAGTTAAGGGCATCCAAAGAGCTTATTGGATGAGCAGTTCTGGCATTGGAGTGTTTGGGAAGCAAGCTGAAAACAGGATCCAAGCATAACTGGGATGCAACCACAGAAGGATTAAGGACAGCAGCTATATTATGGGATTTCCAGGAAAAGGACACGGGTATGGAACAGGGTGGACACTTTCCAGAAGAGGGAGAGAGTTAAGCCAAACACTAAGTGAGGCACAGGCTGTTGTTTGGACTACACTATGAAATACAAGGAGACATCAAAAAGATTTCAACTAAAAAAAATCAGCTGAAAAATAAATTAGCTGTAATAGCAGACATGGCGCAAATCATGGTTAAAGTGGAATTAGATGCCAGTGAGCTTAAAGCCATAGCAAGGGAATTAGGGACCTCAGTAGGAAAACTAGTGTGGTTGTTATATGTATCCACACCAGTGATGATTGACTGTCTGGGTCTCGCTGTTTACATTCAAAATTAATTAGACTTTGTACGATACCTTTGTTAACATTGATAGTCCAGTTAGCCCACTGACTGTAACTTTTAAACTCTTCAGGATATTTCCACAGGTACCTTGGTTGGAAATCACCTAAACAAAAAGATAGCAGTGTGATATAATTCCAGTGTTGTAGATGTAAAACTTTGTTCTTCAAATTCTAAACCAAACAATTTATAGTTTGTTAGGTTGAACTTTTTCAAGATTTCAGCTAAGATTACCATTCAACAAGCAACCCTGCTTACAGCTAGTGTTGTGCTGTTTTCAGCTCTCTTCAAATCAAAGTCTGAAGAAGCATATACCAATCAAACCACAGTGGTTGCTCTTAGGGCCATAAGTACAGTAGACCGCTCCTTATCCTAACTTTTATCACTACCTTTTACTAATTTGCTAAGTTTCCTTGCTCATTCTGCAGGAATATTCCACTTGTCCAGAACTTTGGGTTTGTCCTGCTATGTGGAATTTATTTTTGCTTGATTCATAAGATTGTGCACAAGTCTTTCATTATTTGCTCTTGATGTGGCTTCCTTGGGAATTCTCCATTGATAAAACGCCACATTATATAATTGCATTGCAGATAACTGTGTGATAGGTCTTTTCACAGGAATGGCTTTATCCACTTTGTAAATGGGTGAAAATGAACTAAACCGTGCTGGTTTCCCCAAGTGGTGATCTAAAGGTGTCCTATGGAGTTAGTCTGTACCCTGGCCCAAAAACCTCCTACACACTGCAGCTGGATTTGGTTTTGAAGTATTAGAGCACTTACAAGTAGTCCTGCTAGCCAGCTGTGCACCCGTTGCTCTGCATCAGCCACCATCACACTGTACTAACTCCATCTAATGTTTAGCTTTGCCAGAATAGGCTCATTCATGAACAGATCACATCAGATTGCTTTGTTGTAGTGCTGGACCTACCCAAGCTCACAGACCATCTCCATCTGCTCATATTGTTTCCTTTTATGGGGCAAATACCAACTACTGCTTGAATCGATGACCCCAGAAGCTTCACTTTCCAAGACAATATGGAAAGTCAGAAGGTCTTTCAAAGCTAGAGTAGAAAGTTATATATGGTTCAAATTAACTCCAGTAACTATTCCATTAAATTTCATAATTATTCAACTGGAATATATGCTGAGCAAAGCCTGTTGAAGCAATGGATTGAGAAATATTTGAAAGTGAAAGGGAGAAGTAGCATTTTAAGTACTTTATTAGGAAATTTAGGTGTAGTGAATGGAACACTGAATACTGTAGACCTTGAATCCATTTGGGATAAACTATCACTGATGGGCAATGATGTGACTGAAGCCTTCCCACAGAGAAATGAAAGACTATATGTTTCAGAACATAGCCAAGGAGAATCATTGCTCCTTAAAAAAGTTGTGTTCTCATTAGTTTCAAATACTGTAATAATAGTAGATGAATCCAATTGCAATATTATCAGTTCTATGTGGTTTGTTGATATTAAAATACATTATTGCAAGGATTAATAGAAGCAAAGTTGATCTAATTAGGTATAGAAAGGTCCACCATCTTAACTGTATGTTAGAAGACTGTAAACCAGTAGCTTTACTTACTTTACTGTTTGGAGCTGTATCTAAGATACATGAAAGGACCACATATAAACTCATGACCCTTGAACTGGTAAAATCCATCCCAGTGGAAACCAGGCATTCCTCAAGAAGGAGCTGACTGCATAGTTTCAGAAAGGTATTAGGATGCATTCTTGCTGTAGAGAAATGGAAGAAAATATTCACGATAAATAACTATTCTGATCCAAAAGTCAACTGGTAGGGCCCCCCAAAAAAAAACTTCTATCATGGTATTTTCAGAGTAAGATCGTATTTTAAAATTGAAACCCATATTTTACAAGGATATTGTGCTCAATACTTACCAGGTTTTAGGTGTACAACCAAACATCATTCTCCAGTCAGAATGACTGAAAATAACACATAAACTGCCCCAGTGGATGACAACTATTACTGTAACAGGAACAACAGGAGCTGAATGGAAGAAATGGAAGAAAGCTTTTTATTATGAATCCATAGTAATCAGTAATCAGTGACACTGTCTCAACAAACCAAGAAGAAAACTGAATATAATCAGCGAGAAATTACAATATGGGCATCAGAGATTAAGACAGTATTTAGTAATTCTCAGTGAGACAGGCTGTTCTACAGTCCTATGACTTCTAGTTTATGTGTACTATTTCATCCATTATTGAATTATTAGCAATGCAGGTTATGGTATTATGTACCATAGTGGTAATTTGTTACATATGTTATCTCAAGGTTATTTTCAACAAGGCACAGAAAAATCAATACTTTATGAGGCAAACCCCAAATGTTTCCTCAAGAGACCGGTGATTATGTGCAGACTGGGGACTGAACAGTTTGACCAACTGCGCTTTTAAAGAAATTGTGATTTGAACAAGTCACCACGAAGGAGAGAATTATTGTAGCCTGAAGAGAAGCAAATAAATTTGAGCGCATACCAGTAACATTGCTGTAAGCACACGGATATTAATAACACATGGGTGACAAAGCATTATATACATGTATGCCTATATTCTTGAAAAAAGTGCTGTGTAAACAGAGTTTTCAGGAATCCTAAAACAAGAACACGTACGTGACTGAGTCACTGACCTAGAATAAGAAGGTACTGCAAAGCACTGAGGCTATCACAAAGCCACACCTGGAAAACACTGCCAGAACATCTTAAAGAATTTTAAGCTCTGCCTGAACAGACAATGGTTATACTGTCCAAGACTATTATCTTGACAGCTGCTAAAAAAAGGGCACTTTCTGTGCGATACTCAATCATTCATTGTATCGGGGGGATCATGTAATTTAACCACAAACAGAACCTATTGAAGCTGCCCCTAACTGCACGGGAGGAGCTATCGTTAGACCATGCCTGCAGCAAGCACCACCAGCTGTGGACCCCCCTCGCTGCACAGCAGGGTCTGCAGAACCGAGCACCGTGCTGGCTGGTTCTGCCACAAATGCAGGCATCGTTTTATTATTATTAAAGGGCAACGTAATGTACACACCCGGCCTGCTTCCCCCCCGAGGCACGGTGGTAATGTGGATGCTACAGCCCCAGGTACAGAGAGCGGAATAAACTCCCCTCTGGAAGTGCCTGCCCTTGGCTGGAGAGAAGGCGCTGACAACGAGCACGGGCTGGACCGCTGGACACAAACTGGAGTTAGTGGGATTCCCTTGACTCTAGGAAGTGTGACTGGAAAGTACTTTCTCCATCCTCATGTGTTATGACGACATTCCTCTGCTTCTTTTCAAAGGGAAGACAAAAACATTTATTGAATAAATAGTTTTTCTTCTTGCTCTTCAAAAATTTCCAACTCCCTGTGGCAATGGATACCAGTTACATTTTATTTTCTCCTTAATACCCTTGAGAAGGTGTTATTTTTGTCCTCAGAACTTCCAATCTCATTTGTTCTGATATCTTTATCTCTCCTTATTGACATTCCCTTTTTTCTAATTTGTAATTCATACTAATATTGGTATTTTAGGTTTTTTCTTTCCTTTAATTTCTTTCTTAATTTTTCCTTTAATTTCTTCCTTCACTTACCACTGAAAAAAACCAAACTGCCAAACTACATTTACTTGACTTCTTACTTGACTGTGGAATCAATGGGGTAATGAGTTTATTTCACAAATTTAAGGGTTATTTTTTGTCTTAACCTAGTTTATCTCAGAAATGTTCTCAAATCAGTAAATTAATTTGCTATTTGAAGCATATCTATCTCTCTCTATATATATAAAGTGAATATATAACACTGAATGGAACTACCCATGGTTTGTTCATGTCGAGTATAATAACACCACTGGTCCCAAGGTAACCATCAAGTCCAGAGATTATTCATTTATCTTTAACTGCCACACTGGAGTTCAAAATAGACATGTGATTAAGAAATTAGGTAACTCATCCTGACTATATTGGATCCAACACAGGATTTCACTTACATCATAGTTAAAATTAGCTACTGCCTGTAAACAGACAGCAGCTAGGGGACCAGCTCTCTCTTTCACCGCAGTCAAGTGAAGCTTTCTCAGAGAAACTGACTGTGAGATATCACGACTGCTGTGAGACATCCACTGAACCATTGGAAATCTCACCCAGAGAAACAACAGCCCTTCTTCCAGGAGGAGGATGAGCTGCCCAGAATAATATTATGGTCAGTGAAAAAAATGTTTTGCACTTCTGAATGGCCTTGACCCTTTGGATCTGAAGTGAATAGGAAAAAGAAACAGAAGCATTTTAAGGCACAGCCTTCGTTTCAAAGACGTTCCTTTGAGTTTCATGGGAAGGATGTAAAAGGTAGTCAGCTCAGGGAGATCAAAGGCCTACAAATACAAATCCTGAAGTGCAGCAAGTCAGATATACTCAAGTGAGACAGAAATGACTCGCTAAATTATTTAACAGTATGGGTAATGTTTCAACTTTGTGCTGCCACTTTTTACGGCATCTAAATCAATTTATTTCTCTAAATAGATACTGGTGCTTTGCTGCGGTAACTGGAAATTACTTTCACCTCTGCCACTCGTATCAGTAAAAAATTAAATTTGCTTTATCACTTCATTATAAGTTTTAGAAAAGTATGTAATTAAGGAAGAATAAATTATCTGAAACTACAAAAGGGCCAAAACTATGTTCTTCTCTCTGAGGCATTACAGTAACGCTCTGTAACTTTAAAATAAGCCAGGTTATTCCTTTTTTCCCTATAGTCTCAAATATGGCTTTCATTATTCACAGAATAATGAGATAAATAATGAAATAATGAGTCAGCCCTAGCTTTCATCACTGAAACTCGGTGTCCACAATGACTATGTTTTCCCAGTACACCTAGGAATGTGGTTTTTACATCAGAAAGATGTACTGTCATTGCACATAAAATGGGACTTTATTCTCTTTCCTACAGAAGCCTGTAGGACTCCTCTCCACGTCAGTACCACAGAGGGCTTTAACAGAAGAGCTGTAGGGAGTCCTGCCAAAGCACTTTACAATAATGTCTGTCTCAAAACTGTCTCTTCTCTTCTGCCAGAGGCTATTTTCCTCAGAGAAGAGTTGGCAGACTGCGGTGTGTGCACGTACTTCAACTCCTCCAGAGCAAATCCTTAAACTATCAACAAAGATGGGCTCGAGCCACGACACCAGGCTGCTAAGGGAAGGAGCTAAGAAGCGCTTACTTCTGCCACATTTGCAACAGGGTGGCAACCTTTGGCGGGGCTGAGTAAGCCAGCCAGCCGCTGTATGGTATCATCAGTACCTGCCCCAGCCGGATACTGCCCACATTCCTCTCGGGGCTGTACATCACAGCATTGCAGTTACAGCAAAACTACTTGTACGAGTACACGAGTCCCTGAAGTGGATGAAAAGGCACGCTGGAACTACTGGGTCCAAACGCGATTTGCCTTCAATTAGAAAAAGCGTGGCTAAAAGATCCTGCTGGAGGCTGTCAGAGGGAACTGGGGGCCCTGAGCAATGCTGGCTGAGGGCCTCTGTGGTTTCGCACAGCTGATGTGCATACGTGATGAGCACGCTGCTGGCATAGCGAGTGAGGTAGCGCAGGCTCGCTGTGCACGCAAGCACGCCTTTGCAGAGCAGCTGTATGGCGTGTGTGCAATAGGCAATATTCCTGCATCAACTGTCAAAGCTGCCAGACATCTGGAAAAGCAACTGACAGGAAAATAAAGGAAAAGCCATCTTCCAGCTATTTTTAGGGGACATAGTCCAGAGTCTGAAAGGATTCTCAAGACCCTTCAGGGACTTGGGTCCTGGGACTCCACAAGGCAGCTATGAAAATCATCCTTCTAGTATCCCAAGAGTGAAGAGGTCAATAATCTGATCCACATTGCACTGACTCGTGTAGCTGGGAAAGAAAAGATATAGAGAGACTTCTTTTTTATGATGGTCCTCCTGTTACTGGTATCTTGATACAGCTGATGAAGCATCACATCTAAAAGTGCGATGGCAACTAATGGAGTGTTGAGAAGGGAGGAATTACACACATGTGCTCCTTGGGAGGCACCACTGCTGCCTTTGCTTGATGCTCTGGTGACATGAAGAATATGGCCTGTGCATGAACAGCTCTGTTGGTACGTGTTGCAGCTGTCTGCAAATATGAGATGACATTTACTCCACAACCACACCTGAAATGCATATCCCTCAAGTCTTCCCAAAAGCAAACCAGGATTATTATGGAGTCATATGATTGCTAAAATGCACATGCAGATTCACTTACTTTAACCAGTATGTGTCCTCATCAACACAGAGAAACCAACATGACACCAGGATCACAAATGCTTTTCTCCTAGATCAATTAATACACTTTTATGTGCTTGTTTAAGCAACTTAATATTCTTGTATATACAGAGCAGTATTTATTCAAATGGCAAGACCATTTTAGAAACACTACATGTAAATACACATTTTCACTTGAAGAAGAATGAAACACTGTAATAGAGGGTAAAAAATACTGTAAGTTCTAAAAGAACTTACATGTGCAAGTCAGAAAAATGTGACTAGTCAGCTTTTAGCATAGTTTCCCAGAACCAGAAAAAAAAAAAAGAATGGAAATGCAGAGAACAGCTTGAAACACAGCTGAATTTATTTTAGAATAGGACCCTCATGCAAGACTGAACTCAGATTGTGTTAATGCTACTGGCATTTGACAGAAGATTACAGATTGCTCACATGGAAAATTATGGTAATAAAAGGTAAGCTGTGATTCTAAAGTGCTACAATGGCATTAATACAAATTCATATGTGGACACTTTCACCTAATTATAAGAGTTCTTTTTTCCAGTTTTGGCATTAATTCCTTCAGAAATTATTTCAGCTAGACCAGGAAAAGCCACTCTCATACTGGAATATGCATCTATATAGACAGTTATATTAGTACAGTTATGTTAGCTTAATTATGCCTCTGTAATTTCTGGAGAAAATTTAGGATGGAAAGCAGTTGTGGTTGTTGTTATTAACTTTAATTTTTATGATTTAGTTGTGACTACAGAATTACTATATTAGATGACATCCACCTACCTTTGCATTTGACTAGCCTATGTATCGCACTTGCTTGTTTTTCTCAAATCTCAATTCAAATCCAAATAACAGTTTCTTAGTTTCAAAAGATACAGCTTTTAACATTTTTAAGAAGAAATTAATATAATGAATTGGATTTTGAATATTTTCCTCTAATGAACTATTGTACAGATATGAAGTTTACTTTTTTTCCTAGTCAGTGATCCTTGGCAATAGGTTTGTAAAAATTTAAAGGATACTATTCAAATGACAGATGACAGATGAAGTACAGTGAGGCAGATAAATGACCTTTGATGGTCTTTGATGAAAGACCAGTGTTCAAAACTGGGACTTCTGTATTCAGTCCTACTCATCCTTTACCACCCTGAGATATGTTACTCACCCAGTTAGCTGAGTGCAATTATCTGTATGACACGTTTATAAATCTAACAGACAAACCCATAAGCAATTAACACTGTACCATTCCTACTTCATATAAATATAATAAAAGTCACAAAATACTGTCATCATTATTCCTAACTCGTATCAGGTTATCTGGGGGTTTAAAATCCTACCCATCGCTGTCATAGCTATGCAACTTTTACTTGTAACTCAGATTTCCAGCAATGAAGACCTTAGTGGGTTTCATGAAATATCTGATCTCCCTCAGGTTTCAGTATATATATCTATCCTTTGGATTTTTGTTACTATTATTATTTCGACTACAAAATTGAGGACTGGGTTAGCCAGGAGATAGGCACGTGAAGAGGCTCCCTCAGGAAGAAAAATTGTGTGTGATCCTGAGGTTGTCCAATCTCCCAGCTCTGTGTGCTTTACCTTCTGAATTGTAAACTGCACTATCCCAAGAGATCAGCTGTCTTAGTAGTTCATAGACTGAAATTCAGCCTTTAATATAGATTGGTCTTGATTTTTTAATCACTTTAAGGTTTAGCGCCGAGGCCTTCAAGCAACACGAGGAGTACCCTGGGACTACCTGACAGCATTAAACACTGACTTGACACGCACAGAAGACTAACACCACTGAGGAAGGAAGCCTTTATATGTGGTACCAGCGGGAAGACAATCGCAACTTATACATCTCAGGAAATCAAGCAATTTTAATGAAGACAACAGTGCAGTGTATTGCAATAAGCTGCAGCCTGGACCTGGTGGGTAGTTATCTGCAAAGCATATTCCACACCTCTGCTCTGTTCAGGCTGTTATCTTTGTGTTCACTGCACAGAGCAATGCTCTTCTTTGAGTGATTATTTTATTTTCCAGCTTCATCTGACCTTCACTCTATTCCCCCACTCCATTTAGCCTAAGAGATTTCCCTGAATTAAAAACAAACTCTCAAAAGGATAAGAAAGATGATTAATCCCTACAAGCTCACAGTTCTCCATGGGTATTTTTCTTGTGCTAACGATTTCCATTACCTTGATAAAACAATGCATTAATAAAGCAACAATAAGGAGAGAGAGCATATTGGCATTCCAATAAGCAGAAATGAAGAATAAATGTTATAGTTCAATATATTAAAGAATTAAATACTAGGAGTCCTTTGGAAAACAAAAAAGATGTAATGTGAAGAGATAAACAGGTTAGTTCTATGGGGACTGCCTGAGCCAAAGAATAAATTTCAGCCTGAATCCTGCATTTAGTTTTATGCCTACAAGAACAGGGCCTTTGCTATTGAAGTCGACACATCCAGGATTTCACATAATGTGTAACCCTCTCTGTGATGCATAATAAGCAAAATTATTATTCCTCCTTTTACATGTAGGTTCCATTTTGGCTGCTTTTTAAAGACTGTTTATCTCTGAGAGCTCATCTCTCCTACAGAGCCTCTGTTGACACCCCAGTTTGAGCACAGCTATTCTGGCACAGCAGCCTGGTGAAGATGCAGCGTGCATTCATTGAAGAGGGGTTTTCTGTCAAGTTGGTTATGTTTTTTTCCCCTGCAACATTAATCAAGCCAACAAAAGCTCTCTTCTGCAGCACGGCTCTATCAGCAAGGGAGTACGATTACTTTCACACTTGCAGCTGAAATAACTCTGCTGGCAAAACTCCGCAGTGCAGGTCAAATCTGAAAAACAGCTGAGGGAGACTGTATGACTGATAATAAATAATACATGCTCTGAAAGCCATTGCAAGTTATTTAGTTTGTCGGATGTAACGGGACATAGCTGTCCCATGGCAGGTTTTCACTCTTCCTGATAATCTAGTTTCTGTGCAGTGTGCATAACAGTGCCGGATAGTAACAAAATAGAAACCATTATAATGAGTTAATACAGTACCATTTGCACAGTGTGTATTTATGATTGCAGTCAGTTCCCTCTAAGCTGCCGAAGAGAAATCTCACAGCTGTAAGCAAGTTTACTATTCACATTATAAGCACCATGTCAGCAGCCTCCCCTGTGTACAAGATAGGCAGCACTTCTTAAACTCCTTTCCCACGGGCACCTCTACACGGATTCTGCAGGCAGACGTGGTCCTGAGAGACTGGATACAACCCATCTCCAAGCTAGAAGCTATGTAAAGCTGTTGTCAAAGGGTAAAGCTAATAAACCCTGTGAGAGTATGTCAGCTTGGGCTCAACAGTGTGCTAAAACATCAGCGTGGCTCCCAGTTGACTTAGAATGTGATGAGAGTGAGTTCATACCTGCCTGTAAAAGACTGTAGGGTTGTTTAAATCTCTGGAGAACGGGGTGCTCACTGAAACTTTCTGAAAATACTTTGAATGTTCAGGGCATAATGAAAATCAGGGGGGTCTGCCAGACAGCTGGGTAATTCTTTGCATATTTTGGGATTCATCACAATACAAGCAGCTGGAATAAATTCTGTTACAGATGGCGCCACATGTGCTATTAAAAGGCCTTGGTTTTGAGGGTTTAAGATTATGCAAAATTCAATTGCTTACAAGGAAATTTTCCCATATCTGGTGTTTGCACAATGTTTTTTCTTTGAAAAGTTTCAACCCTAACAATTCAGACATTTCTGAGAATAAAGCTAGGGAATCACACTGTTTTACCCATGTTAAAATACAGTCCTGTCAGCCTTTTCATTGAACATACTGTTTTCTCTAGGTTTTAGTGCAGGAGCTTGACCTTTGTTTAGGGGTTAATTCTTTGTCAGGGAAGAGTCTTTTGCAACCTAGTGAAAAGCTGACAACTGGCCAGTAAGAAAAAAATAATCTCAGATTGCACATACTGGTAAAGCCTCATTAGAAAACTAACTACAATCCATAAAAAGTCTAATGTCACTGCTTGCAGCTCCTCAGACTGACCAAACTGCATGTGTGCCACTTATGGGAGACTATATTTCAGAAAGACTTTGCATCTTCTGCTCTCCTTGCTTTGGTGTGCAGCCAGGGGCTAGAACAAAGAGAAGGAACTAGTCTAGACTAGATGTCTAATTTGTAAATAATTATGGAAAAGCAGGATGAATCTCACTTTAGATAAGCCTTGCTTATTCTGCAAATTGAATGGGATGGTGAGGGTATAACAACTAAAGACTATCTTATAACACAAGCAAAAGAGGCCATCAACTGAGATTACAAAGACTTCTGCCATTCCTGACTTCTGGGATCTTGACAATCTGATCTCAGCAGCATTCCTCTAACTGTTCCTGTGTAGGTACTGCTGAGCACATTTACTTTCTGATGACAACTATATGTGATCATTCACAAAATATATTTAAGCTTATGAATCCATTAAAGAAGATTTCTTCTTCTGAATAATGTTCTTTTTAACCTTTGTTCATTTATACCTACATTGGAATTGGGTGCTGCATTATTCCTGTTCCTGGAGCTGTGCTACCTTAGGAAAATCCCTTTCCCAGCATCTGTTACTGCTGATCAATTACATTCTTGAAAAACCAAATCCTCAATACACCACTGATTGTTATTTAGTCCACATTGAACAGTACAAAAGACATGTAATATGCTCACATTATGACAGAAAGATTCACTGGTAGCAAGTGACTTCAGATTTTTTGCTCAACCGCCACAATGCATTTTGTATTTAATGTAATACAGAAAAAATGAACTTATACTTTATCTGTAGAACAGACACAGTACAAGCTGTAGAAGTTTTCCCATCCCAGTGATTTCCTCCAACTCTATCTCACAACACGTGAGGAAAAAAGTAGCTTTCTCCCATGTCAATGTGGACCTTGAACTCTGTTCAAGGCAGCTAACACAACTGTGAAAGGATGTCTACTGGCCGTCAAAGGAAAGCCCACAGATATCTGTAAAGGCCTCGAGTGCTTTAATAAGTTTTACTGGCCCTGCCCAGCACCCCCAGGGCCTCCCCCAACCCTTCTCATGGATTGGGAGGCCCATTTCAGCCCAGCCTGGGGCCACCAGTCCCTGCCCCAGTGATGCTGCAAGCTCACTGGTCCCCAGCTTCCCGCATCCCTGCCCTGCTTGGTCACATCACTGCCCTCAGCTCCTGGCTGCCTGTCCCTGGGGGAGAACCTGACCCTTGCTGCTCACTGACAGCACCTTCCAGTGGCCTGAAAAACACCTTGCTGACAGTGATAGGTTTCAGATACTACCGTACTCATGTATAAGTTAGCCACTGATTTTGAAAGAATGACTTTCTTATCGTTTTCTGTAATTATTAAAGATTATATTGCATTCGTTTCCTAAGAAGCATAGCTTCCAATTAAGAAAAAGGTGAGAAGCCAGATTCTGATTCTTGTAAAGCCTAAAAATCTAAATGTTTAAATGCTTGCTAACCATAAGGCAAACAAACCCCTTATGATATTTTAAAACATAATACATTATCTTCTGAAATGCCTTAACCAAAACTAGTTGAAGGTGTGGTTGATTATCAGGTATTTTGGCATGTTTAAGCTCCTTTAGGTAAAGGGAAGGGATGACTCTTTTTCATTAACATTATTTATCATTTCTAAAAAACTTACTGTGGGATCTTGTGCTGAGTAAGGTTGCTGCTCAGGGCATCAGTTTAAAAGAAAAAATAAATTGGTCTAGTTTTTAAATGGTAAAAGAATAAAAATATGCAAAAATCCTCTTGGATGGAAAAGTGCTGGTGTTGATTTGAACCAAATGTTCCTGTGTTTGTTTCTTAATTTGTTTCCTTTGTGCAAAAAAAAAAAAATCATTTTCCATCCATTAATACTGCTAGAAAGGATCTTAATCTTTCCAAAGGGTTGCTAATGTTTCTGTGTGTGTAGAATAAATATAATACCACCACCAATCACAGTCTCTCAGCCTCATTAGGAGACATGCTGGGGATAGCATCTTGGCAAACTCATTAGGAGTTTCTTGTTGCAATCAAATTTGTCCTGTCCTTAGTTGCCAGGCTCATTGTAATAGGGAGAACAAAACCTTTTAAATGTTCTTCCCCATTTATTAGATTTTGTAGTGAATGCACCATCTTTGTTTTACAGGAAGCCATCCACAAAGGCCAATGGAGTGTAAAAATGCTCATGCTGAAAAGAATTTCATTAGACAGTGCTGGACACTGATTAGCATTATTTCTTTGAAATTGCCATGCTGTAACGCTAAGTGACAAAACAGAGATGCAAGCAGACTGTTGCTTTTGATTTTCTCTATATTATGAAGTGCAGAAAACCACAACTCTATGTTTGAAGAACTCAGAAACATTCAGGGACTTTCTGTCAGTAGGATACCTGACCTCTAGTTTAAAGTCATTTTTGTGGGTGACTACTGGTGACACAATAACTCCCGAAACCTTTGTCACTTGTGTGTCTCCTAAGTCCATCGATGCTGATGTACCTCAGAGTTCATTTCCACAAGGTGAGTCAATAAAAACTCATTTCTGCCACTATGGGTGAGGTCCTGAGGAGCATCAGAGCTGGAATGAGGCAGGGGAGGGGGAGGACGGACCAGATGGTCAGAACTGGGGAAGGGCTGGAGGAAGGAAGATGGAGAAAGCAGGCTGATATAAGAGAAAAGAAGAGAGAACTGGAGAGACAGGGAACTGGAAGACAAAAAGGTGAAGGAAGCTCTCCTCCTTTCAGTCCCAGCATGTAATCAGCTCAGCTGTCTGTGGAACAGAACCTTTAATTTAAGTCTTAAAGTTTGAAAGCATTGGTCTTCTGGTATTATTAGACAGGTATTTTCCAAAGCACCTTTGATCTAGAGATTTTAAAGAACACTGTGAGATCAGTTTCGAGCAAAAATTTAAGTTCTAAACATTTTAAGAACAAACACTTGCACACCCTGAGACCAATAGAAAAGATTAACATTTTTCTGTGATGCATCTATAAATTCAGTTAAAACCAGCAACTTTCTGTCTTGTGTGTGTGTGTGTGTGTGTGTGTGTAAAGCCTAAAGACAAGTTGAGAAGAAACAGATCATTTTCTTTATATTCATTGCATGGCACAAAGTGAACGTAAGGATAAATAATGGAAGAAAATACTGTTTAACATCTGGCATTGCAAAAACTTCAGAAGCCATCTGTAACAAAATTTTTTTTCTTGAATAACCTGATAGTTTTCAGAACTAATGATTTGCAGGACTTGAACTGAAATCGTTAGCCAAATGCAACTAGGGTATAAATTTATAGAAAGTTCCCAGAAGAAACCAAAGTTGTTTTATATTATCTTAAACAGCTAATACAAATGTTCTCATGAATTTCTCATATTTGGAAAGAATCAAACCTAAGAGCAGATTCATTGACTTTGAATCACTATTCAGCTGCAAAACAAATTACTTCCTATCTGTATATTTTAAATCCTGTATTTAATAATCAGCATATGCTGGAAAACAATACAACACAATAGTAATAAGAACTATTTTTAACATGAAAAATGAATATGAAATCAGGAAATTGAATTTATTTTTACAATATCTGTTTGCTTAATGGAGATCCAAAATACACCACTTCAGACAGCAATACAAAAATGTTTCTTTTCCAGCCAAATCTGAATTTGTCCCCATATGTTGCATTATTGCTGACAAATTGGGCATAAGGTTATATAAATGCAACTGTGGAAGCATTCAAATTTCTGCTTACTTGGCCTGATTCAGACTTTTGAAACAAATTCTAAAACTGAAAGCAGCTATACATTTTATTGATCATTCACCATTTTAAAACAGATTTCAAGGACATATTCAGAGTGTTGTGTTAGCAAAAATTACACTGTAGGATAAAATTATGATTTTAATTTTGATATAGTGAATTTGGTAAGATCTTAAGTATCAGGAAGAAAAATACAATTTTTATCTCCCTGGTTTGCCTGAAACACTAGTTTAAACTGTTTTCCTCTTAAAAGCCTTCCTCCTGTCTCCTTAGGTATTAAGTCTGGTTACAGTAACTGATTGTATGACAGTACAAATTTCATGACATTTTTCCTTGGGGAAACAACAGATGTTGTTTATCAAATACTTTGGATAAAATACTATTACTAACACATTTGAAGAGCATGATAATACTTCACTTCTTGTTATAAAAGTCTGATATTTTACTAGCTCTGAGTTTGAAAGGGCCAACTCACAGCTGAGATGTAACTGTTGACGATGTACATACTGCTAGAGGGCTGGAAAGCAAAATAAAATGTGTTAGCACAAAACTGCCACTGAATGTTTATATAAACTTGTTTCACTTGGCACTACAACAGATAAGAAAAGTGCTACAGTAAACCACCAAAGTTGCACTGAGGGAATGATATGTAACAGCAAAGGGCTGGGAAAATGGAGCTGTTCCTTTGAAGGCTGCTGGTGGAAATGCTCTAGGTCTACAAAGTCCAATTCTTGGCAGAAGGCTGTTCAGGGAAGTTCAGAGCCAACAAACAGAAAGTATCTACTACAAAATACAGTGCACTGCCCACAGGAGCTGTTCATAAAGTTAACTGGCTATCTAATTCATCAGGACTGTACACAACAATAGCTAAAGACATATTACATGGCTTTATCATGTATCTCTGGTTTTTTCCCCATCCTTCTCTTAACACCTTGCTACAAGATACAGTGGCATTAAAGAGAGTGATGAGGTTGTCTTCAATCAGTCTGTAAGCCCTCTCTTCTAACAGGTAAGCAGACATTTCAGGGATAATCATCACCTTCGTTCTAAGGAATTTGTCTTGCCAATCAGATGTAGGTCGGCATTCTATTTAATAAAACAGAGACCAAATAAGATTTAAATGGAGAGATCCTTGTAGGCATGAGACTTCTAGACACCACATAAAGGGAAAGGGAAAGGGAAAGATAAACCACTAAGGATTCTCTTGGCTCTCCCAAGCAATGGAAATGTATCTGTTGCCATAAGTAGGTGAAATCCTACTATTTTCTGGCAAATAAATAACAAAAAAAAATCATATTACAAGGAGAGGTTTGAATGATAAATTATTTCAGTGTGAACTATCAGCTTTTCTTTTTCTTAGCAGAAGAAAGGAAGTATGTGGAAATATTTGAGAAAGACCATACACAGATCTCAGGTAATGTGCTGTTTTCTCTTTGTGGCATTATGTATAAATCCTATTTTTCATTAAATGAGACCTTGAGCCATTGTTATTTTCTTTTTGTTTGCTTGTTTTTCAAGAAAGTAATGTTTCTTTGGTATTTCTGTTGTCAAAAGATCATGGCATGTATCTCAGAACCCATTTTTTGTCTGCAGAGTAGGCACAGGTGATGGTTTGGTGCTAAACTCAAAACTCAAAGGACCAGCACAATGTTGGTTCTTTGGTGTTGCGTTTTACTGCAGACTGCCTTATGCAAAGCTTCAACTCCAGCCAGACCTGCCAGCAGGGAGCGATGGAACCACCTGATGACAGATACATAGGATGAATATATGTGGAACCAAAATTTCCTCACCCAGTAATCTAAAATCCTGATCTATGTGAGAAACTTATACCAGCACTTGACAGCCAAACACCCAGCTTAAAAGAATGCTATAGGTTAAGAACAACAGTAAGTTTTTATTGCATAGCAACTGAAATCACAGGTTGTTGATAGACCTGTGGCAGTCAGTTGGGTTACTGGAGATTTGCCAGGATACAGGAGCCTAGTATGTTTTAAAGTTGTAAATATTTTTAAAATTCCTGTGGACTGGGAATAAATGGCATTCTTTAATCATAAACATATTATTTAAATGTAGTGTCTCTTGCAAAAAGTGCTTTGAGGTTTATTGGTAGAAACTTCTAAGAACTCAATAAGGCTTCAAGAAAGCATCTAGTAATCATAATCCTCCTGCCTCAATTCAGGATCAATGATACTGCCATTCCTGACATGTGTCTGTCTACTTTTTAAGAACCCATTACGGAGACTGCAAGATATCCAGGCAATGAATGTCACTGTTTTGTTAGGCTTACCGTGAGAAAGACTTTCCCAATACCTAACAGAAAATCTCTTTTGCTCCTCTCCCTGTCCACCAAGGACCTGAAAAATTGACTATTCTCTTTTTCTTCAGAAAAGCCTCTATGTATTTCATGGTTGCTGTCATGTCTGCCTTCAATTTTCTCCACTATAGACTAAGCAATCACAGCTCTTTCAGTCTTTCCTTGTAAGCCATGCTTCTTAGATGTCTGATCACTTTCACTGGTCTCCTTTAAACTCTCTCCAACTGTCCTATATTTTTTTCTTGAGAACCTGGATATGGTACTCCAGCAGAGGCCTTAACAGTGATAAGCAGAATGGAAAAGTGACTTTTTATGTCCTTCAATCTATTACTGTTTGAAAGTCCCAACACGAATTTCAGTTTAGCTTCACATGCAGCTTGTGATCTACTGCATCATGACCCCTCCCTAGATCCTCCCCTGAAGAACTGATATACCATACCATATTTGTGCAGGTGATTATTCCTGCCCAAGTATTCTACTTTTCATTTGTTTCTATAGAATCTCATCCTCTATTTTTTCAGTTTATCAAGATTATTGTTGATTCTAATCCTGTCCTCAAGCATACTGGCCATTTCTCCACATATTATCTGACATTGTAATAAGCATATTTTCCATTTTATCACGCACTGAATGGACCAGGACTACAGACAAATCCACCAGAAGCTCTTCTGACAGTGAGATATTGATAACTGCTCTCTACACCTCTCTTGCTCTTCCTCTTCATTAAGTGGTAGAAAGACCACTCCTAGGTCTTCCTCTAATCGTTATCATGGTTATAGAATGACTTCTTGTTACCCTTTTTGTTTGCACTCTGTCTGCATGTTGCTGTTCTATAACATTTCTGATTAGATCCCTCACACCCACCCCATTTTTTCATACTCATCTTCACTCATCTGACACAGTTTCCTATTTCTGTATTCCTTTTTCTTCTCTTTAAGAGCTCATGATTTTGTTAAGATGATTTCTTACCACTCTTCTTTCAGCCGTGGAGTTGCAAACTGTGGAATGCTTAAGCTCTCACCATTGGATCCAGCTCCAACGTGGTTATGAGTTACAAAAGAATAATATGACCTTTCTCAGGGTTGCTGAATATTACAAAGTTAAAGCAAGATGAGAAGGGTGTATCTTTACCAAAAATTAGCTTGAAGTTTAAGTCCACTTTTGCTCCTGCTTCTGACCACATATCAATTATTTGCTAATATGGCTGTTAGCCATGTAGAAACAAGCTAGCATTACCCAAACAGCAATAATCCTCCAGTATCATCCTACAATTTCCTCAGATATCCAGAAACAATAGTTAAGACATTTCAAAATAAACTGTGAATGAACACATGCAAGCCACTAACTCTTTGCAATGCTAAGAAGGATAAGCCTCAGAGCCTAAGGCAAATGATTACATCACTGATGCTGATACAAAAGCTCAAACTTTGTGATTTCATGCAGGCTTGGGTGCAGTCACCTGAAAGCCTCTCATTCCCTAACGTGTACACTTACTCAGTAACACAAGGAGTTAGTGCTCCACCAGGGGGTCCTCTGCTTGCTGTCTTTCCCAATGCTAATAGTCACACCGTTTCTAACATCGCTCCTTTTCAACTAATCAGTTAGGTTAGCCATAGATAGCTGTGAAAAAAATTGCTGATTTAAACTGGAGAGTGAATCCAGTGCGGGCAAAATTGAGATGTCAGGGCCTGGAGTGCCCCAGTGCCCTGCAGCACCTGCACCGGGAGCGGGGGCCAGCTCTGAGATGATAGTGGTAGAGAAAGCCATGGGGAGGCAAGAACGAGCATCAGGAAACCTCATTGGTGGCTTCTACCCTGCTCCAGAAGGCCTCTGGGGGTGTTTTCTATCCCCCCCATTACCCACTGCTCCCTGGTCCTCACCTGGTGGCATTTGCTTGCTGCATCCTGGTATTGTAAATCAGGCCACCACCCTTGTATTGCAGCTAGACCTGTTCTACATGCACGGAGTTTCTCATATCTCTCTCTTCTCTTTTAATCAAAACATGTACAATTTGGTTCAAAACACAAGACCTGGCCCAGTCCTATGTTTCAGACCCACTGCTATAGTCTTTGTCCCTGCAAAACCCTCATTTACATGGAGTTCTGGTCTGGAGACAGAAGCACAAACCAGCTGACGCAAGAAGGTGTCACTGGATATCCTCCAGTCCAAACCTCTACTCAGAGCAGGTTGTTCAAGGCCATGCCCAGTCAGGTTTTGAGTATCTCCAAGGATGGACTCCACAGCCTCTCTGGGCAGCCTGCGCCAGTGTTAGACAACCCTCACCATAAAAAACATTTTCTCTTATATTTAAATGGAATTTTCTGTATTTCAGTTTGTGCCATTGCCTCTTGTCCTGTCACTGGGCACCACTAAGAAGAGCCTGGCTTCACCTTCTATGGGATAAACATCCCATCAGATATTTATACGCATAGATAAGATTCCCCTGAGCATTTCCTTCTCCAGGCTGAGTGGTCCCAGCTTTCTCAATCTCTCCACATATGACAGATGCTCCAATCCCTCACCATCTTCCTGGCCTTCACTGGACTCTCTCCAGTAAGTTCATGTCTCCCTCATACTGTAGAGAATAGAGCTGGACCCAGCACTCCAAATGGGTGTCACCAGGGTCAAGCTGAGGGGAAGGATCACCTCCCTCTGTCACCTGCTGGTGACACTCTGCCTAATGCAGATGAGGATGCTGTTGGCCTTCTTTACAGCAAGGGCACACGGCACATGGCATGGTCAGCTTGGTGTTCACCAGGACTCCCAGGTCCTTTTCTGCCAAAATGCTTTCCAGCGGGTTGGTTGTATGGTGTTATTCCTCCTCAGGGGCAGGACTTGTCACTTCCCTTTGTTTGACATCATGAGACTTGTGTTGGCCCATCCCTCTAGCCTGTCAAGGTCCCTCTGAATAGCAAGACACTCATCTGGTCTATCAATCAGTCACTCATCCCAAGAGACCTATTATTCTGCCCAGGAAAGAAGTAGGGTCTTCTAATAAAGTCTCTCATTTAGCAGAACTATAGCACAACAGAGGATTTTGCCACCATTGTGTTGTGGGTGAATTCAAGACTTATGTACTTGGAGGACTGTACAGAATAAATATAATTCTCCTTAGGCTTTTGTTAACAATCAGAAGGCACACAGTGCTGCATCTTATAAGATCACATCAGTAGAATTCTGACAGCCTGAAGTAACAAAGTGCTAAATAAGTCAATTTCCAGTCATTTAAATTTATGTTGGATTTTATACTTGGGATATTTGCTTTTTTTGTATGCTTGCCTTGTTGCTAAATGTGTGTATCAAATATATATTACAAACAGCATAACAGAGTTTAAGAAAAAAATGCATTGCAAGGATGCAATTCTGTTTAGATGTTCTGGAGAGACACTATAAACCACAGAAAAGAAATCTGAGTTGCTTGTGATGTTACAGGGATGCTGAGATTGCTAGAACAGCCCTGTTAAACATAGTTACTTATTTATTTTTTATATCAAATGGACTTTTAAAAGCTTTGTATGGTGTTATAAAATGAAAATTCAGTCATCTATTTCCTGTTCTCCCTCTCCTCTTAACAGTATGGAAATGTAATCCAAACTCACAGGGTAGAGACTAGCAGTATGAATGCAAAATTCTTATTTCCACAAATATAGGAACTGGAATTCTCCTAACAGTTGTCAGACTCTTAAAAATGGTATTATTTCATCAGCTATTTGTTTTTCTTTGAGGATGCTAGTCTGAATATTCTCACATCCTTATCCAATGAAAAACAAAGCTACGCAGCAACCCTGATTAGAAAGTTGCTTATTTTGTTGCCACAGTAGGGATCTAGGCACATAATCTTCAGTTCCAAGGTTTACCACTATCTTAACTTGCAGACTTATATCATACAATGCTGGGGGGTTTGTGGTTGCTAATGTGTAGGGAAGAACTGCACAGCTAAAGCACCCGATTTGTTTTCCTGTATTTCCCTTTATTTGTTTATTTTTCTTTTCCCCTTTATTTGTTTCAACACCACAGAAGGAATTATGAGATATAGGATACTCAGGATCAGAAAAATAATTACGGCACTTTCATAGGTCACATGGAGGCCACCAGTCAAACTAAAATATACATTATAAAAACAATGGTATAGGATTTACATGCAGCCTGCTCTCCTTACTGCTGGTTATTGAATAGAAATACACTTGCAATTATTTTGTAATATTTGGCTTTGATCAATAGCACACTTGTGTGGTCTACAGCAATTCAGGTGAGCACCCTCACAGATGCAAAATTGTGCTTTCTAAACAATTCACAATACAACTGGAACACACATCAAATCCTGTCAGTGTTTGGGAAGGGAGTGTAGCAAATCATAAATTAATTTCTGAAAGCACAAAGCCATTTAGATGTGAGTGGTCAGTCATTCAGAACACTAAACATTCCAATGTCACTGTGCTGGAATAATAAAGGATTATAAAAAAATCTAAAATATTTGAATCGAGTTAATGTATTACACAGTGATATTTAAACACACTTGAAAATAGCCCAAGAGTGTATAATTCATTAATGTGGTATAAATTCACATAATGCAGCAAGCAACTGCTTAGTGAAGCCTGTCTGCTGATCTGAAGATTTTGCGAGGCAATGCTTCAGTGCAGATGCAGTGTTAAGGGTCATTACAAGGCAACACACTCAGCTCCTGGGGAACATCGCTCATCTATGGTGCCATTACAGACCAACTCCCCTGCCTGATTAAGAGGCAACTTTAATGAGCCCTAAAGAGAAGCTAAAGTAGCCCTACATGGCTAAGAGGAATTCTGCTCCAGTCCAGGATCTCAAGGCAGAGGGACTGGAGGGGAGAAATGGCGAAATACACTGGAAAATACTGTACAATTCCCTGCAGCGATTATTGCTTCTTTGTGCCCTCAGAAGTTTCAAAATGAGATGGCAAAACAAGACCAAAGGATAAAAGGAGAAGGGAAAGTCTGTGTTGTTTTCTTGTTATCAGACTAGCCCTTTCAGTGCTGAAATTTGTCATTTGTCAGGAGATGAGGAAAAGTCACCGAGCAGGAAATGTTGAGTAATGAGGATACTGGATCTGTGTCTGACACAGCAATTCAGAAACCTCTCGGTTTTACCTTTGCTTGCTTTGTTTGATGACAAAGAGATAATAAACCAGTTACATTTATGTGAAAATGTGACATCCAGGGAAATGCTTTAGTGCAAGGTACAATTTAGCTGTGCAAACACAATGCACAGCATAAACAGGAAAACTTAATATGTGAGTTTGAAAGACAGAACCCATAATAAACCTGCACTATTCTTAGCAGTAAATGTTACTTTATATATTTCCCCTTTTCTTGTTTCAAGGAAGTTCTGTATTTAAAAGTATCTTTACTTGTATCATATTATACACATAAAAAAGGAAGACTTTGTAAGGCACACGTTCTTTATATGTGTACACTGTGCCTAAATTTAGGGTATATACTATACCATATTTTTCTAGGAAACAGTACAGTATCACAGATATTGTGCTAGCTACAACTCTGCTTCCTTCCATTTTTTAAAGTCCTGTCAGTTCTTTTACTGAGATAGGTTTTGGACTTCCATCTCCCTTCAGCTGGAATTCTTGTTTCTCCCACTCCTTGTCCGGCTCCTGGGCTGCATGATAATGATCATTATTTCACCCCAGAATGGTCTGGCTGTATTCTCACTTTTGTACCTCTTTTCTTCAGGATTTAGGAGTGGGCCTCCTAAAGGTACCCTGGGCTTACAAGCCTATGACAATCTTTTTAAAAACAAATGACTGTTTACTCTTAGAGATGAAAGCAGATACAACATAAAATTTCAAAATTATTTACATTCCACAACAAAAGTCAGGGAGAAACTGAGGTTTAAGACTTTTTCATGAAAACCGTCATTCAGCTTAACAGGAAGTTAGGACCTTCAGGTGGGTTTACTACTGCTGTTCCAGTGCATACTTAATTACTTATATAAAGTGAGATATCTCCAAGAAGCAGGACCCAAATGTTTCCCCACCTCATGTATGGGAAGTAGAAGAGCAGAGATTTGAATTTGGTTTCAAAAATCCAAGTAAAGTATGTAAACAGTAAATCTATTACTCATACTAATGAGTCTCTTTCTGTCTGGAAATCCCATCTTGGAACCAAGATACCTCTCCCATTTTAAATTTTATTAAACTATATCCTTAAAAATTGATTCCTTTCTGAGGAGAAATTCTACATAACTGTAAGATACCCCAATGAGTTCTACTTAAGGATTGGTCTGCTTTTATGCCTCCACTCCTTTCAGCAAGGCTCAATGACAGTTTGCTCTCTTCCAACATGGCTGTGACATTTCTTGTCCTCTGTTCACAGAGTCTTTTTTAACTTTTTCATTGCCCTTTTGAGCTTTTGGCTCTAAGCCTTCACAAACAAACTCTGCAATGTGTCTGGAATCAAGGAAGAAAGTACTGCCCAATTATTAAGTTAAATATTGCCTCCTAGCCCTTATAAAGAAATTTTTCATCTATTGCCTTTCCTGGTTATTTCCCAACCACCTGCTATTAAGTTAAACAGATATGGTCAAATGCTATGTATTCAAATAGGATGTGGCAAGCATTTGTAAATTATTACAGAAAAACTCCCTGCCTTCCAAAGAAAGGCAGTTGCAAATTCACAACTCTTGGAGACCCAACCTACAATGGTGCATGCCTGTCTCCATTGTCCAGCCAAACTGCAGGGAGATTGTTTCCTTCGTTCCTTAAAGATGAATTTAACAATTGTCAAAGGTTCTCCTTTCTCCACAACAGAGTTTCTGAGTCAGATTTCTTGTCTCTTTTTGCCTATCCTGATTAGCTGCATTTGATACAGATTTGTGAAATCTATTTTTCCTTATTTTGCAGTCTTCTACATTTCAAACAGCCTTCCACTACAAGAACCATACTTTTGCTGTAGTTTCACATTCACCTGCCTCCTAATGAATCTGAGCTTCCACACAAGTTGCTGAACAGCCCCTTCCCACAGATATTTCAGGAGGTAGTGGCAACAGGTTCCTTTTCTTTCTGCTAAAAAGTCTCTGGTGCTCTTTCTCAGGCCTTGCCTACACACATGCCTTTGACTTCTCCTCCTCTTTTCTTCACACAGTGCACATCTCCTGTTTCGAGACTTCCAGAGGTCTGCAAGATGCTAAGGGGGTGATGTTAGAGGTGCATGGAAGAGCTGGGCAGTTCGCCACAAACAAGTTTCGGGGGGGGTGGGGGGGTGGACACTGGAGCTCTCGCCTCTAACCTCATCATTGAGAAGGACCACAGTTTGCCATTTTGCCTGCTATGTATTTGCAAGAAATCAGACTGATGCCTTAGTTGATGGGAATAACAAAGAATGGGGGCCCCTGGAAAGTGTTTTGTCATTAGGCATCATGGCATTAGAATCAGGTGTCAAGACACTGAAGAAAATGTCAAGCCCTAGATTCAGAATGGGCCAACCTTGGCAGCATTGGTATTAGGAGCCAAATCCAAGTTTCGTGACTCAGACATACACACGTCCTAAACTCCAAATGCTGCAGCCACACACCACACACCTCTGCACAAGCAGTTGCTTTCCGCCTTTCATTCTCTCTAACAACAGCAATTTGCCAGACAATTTCCAGATTACAGCCAACTACAGGGAAAGGACAGGAAGGAGGACCTACAACAGCTGCTGCCTCACATAGTAGAACGGAAGAGACTGAGATGAGGAGAGTGGACTGCCTCTGCTGCTGCTGTCTTGTGAGAGGGCCAGAATGAGCCACTAGATATTCCCACTCTCACTTACCAGCAGGGACGATAGCATCAACAGTACCTGCATCAGGCTGTGGCAGGCAGGAAGAAAGATTCAGCCTTTTACATGAAAATTGGTCCCAATCACCTACAAGAAAA
Organism: Haliaeetus leucocephalus; assembly: GCF_000737465.1. Lineage (NCBI taxonomy): Eukaryota > Metazoa > Chordata > Aves > Accipitriformes > Accipitridae > Haliaeetus > Haliaeetus leucocephalus. The sequence goes on from NW_010972753.1 coordinate 7,711,788, forward strand.
TGCAAAAAGTCAGATAAGACCATCCCGAGGAAGGCACCTTACTCTCTCAAGCAACCTAATGAAGCTTGCCGCTATTTTTTGTTCATGCCATGGAAATTTCAAGCGGTATTATTTTAGTAGAAATTTGAGGCCATAATTCTGGAGAATATTCTAGTCTAAGATACAGACAGTTTCTAAAATTTGTACCTTTCCCATCATTTACTTAGTAAAATATTTTTAAAGTTGCAGCTGAGTCATAAAATGCCCTGTCTTTTATTTTTATTTTTATTGTGTTTAAAACTAATCGGTATCTGTATATTAAATTACAAAATACAGTTTCATTTCAGAAAATAAATGAATCATTAGATTAGTGAATTATGTGTCTACAACTCAAAAAAGACGTTCTGATGATTCAGACCAAACCGTAAATAGAATATAGTTATCTGTATTTCAAAAGCAATTACAACACCATAATTTAAAATGTACCTTTTGTTCTAAATGTATTTGAGTCTTCTCTGAATTCCTTCTTCATAGCACTGAAGATGCTTTTCTAGTCCTAAAAAGTATTATCAACATAAGCAATAATAGTGCTTTTCTCACTGATGCAACTGTTACTGGATGCAAAAAAGGAAACTTTTCTTTTGGAAAAGAGAAATTGAGCTAAAAGTCTGTGAATACTGCATATAAAATTTCATATTTTGATCTTCAGTTTTGAATTGCTATTGGCAAAACTTAAAAATTCCTTGAAACGTCAGACTCTCAGCATTTGAAAATCATATGTTTTTTGTCATGCCACACGGGCAGTCCTTAACATGTCACTGTTCTCTTGGCAAACATTTTACTACTTTGGGTGCAGACAAGGGGCAACTGAAACAACTTAGAGTAACTTCAAAACAATTTTATGTTCTTCCAGTAATGAAACTATATCAGTGTAGGTTAGTGTTCAGGACAAAGTCAAATGCCTGGTGATTGTTGTAACTTATGAAAATTGTTCAAACCCCGAGGTAGTTTTTGCAACCAGGGAATGCTGGAGTTTAGAAATGACTCAGGAATAACCTCTTTTGTCTCCGCAGATGGCTGAAAGTGTATATCACTTACAAAGGTGATAATACTCAAGAGATCAAATGGGTTTACAACAACTTTTCCATGAGGAAAATGTCAAAAACTATCATAAGCATATAAGAATCCGTGTTCACTAAATATACATCGTACTGTGACAAATGTAATACAAAATGAAACAGGAAAATTATTTGGGACATTCTTTTTTTCCTCTCTATACACAGTGTTTACCTGTGCAGCGTGTCTCTGCCTTCTCAGCCTTTCAACCATAAGAGTAAGTGTTACACTGCTCATGGTGTTTTATTATAGAGAACATAATACAATTTTATAGTTTTCAAAGCCCCTTCCCTCCTCCCAACTTTGTTTTTTGACCTATAGTCTTGAGTTTATAAAAATCAATGCTTTAAACAAATAAATGAAAATCTAATTATGTAGACAATATTAAATTTTGTTTAGTTGAACCATTCTTTTTTTGATGCAGATTTTGTCCTTCACAGACATGAATGAATGGATAAGAGGGCTTTATTGAAATACTTTTTAATATCCAACTGGAATTAATTCTGCAGAGTAGTTTTGACTATCAGTTCAACAACACTGGGAAGACTGTCCTCCGTGGAGTGAAGTCTGTTTTGTTTAGAAAAGCTCATACAAAACACCAATGGAGGGTACTAGACTCAGAAACTGAGAAAACTGTGAACTAGGAAAGGTATATTACATATGATACTAATATTAATGATTATCAACTACCTTATCGTTTTCTCTCTCTTGAAACTTGATTGTGACCCTGATTGATTCAGCTACATATGAAATTTATATGGGACTTACTGATGACCATTTGTTTTCAGGGCCTCAGCGAACTTTCAAAGAGCAGAGGTGTTTTGTCTCCCATCGATTCAAGGGATTTGAATCTCTAGATAATTCTGTCAAAGTACTGTCAGACATATTAATGTAATTTCTTTTGTTTAAATCATGATGGTCTTAGTGTCAGGTCTCAGTTGACATATATGCAATCATTAACTTTTAATTATAGGTCAAGATCTATTAAACAAGCTGAGACATGTCTGAACTATTGTAAACTGTGTCTCATCTTTCTGTTCTCTAAACATCTCTGACTGTACTATTACCTCATTCATTTTTCTGCTCATTGTCAGTTGTCTATTAATATAAAATTAAAGTTTAAAAGTACTGGTATACAGCATAGTAATTCACTAAAAATTGCAGCCACAGAGCATTGAGTATGAAGGCAGCAGCAACGTAAACTTCAAAAGACACTGCATATTTATAGGGAGCTTCACTTCCATTTTAATGGAATAAATGGCATTTTACGCTCCACACCATTTAGACCTCAATCTCTCTTCTGGCATGCCAAGCTGTTATTTTTGTGAATCGTTCCTAAGTCATTTATAACCAGGCCACTGCACCACTGAACAACAGCACCTTTGAAGTCAGGTAGAGATTATTCACTCGCTGTGAATTTTCTGAGCAGCTTTATCCTCTTTCTGTATGCATCCATTAAAAGTCATAGAAGCGAAAACAAAGGTACTAAACAAACCTTTTGGCTTCATATGAAGGACCAAAAGTTAGTTAGCACCAAGCCTGGGCAGTGCAAAAAAACCCAACCTACCCTTAATTTTTAATGTAGAACATTAGGGTTTTAGGGTTCCTGAAACGCATCTACCAGGGGGGTGAGATCCGAGTGCACCCAAAGGCCCAGACCTCCTGGAAACAAGACCCGCTGTCCCATGCAGCCACCCTTGGGGACACAACGAAAGGGAAAATTGTAAGTTTTTGTGTCACTTTTAGCTCTACATCAAAGGGCACAACGGCGGGGGGGGGGGGGGGGGATGACTTCCCTACCATAAGAAAAGGCTGCGTGTACCTATACGGACAAACTGACACAAACTTTAGGACTGGAAAGGCCTGGGGCAGCGGTGAGGTAACTGCCGCCGCGCCCGCGTTTCCCACCCGTTAACGGGGTCTGTTGCGCCCCGGGCGAGGGAAAGCCCCCAAGGCGGGCAGCGGAAGGGATCACCCTGCTCAGGGGAGGGAGCCGGAGCCCGCCCTCCGGGGTGGCTGACCCCCCCAGCCCCGCTCGGAAGAGGGTCTGGGCCGCAGGCAGGGCGCAGGAGAGGGGCAGCGGGGGAACGGGCAGCCGCAGCTGCGGGACGGGTGGCCCCTCAGGCTGGCGGCCCCTCAAACGAGCGGCCCCTCAGGCTCGCGCCCCCTCAGGCTCGCCCCGCCTCGCGGCCGCCCTCCGCTCGCGGCCCCTGGCGGCCGCTCCGGGGAAC
>NW_010972753.1:7715123-7786743 GCF_000737465.1 Haliaeetus leucocephalus
CCCCGCCGGATCCTCGACCTCGGGCGGCAGCAGTGAGTACGGAGAAGCAGCGAAGGAAGTCGGCGCCTCGCTGCCGCGGGGGCTCCGTCCCGTCCCGTGGGCTGGTCCGGGCTGTGGGGCGCAGCGCGGCCGGTGGCGGAGAGCTTGGCCGGGCCGGGGTGTCCCGGGAGCGGGCAGCCGCGCCGCAGGGGGAGAAGCGGGGGCCGGCCAGCGGTGCTCCCCTCGCCTAGCTACGGGGGTAGCCATAGGCACCAGCGCTGCCCCCACCCCAGGGCGGGCAGGGACCCGCGTGGAGTGCCCGGGAAGGGGAAGGGGCTGCCCGGAGCGGGGCCGCGGCGCTGCCCGGCGGGTGTGCGTGGGGCGGGGGTCTCGCGTGGGGGTGCTCCCGGCGGGGAGGCCCTCGGAGGGGGGAGAAGGGGTTGAAACGTAGCCGGCCGCCCTCCTCCCCTCGCCGGGCTCCGGCGGCTGCCGGCGGAGCCGCCCGGAAAAGTTCCCTCGAGGGGTTTGTGCCATTTCCAGTTGAGCCGGGGAAGAAAACGTTTTGGCTGTGCTTAACAAAGGAAAAATCCAGCCGACTTTCTGTTTTTGAAGGAGGTTGATGGCTGTCTCTAAAATAGGCAGCTAATAATTTTTTCACTGAAGTTTTGGAAACCACCGCCACCAGAACAAAACCACAAAATAAAACCGCAGCCTTCTGAAGCTTTCATGTTCCTGGTAAAACTTTTTTTCACTTTAGAAGGGTCACCCAGAGACTCCATCTGTATTAGATCTGCAGTAGCCAGGGCGGTCACTGGAGCTGAAGCCTTAAGATGCTGAGTGTGGGTAGGTGTATTGCGCCTGTGAGCCTGCTTCTGCAGGGGTCTGATGGACCTCTCCTAGGCCTAACACTGGCAAGGGAACCATTTATTCATACCCACGGGAAACAGGAGGAGCACAGGGAGCCTCAATGTCATCACAGTTGAAACTGCAATTGAATCTTGCATTGGTTGAGGGGTGAAAGAGCGAGCAGTGGCTAGGCTCGTTGGGAGCAAAACGGAGAGGAGTGGAGCCAGTGAGTAAAGGGAAGAAGACTGTAACTAAGTGAAGACACTTGAAAGAATCTCAAGTTTTCATAACCCAGTTGTCATAGATAAGTCTGGGGAGAGAAGAGGGACAGTTATGCAGATGTTGGTGTTCTAGATTGAAATCAACACTTTAAATTTATTATTACTATAGGCTGGTGCTGTCACTGGAAAAAAAACCAAACTAGTTGTGCTGCTCGTTGCCACCTTCTGTGCCATCTTCTCCTCATGCTGGCACCATTGTTTATACAGCAGTGGGGCAAAGTGGCATGGAGTGTTACCCACAGATTCACACTAACCTTTTAAACATTTTTTCCCATTAACCTAGTTAGTACTCATATCTGTTTCTCTGCACTGCTGTAGGTATGCTCATGCTAGCTCAAGGAAAGATGTGTGACGGGGAGGGAAAGAGTTTATTTTTTTGTGTATAAATGAATAAGTAAGTATGTAAAAGCACTGGGGTTTTTATGTACATATGTGTATGTATACACATAGGCACGCACATACCTGTGTAAAGGGATTATGCAACTGCAGTGTTGTGCATTCTGGGTCTTGTGTTGAACAGAGGGAGTGCCATCGATAAAGTGGTTGTGGGGGAGGTTTACAAGTGCGAGAGGTGACTAGCAGTCTGCGTAGACATCCAGTAAGGGTGAGTTTGCAAGAGTAGTTCTTGCTGGACCAGGGGCGGGAGAGTAGAAGCCAGAGAAGAGGGGATGGGGAATTTCCGTGTGAGAGTACTGCGTGGAAACAGAGGAGTGAGGCTTTTTACTCATCTGTTCAGCCATCCCCAGGCAAAACATGGATTATCCCTTTCTCACGCAAGTTCATCCAGAAATTTGCATCCAGCTAATGTATTAGCTCAAACGGCAAAGCATTGCATCTGGTTATAACACATATAGGTGTTGAGATTATAACGTGGTGGCATCAGTTTTCTTTTGTTAGAAGTGGATAGTTACACACAGTTAGAGTAACTATACTAATGTTGTCATTTCCAGAAGCACTCACAAATGAAGAAAAGGAGAACTGAAGTTTTTGAGTTAGCTTTAATTCAGCCTCTTCATACATCTAGATTGAACTACAGTTTTCTATTGAGCAATAACATATTGTTTGTTGCGTAAAAAATCCTATTATACTCAAGGTATTAAAGAGATGAAGGATTTTGGTCTTAACCTCATTATTTTGGTTGTGTGACATCAAGACTTATTTCCTGAGCATGACTCAAATCTGTGTTCAAATTCTGCTTTGACTATGGAATTTTAAATTTCCTTATGACTTCTACTGTGCTTATCACCTTAATATCTTAGTACTTGACAAATCCCCCCCTTAATTGACAAAACTCTTCTGAGACAAGGAAATAGTCATCCACCCATTCCACATGAAGAACGAAAGATAAAACTATGGAGACCAAATCTGGTCCAGGTAGGGTCTGATTTTTTTTCAGGGTATTGAGTTCAGTGTCCTGGTTTATATCAAGTACACAGGTGCAAATAAATTGAATATCTGGTAAGCCTATGCTGCTTTTGCAAGCCATGCACTCAGATTTTGGGAGAGGCACCCCTAAAATAAAATGGATGTAGTTAGTGTGCACATTGAAACAGCGTTTTTAAGTAATTTATGTAGAGTCATGAATGAATTCTGTGACAAAAGCAGGGATAAAGTATACTTCAGGACAGTGCGAACTTATTTTAGACCACAGTATTGTGAACCATTTTTGTTTGCTGTGTCATTTTAAACAGCTCCCTTTTCCTGTGATCCTCTTTTCCATCATTGTGTCCTGCCTACTGTGACCTCCCTCACCTGTGATAGCATAACCATTTCCATATCCATCTGGTGAGGTGGATCACAGAATTAATCAGGTTGAAAAAAAATATATATCTGACTTACTTTTGACTCTTACCTGGCTCTTATAAACAGCTGGATGGACAGGGGAACAAGAGATGCGGTTGGTACTGCTGACCTCCAGTATGAGTGCTGAGAAAAACCTAAGCCATTTTGCCTTGCCACTTCCGTCTTCCATTAATCCCATAAATCTTATATGCTTCATTTCTTCCCATTTGCTCAACAAATGACTCCAGGTTCCTATAGGCAAGAATTTTATTTGCTTACACCGTCCCATTAAGAGCTTTTGCTTTCAGTTTCTCAGCTGGGTTCTGAACTTTTCTGCTGCTTTTCATCTTGCTCTTTCATGAATTGCTGTCAGATGTGTTTCCAGGATGCTGTCTTTCTCTGGCTCATGTTTCTTTATTTTTTTTTTCAGCCTCCACAGACAATCTACTTTCTTTCCCCCATCCCTTGCTTCCTCTCCTCTTCCACATTATAAACAAAAGCACTTGCAATGTGCAGTAGAGAACAATACAGAACTGGCAAGGGAGTGAATTAAATGACCTAATGTCTAGTATCTGTTCTCCTGCCAGCTATTTTTGTTTGAGTTCAGATGTTGGTAACTATTTGACCTTTTAAAATCTAATCTGACAATACCCAGCCCTTTCCTTATTTACCTTTGTTTTGTTTACTGATTCTTGTTAAGTAAAGTTTGAGATACATTTGTGAGGTCTGAAATACACTTAGTCCATTTTCTTGTTGCCAACAGTTTTGATGGTACTGATTATCAAGTGATCTGTGTTTTAATCAAGGTTGCTGAATAGTGTTATTAAAATAGCTACATTTCAAAAGCGAAGCCTGTCTTCATACTGGAAGTTAAATTACATACTAACCACCAAAAATCATACCATGTGTTTTGGCTTGCTAAGGAAACATTTGTTGAAAGCTGCTTTCTGTGTATCACTGGCTATTGCTTATTTTTAATGATAGATAATCATTATGTGAAATGTCTTTTAACTCTGGATAAAAGTTACGGATCTGTTCAGAAATACACTGTAAAATCAGACAAGAACCGTGTTTGCACAGCCCAACATACTGGCATTAGCATCCAGGCCTAAGACCCCTGGACAATATAGTAGTTCAAGAAGTGTTGCCTGTTTTCAAACTAAGAATGCTGCTTTGTGTAATTTTTTTTTTTTTTTTGAGAGAGAGTATATGTCTTTATATGTGGGAGTGACAGATTATCCTGCAATTTCATCTTGAAAGTTTGGTATCATTTGCATTTTATACATTACATTGTGCTGTGTACCTGCTCAGTGGAGTGTTTCTTTTAAAGCATTTGAATCAACCTTCTCACGTCACTTCTGAAATGACTTTTGAAAGTTGGCATCTCACATTTTAAGCTCACCCAGTCAACATACTTTAAGTTTTTCAATGTAGGGGTCAGTCTGTGTGGATATGAGGATATGATTGCTCCAACAGTGGTCAGACTAAGTGATACTAAAATCCAGAGACCGTGTAAAGGTAGTATTGGAATAGTATATCATAGATAAAACATCTTAATCCTGGTGAAGTATTAGTTTTGTTGCCTGAAACTGCAGAACTTCTATGTTTGCCAGAACTCTAGGGTAGGTGTGATTTTTTTGTTTGTTTGTTTGTTTACACCAAGACGTTACACCCTATTGTAATTCTGGATGTTCCTGTTTTGCTGAGCTCTTTGTTTTCCTGTAGTATAAGACTGAATGCCATGGACCGGTTTCAAGATTCACTTTACAGCAATTCCTCATTAAATCCCTATTGCTACATTAACTGTTTAATATAACTGTCTAAACTGTGTAATATTTATTATAATTAGCTCTATTGCTAAATGTTTACTACTCGGCATTGAAGAATGATTCCTTTTTGGCTCAAAAAGTGTGAATTTGTTAGCTTGCTGGTGTAAGGCAGTTTATGGGAATGCTACCAGGAAAATTCAGAAATAGTGGCTTCATCAGACATGCATGTGAACTTTTGCACCTGACTGCGCCTCCAGGTTTATCAGTGTGCTGTTTACTGACCTTGTATGTATTCTTCAGCTTTTATTTGCAGAATATTACTCTTCAAACTATTTGCTAAATAAAGCTGGGAAGAGAAGCAACTTTCTGTTCATCTTTCTGTCCCTAGTCTTCATTCGCGTGGCTATGGGGAAGGGTTGAATGAGGTCTCAACAGCAGAATTATTGGCTAACTCTCTTGCCTGTCTTTCTATAGATTTCCCCTGTGGCAGCTGAAATGGGCACAGTCTGTGACATTTTATTGCAGTACTGCTGAGCAGTTCTGAGTAGCACAAATGAAACGGACTCACTGTACTGTTTTCTGTTTGCTACTGTTGGTTATCAGAGCTGTGGGCAGCAGCAAGATAAAGGCATGACTTAGTCTGGAGAACTGAGTGTGTGGCTTTGTAAGCAGCTTAACTGATCCAAGCTTGTCTTGCTGCCTGTAAACAAGAGTTCTTGCTTTTCCCCTCCATACTTGCTAGGTTTTGCATTTTGACTGCTTCCCTTGTGCTGGCACTAGCACTCTTAATGCTGTGCAGTCAACTAAACCAAGGAGCTGATTTGTTTTAAAATGAAACCAAACTAAAACAAGCATGCTGACACACACGCACACAAAAGGCTTTCCACTGCGCTACCTCTGGCTGGCCTTGGGGGCTACCAGCCGGACTTTGTATTGACTCAAGGGAGGGAGTGGGACTATGTGGCTGGGGGGGACAACTACCTACTCAGACAGCAGCTTTAGCTGGGATTGATTTAAGTGCTGACTCTGAATCTATCAGTGAAGGAGCAGTGTATCAGTATCTTTCTTTGCTGACATCTCTGAAGAACAGCAGCAAATTGCTCAAGGGGGAAGATACAAGGAAGTCCCTCAAGAGGGCCAAGAACCTGGTGAACACATCTTGGGGTCAAACTCAGAAAGTGAGAAGGTGAACAAACTCATCTTTTATGGAAAGGCCACTTTACGATGAACTGTAAAGAAGTGCCCAACTACAAGCTCATCAGATCTTCAGCTGTCTCAGAAAAACAGAAGTATCAAAGCACTTTTGCTATGGTCATTCTTTAGGACCTCATCTTGGCAAAGGTTTGATCAAAGTTTTCATCTCAATATGAGAAAGAAATTTTTTACAGTGAGATAATCGTTCACTGGAACAACCTCCCCAGGGACATGGTAAAGTCCCCGTCACTGGAGGTTGCCAAGATGCAACTGGACAGGGTGCTAGATAACCTCATCTGGGCTGCCTTTCCCCCAGAAGATTGGACCAGATGATCTTTTGAGGTTCCTTCCAACCTGGGCTGCTCCATGGTTCTATGAATTTTTTGTGTGAGTGCAGTGATCTACACCAGAAATACAAGAGGTAGAGATGGACCTGCTGGTGGGCAGCATGCCTGGGAAGGTTCTCCAATGACTTCTGCAGTGTATTACATATGTAAATGAATACAGCAGAATTACCAGATTTAAAAAATATCAGTGATGTATTTGTTTCCATTGGAAAACTCCTCTCCTCTTTCACAGTCTCTAGGTGCTGGTGTAGGTATACAGCTTCTTGGGGGTGGGGAGGGGCACCCTTTAAATCTACCAAGAACAAATGTTAGACATGTTAGATCCTGTGGAGGTTCTTCAGTTGTGAATGAAGTTTTCAGGCATTAACTTTATTTTAATTCTGTGTCTGCTTTTGACACAATTAAGATAAAGTGTATCTGCAAATACGGTTAACTGCACACAAATTTGACACGTTAATTTGGCATGTCAGTGTTAGGAGCTTCAATACGAGTAAAATTTTTCGTGCCGTAAATCTTTTAAAACTGATTTCTAAACCTGAAATCTTTCTGAATTGTTTTGTTATATAATTTTTTGTGCTTCCTACTCACAGCCAGAATGGGTATTGTACTGAATCACTTCATAAGGCGTAGGAGACCATCAGTAGAATTATTGTTTTAGTTTTGGGAGCTGCTTTAGTGTTTTCACAGTGCTTGAAAGTGTGGAAAACTGTTCATAAGTATGCCCTGATACTTAGTAGTTTTGTGACTGCTGGAACTCATGCAGCTTCGTTTCCTATGGATTTATGCTGTGTGGTTGATCAGTTATAAGCTGTGACTTAAAGCTTTACTGTGGTACTTAGTTCTTCATAAATGACAAATTTTAATTAGATACTAATTTGTCTTCCAGACTTTTCTCGAGTTACGATGTTCAGAATGCCTCCATTCTCTATACAAGTGTGCTTTCTTTAGGAAAATTTCCATGAATATAAGGTTTTCTACTGTTCTGTACTAGTTGGTTGGAAAGGACCAGTGAGTAAAATTGTTGGACTAGAGGACATGAGGAAACCCTATGTAGACACAAAGCTCTTTTACTGAAGGAAAACAATCTCAAAATAGGAAAACTGTGTTAATACCCTTTGAAAAGAAATACTGTTGAAGTTTTAAATTTTTGCATTTCTAGTAATTCTTACAGAATTGTACCCATTTCAAATAAAAATTGATACTTGATTTCAGTCTTATTAAATCAAATGTAATCTGTTATTGAGAGCACAAGGTAACTAAGGAGAGATGCAAAACTAGTTGCCCGATAGGTTGGCTTTGGTGGCAGATACAGTCTAGGAAGTTCATACTTCCTTTCTGCGGCCATTTTCGAGAGCAAATGGGGAGAGGAGGAGAGGGAGGTCAGTGGGAGAGGTGCGAAGCTGTAGTGCAGAGCACAGAACCACATCAGCCCACATCGGGGGCACTGGTCCCCAGTAAAGGGTGGGTAGCAGTGGTAGGTAGGAAGGGAGGAGAAATTTCTTGACTCCTCTTCAAGGCTGAAGCCAAAACATCATGTTTTATTATACTCCAAACATGTTAATCAGCTGGAATACTTTTGTGTGTAGGTTTGTTCAAAAAAAAATTAGAAAAAATTAAGTGTAATGCAGTAAAAAAGACAGTCATAATGTATGCATCTTAACGTATTTGGAAATTCAGGTAAAGCTGATGTGAGGGGAAATGGCTGTGGGTGTTGTGAGAGTGGGAAATAGCAGTATTTAAAAAATTCTTCCCCCCCCCACCCTGGCCCTGGTTTGTAGGGCTGTTTACCCTTCTGTTTTACTGAGGAGTATGACTGCAGCTGTTCTGTGGATTCTGGTGGTGTACACCTTTCTGTGCACTTTATGCAGTTTCCCAGTGTGACAGAAAACTTCATAAAAATATGTAAAGGAGTTGTGCTTCATTATCTTTTCCCTAGTTACCATATAATTCAGTAAGATGAAATATGTATTTATGACTTTTCCATCACTTCTATGCAATTTGATTTTTGGTTGACTGGAAAATCCCATTAAAACATGCTCTGAAATGCTGTCATATGTGCCTTGCTTCAGGGGAAGACAGGCAGGGTGGAAACTTGTATTAAAACATGCTGACAGTGCGTAAATATTTGGAAGAGAAGGCTTTGTTTGCACATTTCTCTAGCTTAGTTTAGCACTTCACAAAGAAATTACTTTTTATTGTTTTCTGGCTAATTTTTCTAAATTCAGTGAGGTGTAAGACATTGGCCTACCAAACAAGTGCTAAATGCAGTTTCTGTACAGAACAGAATTATTTGCTTCACCTTTACCTCATCACAGAAAAGCAAAATGAACTTTACAAAGTAGTAGGCTTATGTTCATTATAAAATTATTGCATGCAAAACCAAAGATGCCAAGGTGAAATTATCCAGGTTTCTTTTGGCTAAAGAAACACACATTCTGAAATCTAGGATCATTCTGGGTTTTTTTAATAGCTGCTTGAAAAATAGTGGTAGTTTAGAGGGAAACTGATTTTTAAAAATGGCGATTGCTCCTTACCCTTCACAGTATTGTAACAATTTCAAGAAAAAGTTCACTGAGTTGAGAATAATCTTTTTCAAATGTACAGAATTGTCAGGTCTCTCTCTCTCTTTCTCTCTCTCTTTTTTTTTTTTCCCCCCCCTGTGAAAAGAGGAGACTTGAATATTGGATACAGACTGATACAGCTGGAGGCTGAATTTTGTACAGCCAGTTTGTGTTATTGGAAAATCCATAAAGGTATTATTTGTGACATTTGGGTCATGGTTTTGCTTTTTAAGATGTGTTGGGAAAGAAAGTATCTATAACGAGTTTCAAAGCAGGAAGAATGGTACATTTTTAGCTTTGATCGTGTGACTTTTTCTGAGTGGACAAACACTGTACCTGCAATGAAATGATATTCTTGTGAATGGACTGTGCCCAAGTTGCTTGGCCCTTCTGTCTCATGCCTGGAGAGGTATAATCTGAAGTAAAGGTAGTACTCTTTTTTTTTTTCTTTTTTTTCTTTTCTTTTTTTTTCCTCTCCTACCTGACCCATAGATGCTTTTAAAAGGCAGACAGCACTGTTACAATCTTTCTGCTTCTCCTGAATGTTCTGATGTGTTGATTTGGGGGCAGATGGGAGACCCAGAGCTGAATGAAAAAGGGAGATTGTAGATAGTGAGTAGGATCCATTAAAGAGACCACTTGCCATCTGTCAACTCAATTTCTATTATGTGCTGGTATTTACTCTCCTGGTCCTAAACCAGTTTTAAACCACTTTTGAGAGGAACTGGATATAGTTACTCATTCCATCCTGGGCACTGGACTGCTTCCCTCCTTTCATAGCCAGGTAGTTATTGTTACCAATAAAAGGCATATATGGTGTCCCTTGTGTGTATGTAATAATACATACTTTTTTTGAAAAACTGTATAATACTAAAATCTGAAGGCCAGCTGGCTCCTGAACTTTAGTAAATGGTTGAAATGTTTGGGAAAATATGTCTGGCCACAAACTGTAGAAGATGCTAAACTAGGTATTAATAACGTGAAGGTTGTTGGAAGCTAAATGGTTAGCCATTTTAGCACACTGGAGAACATAGGTAAGAGCTGCTATACTGGATCAGCCAAAAAGTCAGCCTGGTGGTGTGTGTTGTGCCAGCAGCTGGCAGGAGATGCTGTTGAAAGAGTCTTGGAGCAGAGAATGGACAGAGCGAACCTTCCCCGGTATATCGGAAGTTTCACAGGATAGAGGATACATCTGGAGAATTTTGTTATAGTAATCACCAAAGGTCTCCCTCATTTGGTGATTTCCTTTCTGTTTTTTAAAGCTATTTCTCTTTTTGTCCTGAACAGTATGTTGCAGCAGCAAGTTCCAGAATTTAGGCACTACATGAAAATTCAGGTCCTTTATTTACATCTATGTCAGCTTAGGTCAGTGGGTGCCCTACTGTTTCTCATAGTGTGAGAAATAATGGTTAGCTGTAATGTGTTTTATCTTCTCTTCTCTGGTCACAGGTGTATAGCCAAGAGCCAACTTATCCAGGGAGGCTCTGTGTGTTATGATTACATCAGCTGAATGTCTGCCTTCTCTGAACTGAGTGGTTATATAGTGATTACTTAAACACAAAGGATTTTTTTCTTTTTTCTTTTTCTTCTTTTTTTCTTTTAAATAAAAGCAGCATGTAATTTTTAATCCATATACAATCCAATTTCCAACTGGAGTTGAGAGCTTCTGAGTCATGTTCCTCAGTTTGTTGTCTGTAAAGCATCAGGAGATGGACTGAACTGCAAAATGAAAGCTGGCTTGCTTGGAATTTACAAAGCACAGGCAAATGTTTCATTTGTATGAAAACAAGGACAAAATAGGGGAGGAAAATCAAATGAGTCCACATTAAAAGCTTATTCTACTTTAGGGATGCTGTGAGTGAAAATATGCTATAAAGAAAACAGTCTGCAGCAATTCTGATACAGTTCATGTGGTTTCTTTCTTGAAATGAGCTAGCAAGTCCATTGATTGTTTTATCTTACTATAAATTTTAAAAAAAAATACATGATAGCTATTCAATAAGCAGCTGTCACTTTACTAGTATAACATAAGAATTTATCAATACATTATTTAAAACTTCAGCCACCTGTAAATGCAAGGCAGAAGGATCATAATGTAGTTTCCCTGGCTTATTGTGTATTGACTTTGTGTATTACTTAATTATTTTAGAAGCTGGTAACATTTTGGAGGGGAAGTAATTGAAAATATTGATAACGGTGATCATAAACTGGATGTTAATTTTGTAGTCTGTAGTTGCAAGTTTCCACTCTTTGGGTATGCGGGGAGAAAATGTGCTTTTTTGTTTGTGGAGTTTTTTGGGGGAGATGAGGGGTGACTAGATTGCCTCCTCGTTCCCAGATTATCTATATATGTCTCTTTTTTTTCTAGCGTTTCTGAGTAAACACTCTGGTATTTCAAGTTTTTTATCTCTTAAATTGGGCCCTGTGGCATCCTGTGTATTAACAGTATTTCATTTCTACAGTAAGAACGCAACACTTGAAGAGAAGAGACAAGCACATAGACTGCTTCAGAAATCTCTTTCACTGTGGTGAGGTTGTTTCTAGGGGGTTTTTTTGGTTGGTTGGTTTGGTTTTTTGCTTGAGGGAGAACCTCACATTACCTCTGTTTTTGTCAACTTGTCTGACAAAATAATTTTGTAGCTCTGCGGGAAGTTTTGCCAGACATTCACTGTCATCCCATAGCAACCTTTGGTTCTTTGCTGAGGAATCATTCATCTAGAGCTTCCTTCCTCAGAGGTTCTTACTACTTTGAGTGTCATCATACAGTACGCATTGGGTGTATCTGCAGTAGCATTTTGGTTCAGATTAGGAGTATGCTTTGGAAGCAAAACTCGTGATTGTCAACACTTACTGTGCATTGGTTTGTGTTGCAGAATCATTTCAAAGCACTCAGATTGAATTACTTTTGGATGAAAGCAAACCAGAAGATGCACTCCAAGAGCATACCTGTTGCAGTCCCACTGCTGCACAGCATTCAGCTCATGGAAGCAAATTAGAGCTACCCCAACGGAAAATTCTCAGTGTGGTGGTGTGTTAATGTTGGGTCCTCTGCACCAACTGTTTTGTTCTTCAGATTCACTCCTATTGCTCTGCATTCCTGGCTAACGTGACTATAGTCATGGATAGAGATAAACATAATGCACTTAGAAGTTATTATTCATGACCACTGTGCTTGCTTCAGATAGAGAGTCCAGCTATTCAAGCCTAAATTAGAATAGATAATATCAAAGTAGCTGACACCTTAAGTTTGATTTGGAAGCTGACACTTAAACCGTAATTAGGTCAGGGAGCACCAGAGCTATAATGAAGCTGTTTTCTTGTCTCTGTTACCTTTTGCCCTTTCCTACTTTATTAATCTGAGTTCTTCTCCATTCTATAACATGCTTCTTCTTGTGACCCCGTAGCTAACCCAAATCACCACAATATTCTGACACCTCTTATGTGCTGGCTGCGCTCTTTCCCTATTCTCATCTCTTCAACTTTTTTTGACTTACCAGCTTGCAAAGGTCTGCACAGGCTGTGGCTGCTCCTGAGCATGATGTATACTTTCTGACTACCTACTTTCTGCCGGCGAAAATGGATAATGATTTACAGCTGCCAAAGGTGCTGTGCTTTATGAGATACTGCCGCAATTGGTAAACCCCATCTTTACTTCAGTGAGAAAATTAATGGGTTTTGTCTGTTCTTCTTGGTCATTGATTTTCGTGGAAAACTTATGGTACACAGAAGAAGAAATCTCGCTGTCCAATTTAGTTAAAAGGTGTTGAGGAGGGAACAGAAAGTAGAATGGATAAGTAACACAGTATCATTAGTTTTGTGTCCAAACAAAATCAAGATAAAAATAGATCCTACTGTGAAAGCTTTGTTTAATTGTCCACCATTCCTACTTGAAAAAGGAGGAGTAGAATTGGTTATTGTTATGTCAACACTTAAATGGATTATCAAGTTAAATACTCCAAATTTCAATTCCCAAAGCACAGTGATATTGTCTAACCTAAAGCAATGTCTTTTAACAGTAGCTTACAGAAGACTGAGGTGTCTGAAATGCCGCTGTGTAAGCTGCTCAGAAAGGCCTGGTCTCTTGAGGATTTGTGCAATTCTGGTTTCAACACAGGTAGTTATGTAAGTGTTCAATTATGCCTCCCAGGAACTGCCCTAGATGGTCCCCACACACTTCAAAACAATGAAACCCACCAAAATTTTGCCTCGCTGAAGCGAGAGTGTTGTTACTTGTCCTCCTAGTTGTTCTTCTATTTGCCAAAATGTGTGTATCAGGAGATTGTTCTTGTCTGGTTTTGAAGGGGAGGGGAAGGAAGAGATATCTTAGCTTATAGCAACTCCCCCTTTGAACTGGGAGAGCCTGGAAGTAACCAGAGAATAACGAGCCAGAACATTGTCACAGCTTTAAAACAACAAAAAACCACTAAGTAAAGAAGGGGAATGAAATTGAGGCAGAAGCTTAGACTTAAGTCCTGTCCAGCTGCAGTCATGAGGAACCACCTTCTCTCTACTAACAGGGCGGTGTTCGAGAGTTGTACTCAGCGTGCTAGTTCTGCGAGTAATGATATATTTTACTGGTTTTAAGACGTAATGGCAGTCCGCTAAGTACAGGTTTCTCTTGGTGATCTGGTCTGTGGTTTTGGGTCCATATGTAATCACAATTAATGATAATATTTTATAATGCTGTGATCGGATAGTATCTACAAAGGAAAGGGGTTTTTTCAGTTCTTTTTCACTCTTATCCTTGTCCCCTGTAGTCTCAGGTGGCACAAAGCTTTTGTATCTTTGATAGAGTAGTTTCCAAAGTGTTCCATCCCGCTTTATTCCCACCTGAATTCCCTGGAAAACCTTGCGGTTCAAGCAGTCCAAACTTAATAAATACAGGCTTTTCCCATATCCTTAAATTATGGACTTCCTGTTCAGAGAAAAATCAGTATGTTTCTCTAGCATTTGAATCCATGTAAATTCTTTTGTGCACTTTCCCTGGGGAAAAACTTCTTTTGAAACAGCTTATAATAAGTAAAATTGTAGTCTTCTGTAACATTTTTCTTGCAAGGATGGAAAAGACACATGTGGTGGGACTGGGACTTTTAGGTAGGCACATAACACATTTTGAATAAATGGCAGTCAGATAATTATCATCTGTCTTCCTGTGTAATTATTTAATGTTTTCATTTTTCTTCTGAACAAACCTCCCACAGGAGTGTTTCAGTAGTTTCATTGCACCTGGTTTGGAGCTGGGGACTAGAAAAGGGGTATTTATTTTTAGACTGAACATCTACTGATGTTTTAGTTAGCAGTGTCCTTTGAATGTCCCTGCTTTCATAAAAAGCTCCAGAAGAACCTCAATATTTATAACTTCAAAAAATTATATAGCTTTATGTGGCATCTGGCTGTAAATTGCATCCCAGTGCTCTCATTAATTGTACAGATAACAAAACTAAAATTAACAGCTGTATCCACTGTTAGAGTTGTATTGCAGAATGAAAAAAGCCAGTTCCCTTTTCCCTACCTGGTACTGTAAACGCACATCCCTCCCTGGCTGTGAGAGGAGCATGATGGCCTTGCAGTGTTTTAAATCCCTGTTAAAAAAGCAAATGAGGAACTGAGTGAGGACAAATACTGCTGCTGCTTCACATTATCCTTATTTTCCCTTTTTTTTTTTAATCCCTTCCCTTAAGGACTTGCTTTGTTCTTGATGTGCTGTCTCCCTAGAATATATGACAGTCAGTGAGTGAGAATACTGAACGCAGTTTGGGCTTGTGTGCCCCCCATCAGATCCTCTGTCCTTTAATGGTATGTGCTGCACACAAGTTTCCATAAAACTTGTAGTCAGGAAATGTACCCAGAAGAGGTGTACCTGCCAACCGAATGTGGTTATCTTAATAAATGCAACAAAATCTTGCAGAAATACTGTCTTGAGCCAACAACTTTTAATGCTGAAATTAGTTAGCTTCTGAATTTAAGGGGTACACTGCACTGCTAGAATATGATTACCAGCTTTGGAAATGTGTATAAAAATATTCTATGCTTTGAGCTTATACACAGTGTATACAAGGTTTGGGCACTTTCAGGATTGAGGAAAACATATTTAGGTTAGTTGTAAAAAGAAATATACAGCTTGATTTGTTACTTCAATATTAGTTCCTTAAACTTTCATGCAAAACGTTTCTCCTCAGTAAGATGCTACAGCCCTTTGGTGGTGAGCACAGTACTGCTGGTAAATAGCATGGGCCTTGTTGGTATGTCTCCTTTGCTGTCTCACGTGCTTTAGAACTCATTGTATTTCCCTTTGAGTCATTATATTTTCTACTAGAAGTGGATGGTTGATTGTTTTAGTTTTGTTTTGTTTTTTACCGTTATACTGACAGCCAAGTAAGCAGTCAGAAAAGATCACTTGGTCAGGTACATCAGCTTGCCATTGAACTCAGAATTTGACATTGAGCTTGGCTATAGTGCTATCCATGCTGTCCCCTGTGTTGTCGCTTTTTCTGCAAGCAAATGTAAGGTGATGTATAACCTCTTGGAGGGTGTGGAAGGGATAATATATAGAAGATAGTTGGAAGAGGGATTCCTGAAACAATAAACATCGGTATTACTAGTAAGATACTATCTGTGGGGGTTTTCTTGTTCTTGCATTTGTGTATATATATGAAAAACATTGCTCTGACGCCATAGGACCACCCTAGCCTTCAGTAAGGTTCATGAAGACTTGAAAGCAGGAAACTAAATAAAGAGTTGGGTAGAGGAATAAATGAGTCAGTAGCAAGTCAAGATGTTCCTGTAGTGTTGCCAGCCCTCTTCAGTTTTATTAGCTAGTTTATGAAGCTAAAAAAAGATGTATGTACTTGTTTGTGTTTGATCCCTTCATCCAAACAACCTGTGAACTATTTAGCCAATTTGAAACAAGACTGTCGGAGAGTAGAAGACCAAAATATAATTAAGCTCCTTCCCTTTAGGGGAAGGGGCGGTGAAGTAGAGAGCCAAGACCCAAGCAGTTCCTCTGCAGTGGGAGAGTCTGTTCTGTGAGTGTAATGTCCATGGCAACCATTGGCCATGTGGCAATGTGGCAGGGCAACCATTGCCTGTGTCCTCAGTCAACCTCTTGCCCGGTAGGTATTTGGGTGTCATAGCACGAAGCTAGCTATGTTTTGTGAGAGCTTGGAAATGAAGAAGTTTGGGGAGATACAAAGAGGGAAGGCAGGGGAGCATAAAAAAAGACACACATTTGTAGGAAAATGGACATAATTAGTTCCAGGGATCTCTGAATACTCGTAATTGCTGTAAGAATCTAACATAGATTGTTGAAGGGAAGTTTCTACACCACAGCCGCTGGAAAGCTGTATTTGACATTTCATGGAGAAGGGCACACTGGTTCCTTTTGTAGTGAAGGAAGGGTGAAGAGAAATGTAATTTGCGTTTTGCTGCCAATTCAGCAAATCTTTATTTTGTCACTAGCTCGTAATATACTTGCCTCAATTTCCACTGAGGAAAATAAAAGGTGTTTTTCCTTTTGTGTTTTGTTTTCTTCTCCTCCTCCACAGGTTTTCCTGTTTCCCAGTCTGTGTATGTCAGTATTCTGAGGTTTGTTCCCAAAAATCATGATGTACCAAGCACCTGGTGCCAGGTTCCAAGGCGGCACTGCACGCCTAGGCAGTGTCACACTCTGCTCCTGGTGGAAAATGTCCCATAGCAGGGAAGAGGCATGTTAGTCCCCTTGTTTCTGCCACAGTTCCCAGTAGGCAGAGCCGTCTAGTTGTGACTCAGTGAGCATGGATGTGGATGTGTGTGTTCTGCTTGCTTTTTTTTTTTATGTTGTTGAAATCCACACCCAAGTTATTTGTTAAAAGGGTGAAATATTAAACACTAACTGAAATTTAATGCAGAAAAACATCCCCATTAGAGATGAGAAGCCTTGCAAGGTGTGTTTCATGCACTGTATTCTGCTCAACAGAGCAAGTGAGCACTCATGGGTCTTGCTCTTGTATTGCTGTGAATCTTATTTGAGGTGCTGTTGCAAAAGAAGCCACCTGAAACTGGTGGTCATAAAGGGCAAAAGAAACTCATGATGCAACAGATGAAGAGAATAGTTACACCAGTAGCCAAATTTTTTTTGTGACCTGTTTATTATTAAAAGCTTGGCAATTTCTTCAGCACAGATATTTGAGTTGTAACAATGTGACTACCCAGAAAACTACACTAATTTTAATTTTATTCAAGAAGCAAGTGGCAAAGGCAGTTTTGTCTTTGCATAGAGCAGTCTGCTAAGAAAAATTCAGGTTATTAAAAGAGGTTATATATATTCTGAAGAATTTTTTTTAAGCCCTCTGCTTCTGTTACCCTACAATACTTAGTAATGAAAAGCTAAATACCATGGTGGTGAGATCTGAGTGCTTTAATATCTGCTGTTTATTTGCCTTTACAGAGATTTGATGAACTTGCTTTAATATCAGTTTATTCCTCCATTCTACATGTCTTGCAGTCCCAATCCTACAATCTTGTCAGCAGACTGGGATGCCTTTATAGAGCTCCATTCATTTCAGGAGCAGTCCTTACAAGTACTGCAGTCTGCTCTTCCATGATGAATTACAGTGGTGGATGGGCCGTGCTGGAAGTGTTAACTTTCCCTCTTTGTTTATCACAGTAGCTACGGCCAAACTTTGTGCATAGCTGTAACATTTTTACAGAGAGGTTTGCTTATGAGGTTTTGGTTTTATGGAGAGTAAGGACATTAGTGTGGTATGATATGTTGATGTGTAACCTGGCCTCTGAAGTAGAACTAATGCTAACCTTTAGGAGTAGGTAATTTATTAGTAAAAAAACCTTTAACCTTGTGGTGTTGTACCAACTTGGTTAGACAGCTGCACCTTTCTCCTACTTTCCTGAAAGCTTTTATTTTCTTAACTTTTCTCATACTAATGACGACTCTAAGAAACTGAAAACAGTCCCTCAAACTACTCTTGCTGCCTTCAGTTGCAGTTCTTCTTGGCTTTCTTCCTGGTGGGTGCAATGAGCTTCAGGCACTTTCTTGACTGAGAGCATCTCTTGTCTGTTCTCTTTCCAAGATGAGGTATAAAGTACATGTAAGTTCTTGTAGGGCAGGTTGGGATCCTCACATGTATTGCAAGTTCCTTCACCAAATCACAGGTCTTGTTCTGCCCTTGAACTTTATGCAGCCATTCTGTTTTAATCAGTAGCAGACTCTGAATGGATTTGCATGTGTTCATTCTGATTTCACAAAATCTGATCCATAGACTAAAGATAACGAGTTGACTTGATGATCTTTGCAGAGTGAATTTAAGTCTTAGATAAGGTATAAGTAATTACAGTGGAGAATGCAATACCTTTCAAGTTCAGTTAGGTAAAACAGAGGTTGCAGATTTGTTTAAAATGATACACACCTTCTATTTTATATTAGCATTTTTGCATTTTCTAAATATGGAAAGCTTTGAAAGAGATTAAAGTATTCACCATTTCACAAGAGTTATCTTTTTTTGGACAGTATTCCTATACTACTGAAATTAGTCTGCATGTGGTAGCCGTACAGCTCAAAAGAGGGATTAATCTTGGTCATGGGGTTTCCAACACTGATATATTTGTAACACTACTTGGGAATCAAGAGAAACTTTTCCAAGTTCATGGTAATTCACAAACTCAACCAGATGTTTCCTCTTTTGTTTACAGACTTGGTATTTGCAAGTTCCCTGCCTTGACAGTAATCATCATGGATAGTGGTAAGTTTGTTAACTTAGTAATGAGTGTGCATTCTTTATTATCCGCTATCAAGTGGGCATTAACACACCACAAAACTGTCCTTTGCTCAAAATCCCAGTCAGTTTGTGCAAAAAATGTCCTCTGCTATTGAACTGGGTTTGGTGTTACATGCGGTGCAGATCTTTGCCCACGCTAAACTGAACTGGAATCATACTACTGTTCTGACAGAGGTATTATATGCAGAGCATAATAATCATCACAGACTCATTTGTGGACCTTTGAAAGCTGGCTGCAGAATGAAGACCACAGAGCTGAATTTCCAGCCTTGAGTACTTTAGTTTCAACTGTTTTTACGCTTGTGCCAGTAACTCCAGGTTCTCAGAGCAGAAGTCACTTTTTAAGCTTCCTAAGTAAATGCTCAAAATTCTTTTTCTCCCTTCTGCACTGTGCAAACCAAATAGTTTTATTAAGATCACCTGCAGAAAGATTCAAATTTATCAGTAGCTGCAGCTTCGAATTTAAAATTGTTCATTTCTAGTATTTAGTGGTGGTTTTAATCTGCTTGGGTGTTGGTAAGGAGTCAGAAAAAGGAAGCCTCAATAATGGTCTCAATAGAGCTGGTTTTGGTGTCCAGAATGCCCTGGGATTTGCTTTGGCAACACTTCTGTGTCTCAGTACTTCTCCCATGCTGCTGCTGCTCCCTGCTCCTTCTGTCACTAAAGACCTGAAGCCTATTTTCTTTGCCTGTGACAGTTTCAGCTGGCAGGATGAGATGTATATATCCTCTTGTGTCCTTGCCTGTCTCTGATTCTGATTGAATTTCGCCTTGCTAGAGTATCTATTCACTATTATGATCGCACCCAGGTTTTCTGGAGAACATATAATACATTGATCTGACTGTATTACTCTCTTCAATAATAAATGAAACTAAAACTTTGGAGTGATTTTCTTTGTACCTTTCTGATGCATAAAGACTTGCTAAAAGCCAAGTATTACAGCTACACACAGAGCACAAGCATGTCTGAAGAAATAAACATGTATTCAAATGCATTAAATTTGATAGTTTTATATCTTCATCTATATTCTAGAAAAATTGTGAGAGGAAGAGACTTCAGATATTTGTTTCTGTGTCTATGTTACATAATGCCAAAGTCATCGTTTTGATTTTTCCTTTATCTTGTATTTGCTAGTTAATCTTCTTGACAAAGTGAAAAAGTAAGTTTTATCTTGCTTCATTATTCTTGCCACGTGCAGTTCCTCCCTGATTATCTTCAGCTCCATAGTAACAGCTGTAGTGAATTCAGCCACACTGTGGCTTGGCTAGGTGGTCATCCAACACAAAGCAGGTTTTTTTACACCTATGCAATTAAATGTCTACATGGTGATGGTCCTGGAATACTAAGCAGTCAAAGTGGTTTCTGCAATATAGTTCCATTATCTCTTTTTACAGGATTCATCAGGCAATGACTGATTCTCATTAAAACACTGTATTTCAGTCAGTATCTCCATCAAGATTGCTTGGATCAGTGTATGTTTTTATGTTTCCTTGGTACATTTGTATTGACTTCTCAATAGGATTCAAAGTCACTAGGAGTGTGCAGAGCTCTAAAAATGTCAAATCAAAGCAAAAAAATTAATATACTTCATTTTTTCCAGCCTTGCAGTGTCAAAAGCTATTCCTGGTCTGGATTAACATAGATCATTATTTATCAGATAGATTCAGAATTAATATGGGGTGTGGTTTATTTTCCTCAGCGGGCTTTTTTGCCTGTGATGTATGCATTTTCTATACTGTATTGTGAGAGAAGAGAGAGACTTTCTGAATACGAATTGCTAAATAAAGAGTTGGGTTTTTTAGATAGTCATATATTGGCCACTCTTGAATATTGAATTATTTTAATGTTTTGCTGTTCTTCATCAATGCGTTTTGATGCAGATATGTATGCTTAGCTCTTTTTGGAAAACTAACCTATTACCTAGAAACTCATCCCAATGTGTATCAAATGCAATATTCCATAACATACCAGTTTTTAAACCTTTTTTGTCAGTTTGCTGCTTTGGTAAATTGGAAAGTGCATGCAGAAACAAAGATTTGTATACTGTTTCTGGGAGCCAGAACCTTTAAATCAGGGTATTTTCAGCTACCTGCGTTTTCCTCTGTATTTCTTTTCCCTCTGCATCCAGTACAAAGCTGTCGTAGTTTCTCTTATTGCTCTTTTCAGGGATGGATTCCAGCTGTGAAATGAAATTCCCTAGGTTTTATCTGCTGAAGGAAGGGAAACTTGATTTATAGTGCATTATCTACTCTTCGGTGACTCCACATATGGGGACTCTTAAGAGAGTCTGGGCTGTAGGTTGTTCTGCTTCAGGAATGCCCACAGGAGGAGCTGGTGAGAAGTAGGTAGAGCACTGGCAGTCACTCCCCATGCGTGGCTGCATGCTGGCTTCCTGATGTGGACAAGTCCTTCAGCTCATTATGTTTAGGTGATCACTGGGGCATGTTGAAAGAAACCAAGTTCTTCAGGCCTAGAGGGGAGTCAGAAGAATTGTGTGGGAAATGGAAAGAAGCCATCCGTTTTTTTTCTTTCCTTTTTGAAGAGATTTTTGAATATTAATTTCTACGTTATTTAGTCAGTGAACTTACACAATAGGAGATGCCCATGTGCTTACCTGTGGTGCTGTAGAAAACCAAAATTGCGATAGGTACAGTTGCAGAGTTGTATGCACTGAACCTCTGGCAACACCATGAATAGTGTAATTAGTGTGGTGCATGTACATACCACATGTATTCAACTGAAAGTATAGGCGTGACTGGTGTTTTGGAGCTTAATCTTCAAATCTTCATTTAATCCTTTGCAAAAGGAAGATGACTGTCTAACAATTTAGACCAAAGAATACCACAGAGACTAAACAAAATGAAATGAATGTAGATCAGCCTAATTATGGTAGTAGCCTCATTGCTGAAAAATGCCACCACATCTATCTAAAGCAAAAGCATAGTGATCATCTTTTTAGACTTGCTGCCGTCCTTTTTTAAAATTCAAAATTGGATGATTAAGGAAAAAAACCCAGCAAACTGATTCATATAAAATTATAGATAAATCATTGCTTAAATCAGTCAGTCTCTGTCCTTCAGCAGACAATGACAGTTTGTCTTCATAGCAAATCGGCGCTCACAGACTAGCTGTAAATGAACCAATGTAGAAATGATCGCATAGGTCAGGAAAGTGGCATGAGTGCATTAGTATGCCAGTGCATTGAATAATTAGCCCCTCTTGCTGGCAGTGAGAGCCCAAGAACAGTGTTGCACTGACATGATGTTCTTGCTTTCTGACCTGAAATACTGTACGTATACCTCCTGGGTAATTAAGTCTGCTGGATTTTGGAGTGTTCCGGTTGCTGCATATTACTGTAAAAATCATTGCGTCAGGGAATTTGAGGGAAAGCTGGAACATCAGAAGAAAAGAGGTTGCTTCTAGCTCTTTTCATTGAACAGAAAAGTAAGGAAAGCAAATAAAGAATACGTGTGTCAGAACGTTGGTTGCCTTTTGGGCTTGTTTTGTTTGATTCATCAAATAAAGCAAGGTTCTGTGTATGATTTAAGAAAGTAGAAAGAGGCTACTTCCCCCCCACACCCCCAAAAGTGTCAGTATTTCATGGTTGAGATTTCTTGAGTGAAGGGAGCAAGTCTGCTTCAAAGTTGCTTAAGAAAACTTATAGACTTAAACTTTGATAAATCCAGCTGTTCTGGTGTGTGTGACTCTGGGTAATATTCATAAATATTTATATCAAAAACTTCAGAGCATTCTGGCTGTGATGCCCTCAGGCAGTTGCAAATATCTTTTTGGATGTTCACAAGCAGGATTTGTTTGTTCTGTGTTATCTTAGTTTAAGAAGTCGCTTGAGCTGAGCATGTGCCTGTCTCTTGTGAGCACTCTTCTTAGGCACTGGCTTCAATCTTGTTTAAGCGTACATGACTGTGATGCTGAATTGAGGTCCATTGCATTTATGAAGTTATAGCAATAACTACTGAAATTGTAGGCCCAACTACTTACAATAGTGAACAAAACTAGGAGAGGCCTTTTATCATATTAAATAAAGGGGAAGACTTTGAAAAAGCTCTTTATTTCTTAAAAGCACATTTTCTTTGAGTGATTTTGGCGTGAGGTTTTGGATATCTATTTTAGAAGTGACCTTTGTTGTCTCTCCTTTTATTCAGTGTTCTTAACAGGGGACAAAGCCAACTCTGTGTTAAAAAGATACCCGAGAGCCAACACATTTCTGGAAGAATTAAAGCAAGGTGACATAGAACATGAATGCAAAGAAGAAATCTGTAGCTATGAAGAAGCAAGAGAAGCATTTGAAAATGAGGAAAAAACGGTATGTTTTGGTGTGTATTTAAAGATGAGTGGGGTGTACTGATACTAAATTTTTGGGTGTGCTGAATGCTTGGGTGTTTTCCAGCATTACATTAGATTAGTTTTTCTTTTTGACCTGTTTATTTAAGCAAATAAGGTGTACAGTGGAGATGGATAGACTGCACAGCAATAACTTTTGAATCCTTCGTCCCACTTAAACTGAATTTGAAAGGGGTGGAAGTCTCAAAGGTAATTATGCTCATAAGTATTGTGAAAATTGACAACTGGGAAGAAAAGGAACATGAATTAATACCTCCACTTGAGAAAAGTGGGCAAAACTGTCATCTGTTTGGCAGCACTATTTACCTAAATAGCCTAGGTACTCGTTCTCCTGTCATCACACACCAGTCTGACCTGGATATTATAAATGCAGTTGTCTTGGAAGAATTTATGGGATTGGGACTGTTATGGGGAATATATAGAAGCAAAGGGCACAAGTCTTCACTTATCTTACTCCTTCTGGAATAACTTGTTTATTGAATATGTTCACATAAAATGAGTGAGCAACTCAAAAAGTTTTCCACTTAAAATACACCTTTGAATCCCGGGTGCTGGTGTAGCTGGCCAAAGTGTTCAGTGCCCAGACTATTAATAGTCTAAAAATAAGGAAAGACTAGTGGCCTTCTTCAGGCTAAAATCTGCAAGCCCCCATGATCTAAAACATGGAAAGCACAATAATCTCAGTGTTACCATGTGTTATGCAAGGGCAGTGATGCATTAACTTGATGGGAATGAAGCAGATACGGCCCACACAGAGTTGTTGCATAATTCTGTTGGCTTCTCTAATTAAAAGAAGCTTGTGGGCTAATGGCTCTGCAAGCAATAGCTGCACATCATACCCAACATATCTTATATTGCTTCCCAACAAATAAAAACAGCACACAGGTTTTTCTTGGTGGCATCTGACCTATTTAATGCAATACAATCGAGAATTTTTTTTTTTAAATTCAAGACAGACATGGCTGAAATTAGGGCTGAATTTGAGGATGAATCTAAAGAGGAAAAACAGGTGCTAGAAAATGTGAGTCAGAAAACCTATGTTCAAAAAAACCTTCTATCCCTTGTGTGTTTTTGCACAGGCAGATTGTACTTGCAAGGCCAGTGGGTTAATGGGTGAAGTGGCACGGGGCATTTCAGATTTCTTCCAGAATTTACACAGGTGATGCATTCCACTGTTCAGTGGCTGAGCTCCACATCAAAAAATAGCGATGTGTAAAAGCGTGCTGAACGTTTTAAGTTCTTGGCATCTTTTTGTTGGAGGTCATACCTGGGGAGATGGATAAGGCTGGAATGAGAACTTTATGATTTATTAAAATGAAGTAGTAGAACATGCAGTGTCTCTTCAAAGCTTCTTCTTTCTGAAGGTTTAAAATGCATGCACACACATGTTTTTTACCTCCCAAACTTGGCTTGGTGTGGCCATTCCTAATGATAGCTCATTGTGTAATTAAGAATAGCGTGTACAATGACACAGCTTGTGTAAAATTCTAACACAATATCACTTTTGCTTAAGTAGCACAAGAAGTTCAAGTCACAAGACAAAGTGTAGCCAAAACATGTTGCTTTTCACTTCCAGCTTCTTTTGCCCCATTTAGGAACATTTTGTTTTGGTAGATAGCATTTCCCTTGCAGAGCTGTTTGGGAAATAATAAAATAGAAATAGTTACATTTCCGCTCTTGCCACAACCTTTGTGTCATAGTGGAGAAGGAGCTCCCAATAAGGTCCTGGCCTTTTATCCATTTCTGCTACTCTGTCCTTTTTGCCTAGCTGTTTTATTCTGTTGTTGGTAGCTTGTTAATGGGCCAGGCTCTACTAATGTGCAGTCGTGCCTGACCAGCCTCATTTACTTAGGCTTTATTTAGTCCATTGTCCCCCAGCAGTATTCATCCTTACAGCCACTTAGTAAGACTTAACTTCTGTGTCCCAGGGGAAGGAAACGGATGCAGTACGCTAGGATCATGATACAGTATGTTTAGAGTAAACAAAGATGCAATGATATCATAGTATAAATAGACTGGATTTGAATTGGGTCTGTAGCTTATTTATCTCATGGTAACTTTGTTTTGTGTAATCTCTCTCTTTGTATTTTTTATCTTGTCCACTTGGTTCTTTGTTTTTCTGCAGTCTTCCGGGGAGGTATGCAACACCCAGATTTGTAATATTAAAATAATATCAAGAAGTTCCCTCAAGTTATTTTTGATGCATGAGTTTTTCTTGGAAGTTAGCATTGTGTATGTTAAGTGTACATGCATAGCTGTCATGGAAATATTGAATGCCTTTAATATGGTGTAGGCTTGGGGATTTTGATAGGTTCAGAATTATTATTTAAAAAAATAAAGTTAATTATAAAGATAACACTATTATGTTAGTAAGGCTAGAGCCAACAGGGAAGAATTTGCGGGACTTTGTGGATAAAGTAGAATATGAAATTCAGCGTTGACAAATGTAATGCGTGCGGGGGGGAAAAGGGAACATTCATTATATATATGATGGGCTCTGAACTGAACTCGGGAACAAGATCTGAATTTGAATCTATGAAGACTTGAATTTAATGCTCAGCAGTCAAAAGCAAAACCTGAGTGCTAAGAATCCAAAGAAAGGAATAGGGATCAAAGTGGAGAAAATAATTATGTCATTGCGCACCTGCATCTTGAATGTGTTGTGTACAGATCTGATCTCCCTATCTCCTAAAAGGGAAATTAGTAGCTGAGGAAAGACCAGAGAACCAACAAAGTGTGGCAGTTGACCAAAGATATGAAAAGACTTCTGTAACAATAGATCGGAAAAGAGTTAAATCAGGGAATATGTGATGATGTTTGTGAGGAGCATGAACATTGAACTGAGGTCAGTCACTTGCCATCCTTCTGACAGACAGGGGAGCTGAGAGGACCTCAAAGGAAACTAGAAGGTAGAGGTTCAAAGCAAACAGAATTATCTCTTCTCACCACAGATAATAGAACTGTGGACTGCCTTGCCGCAGGATGTCTCGGATCTTAAAACCTCATATAGGTTCAGAGAACAACAATATAAATGAATGGAAGATAAATCGATCTGGAACTACTGAATAAAAGGGGTCAGCTTTGCCTAACAGAAGTCTTGAAGTACAAATACGTGGAAGCTGGGAGAGTATCGCTGCCTGCTTGTGTTTGAACTCTGCTTTTGGCAGTCTCTTAATGATTGTTGTCAGAGAAAAGGTAACAGATTAGGTGAACCCTAGGTCTGATCTAGTAAAGCTGTGTATTTGTAGTACCTGTAGCCTGCAGGCAGCACTGTATGTGGTCACTGGTCAGTTGTCAAAGGTTGTTGGGAGACTCAAAGATTTGTTTAAAGGTTACTGTGCGATTGAAGCACTGATGTTAATTTTATTTCCATTAATTCTTTTTTTTTAAATTATACTGCATGAAGATTTTAAAAGCTAGAAGTCACAGATTGCAAGATTCTTTATATAGCTCTATTCTAGCAAAACAAACAAACAAACTATTAAAAAGCTTAGCAAGCAACTCAAAACTTGTCAGCACGACATCTAAAATGATGTGATCAAGTAAGACTTCTAGCATCAGTCTATTTCTAATTATGGATGCTGGATAAATACCCAGAAGAGAAGAGGTGAATCTTTTCCTGCCAACTGAAACTGAGGGCACACCAGAAGAAAATGGTGTAGTAGGTACACTCACTTCCCATTATTGCTTTGTTTGCATCCTCTGCCTACTGAATATCAAGCAGTCTTCTGAGTGGTATATTATTAGTCCACCTTTAAAACAAGTCAGACAATTGACCAAGAATCATTTGAGGCTGACGATGCTGCCAAATGTAGTAAAGGCCTCAGCTGAAATTCTCAGCAGGGTGCGAGTCTCTTAACTTTCATGTGGATCCCTTATTTGATGCAGCGTTCAGATCCAGTTGACTGATGCTGACTGTTCTGAGAAGTATTAGAAATAAAAGGGAAACAAAATTCTGGCAAATTGGCCATAACTGTCTTTGTGTGGGATGCCCTTGAGAATTCCTTTTGATTATTTCAAACTGGATTTGCCAAAGCAGTAAGGGACATTCAGAAAAGTAGTTCTTAGCAGGAATATACATTAGATGTTTTCTAAGTCTTTTCCACTGCAGTTATCTGATTCTGTGGCTTGCTTAACTTAGTTTTTCAGCCTTTTAAGGCATATACGCCTGGTATTCCCAGCCGTACAGCACTCAAGGATAAATTATTACTGGAGTGTTAATTTTGTTGAGTAGTAAGAAAGTCCTTTTTGTTGTTGTTTTAAGAGACCAGCAGCTGCGGATGGGATGTTTGTGGTGTTAGTTTTCCAACTTTTGAATTACTCTTTAACTTTCTCTCTGAGTTCTACAGCTGTTTCCTAGGTTTTCAGTATTTTCCGCTTCTTGGGTATTTTCATAGCACTTTGTACAAATCCTCACACTGTGCAAATTCATCCAAGTTCTCTGCGGTTTTGTTGGGCATGATTTGACTTTGGCCAGGTGGCTTGTCCTCCTCCTGTGCCTTCACTTTACAGTGCAGTGTAGCTGTGGGATGACAGAGCAGAGGGGGAGCTGCTTGGCAGCTGTGCAACTTGAACCTGAAGTATTAGTTTCCTGCAGTTCCTGTCAGTTCCATCAGTCTGAAACTAACAGTCTTTGTGCTTCTCTTTGAGATTTGGCTTGCAAAAATACAAGCTGGAAACCTGAGGTCTAGTACTAGTATGTTTTTCGTTGGTGGATTTTTGTGGGGTTGGGGGTTTTTTTCCAAAGAGGAAAATATAAAGAAAGATTATTTTTTTTAAATGATGAAACAAGTGTTTCTTTCACCTGTGTGCAGAACTTTATTCTTCTGTCTCTGTAAGATAACCTTAGATCTGAAGCACTGTAATTTTTGACATGGGTGTGTGTGTCTAAACTGTCTTGGAATTTATTTCCTTTGTCTAGCATGTAAATGAAAGTGGACATTAAACTACTTTCATCCTTAAGGCAGTTTAAACTCTTAAGCTCTTTATGCACCTGTATGGTCACACCATCAACTTGAACATCCCCCACAGCCACGCACCCTATTCTGAACTAATTGCCTGCCACTCTGGGAAAACAGCTTTTCTGCTGCTATGCCGTGTTGCAGAGTGACAAGGACAGATGCTGGTATTTCAGCTTTCTGAAGAAGGTACAGAGACCTTTTCTCCAGCAGATAGAGCTGAGCTAGAAGTAACATGGAAACAGTACTAAAATACCAGTCACAACTTACTACCCTTCCATTGGAGAAGGTGCATTTCCTCTGCAGTCTGCAACACAAAATATATTACTAGGGGAAAAGTGTGATTTCTTCTTTTTCATCAAATCTACCTTTCTCCTCCACAGAGTCATTAAAACGATACATCCTTGCGCAGTATATTTGATGACTTTCAGTAAATCTTTGCAACTTTGGCCTCAAAAACAAACACTGCACCATTTTATTCCTTTGCTGCTGTTGAGGCCACAGAACAGTGAAGTGGGAAGTTTGGTTCCAGTACAGACAGTAGCATTTAATAATTCTAATGAATCCTTACCAGCTTTTTTAGTTGACAATATATTTATTCCACTAAAGAATCTAGTTACTTGTATTCAAACCAGATGGAAAGGTAATAGGTAACAGATCTTCTTAATTGCCTGGTGATCTGGTGGGGAGAGGTGAGGTTTTTGGTTTTGTCTGTTTTTGGGTTTGTTGGGTTTTATCATGCAGAGATCCCAAAAGTCCTCAGCTGTGCAGCTAATGCCAGTTTTTAAATGTTAGTTTCCCCCCTCAAATATGTTTTTCTGAAGTCAGCACAGTTGATCTGGAGTTCACTGTGGAACAATGCATCAAGGAAGGCTTTTGCAGAGACTTGCTTGCTTTGAAGCCAATGCTACCTGACTTAGCTTATACGATTTGTACCTGGGTTCACATCAAAGAGCAGCACTGTGATGACCTGCTTGTGATGTCAAGCCTTGGAATTTAGGAAAAATGCCTGATCCTGGGTTGCTGTAGGAATTAAGACTTTGGGGGGGGGGGGAACTTGTACTGAGTATAGGGCTAAGAACAACTGAATTTATTTTTTAAAAAAGAAAATGTACAGGATAGCCAGTTGTTTCATGCACATGGCATTGCTCTTAACCTTAGTAAATTCTGATCCAGAAGCATTGCGAGCATGTGTTTTGCCCATGGTGTCCTGGTCCTGGCTTCGCACAGGGCAAACAGCCTCCACACTAGAGGGGCCATGCTGCTTCTGGACCCAAGCTGCCTCTGAGATAAGTTTGGTGGCATTATCTGTTTAATGCTGATCATGTGGCAGCAGTCCTGAACTAAAAGAATTGATGGATCTGATTTGTCTGCACAAAGTCAGTCAGTCTGCAGCCTGAGCATCTCGTTTACTAATAACTGAGCAATGACATCCATTTTTCCTGGTGACTATTTTATAAATACTTGCATGTTAGATGTGTGCTATCATTTAAAATAAATGCTGGCATGAGTGTGAATGGGCCGGGTCTCTGCATTTTTAAAGAAAACTAAAGAGTTCAGAATTTCTGGCATGGATTTGGTGGGATGGAGGTAATTATTTTTTTCTTAAATTATACATGACTATAAACCCCAGTACAGTGGAAGTGTTTCTTAGTAGGAGAAACCCTATGCTACAGGTGAGGATGACTACTTTTTTGAGGCAGGGTATGTTTTCCTTTGTACTGTTTTTTTCATAGCATTCACAGCAGAGAGAATTGGATGGCGACATGATCTTTGTGCTCTTGCGTGTGCATATTAATATAGCAAAGAGTACTTTCAAGTACTGGTATCCCCCTTCATCTTTGTTTTCACTTGTTCATATTTTCACTTTTCACTTTGTTCCATTTATCTGTAGCTGTGCTGTCAAAAAATCTAGAATATAATAAGCTGTGTAATATTCTCATAGTGCTGGAGCTATTTTTAACTATAAACAGAGGGTATGAATCAACTCAAACTAAGCTGACAACGATTGCTTTATGAGCCACATGGTGGGGGAAGTCTAAATTATGAGATGACAGTACAACATAGTTGTGCTTTGCCAAAATGGTCTGTCATTCCGAAACAGTATTTCCCTGTCAAATTGTATTAGTATATTCTTACAATTTTAAAACAGATGAACAAAACACTAACTTTTCCCTTGAGTGGTGCTGAAAAATTTTGATCCACCAGAGGGTTGATGTGCATGCTGATTAGATTTTTTTATTATTATTATTACCACTACTACTATTTTTTACCTGGTCCTGTCTGTGCTGCTGTAAATATTAAGTGCAGACACAGGAATCTTAAAAGCAGTGAGGAGCTGATTTTAAAAAAACAAAAACCCTTTTGTATCACTAATCACATCGGAAGAAAATTTGAAAGTTTATTGTGTGTGCTTATCCATACCAGTTCTTATTTTAATCATCAGTATTTGAAATGCCTTTTTTTCCTCATTCATTTAAAACAACTTGCTTACAGTGATTATTTTTTTTAACTGTCTTATAGTTTCTGACTTATCCTGTCTTGCTCTTCTAGAAGGAGTTCTGGAAAGTCTACAAAAATGGACTTCAGGGAGAAAGTAACACAGGACATACCTGGTATTCATTTTACCTTGCATTTCCATTAATCATTGGCCTTTTTGTTATCCTCATTGTCATTTTTGTCATATGGAGATGCCTGTTTAAAAAGAAAATGCGTAGACAGTCGGTGTACGTGCATAGGGGAGCCCACGAAGCAATGGGTGATGGTGCTGTGGCTGATGGCAGAGGTCCTCTTCCGCCGCCTCTCAGCATTGTTCATTCCCCACAGGAGGAAATGTATGAAGTCAGTGGGCTTTCTCCAGGAGGTCTGAGCTATATGGATGGACGGTCAGACTCAATATCCACAAGGCTCTCAAACTGTGATCCTCCTCCTTCATATGAGGAAGCCACTGGCGAAATCAGTGTGAGAAGCAGTGAAACTGAACAACATTTAGATCCACCCCCGCAATACGAAGACATTGTGAATTCCAGTTCAGCCAGTGCCATTGCACTATCTCCTGTTGTCACCGGTACTAAGTAAAGCAAGAAGAATGCTATGGACTTTTTAAAAATTACTAATCATTTTGTAGCACTTTATCTTGGCTTATTATGCATTTCTGTAATTTAATGGACTTGTACAATGAACTTCACTTTTGTTTTAGATTCTCTTGTTCTTTGGGTTTGGGATTTTTTTCCCCTATGGCAGGTCTTAAGGAATCTGTATTGAGAGTGAGTGCAGGTACAAACGTGGTACTCTGTCATACTTCTCAAAAGTCCCTCTGCTTTGAGAGATGTCACTTGTTTTATTCAGAACGTTGTCCACATTCCCCACAAGATTTGTGGAATCCCCCTCCCCTTTCTTACTGCAGACTGCCAGAATTGCCTGAAGTAGGGAATCCTTAAGCAACATTTTAGATAATTATTTACACTTAAAGGGGACTGATTTTGCAGTATCGCCTCTTGTCTGGTTGGTTCCTTTTTCTCACTTGGGTTTTTGTTACATGCTGCACCCTATCCTGGGCCCTTGGAAGGCTGAGAGCAGTATGCCTTTGTGTTCAAACCAGTATCTCGTTAAGAGTATGCTGGCATAATAGCAATAATTTCAGAGTCCTAGCAGAAGAGGTGTAGTCTAAAGCTTTTGCTATTAGAACTCAAAATTCTGTAAATGTTTAGAAGCTAACAATTCAAGATACTAATTAGTGGATTTAATAGTGTACTTTTCTGTCCGAGTTCTGCCTTTCCTCTCTGTTTTCCTATCTGTTTGTACGTGTGTATTCTAGAGGTGAGAAGTGTGCATGTGTTAACTTTAGAACTTGAAAGTTCATGCAAAGGTAAATAATGAAATACTATTATACTCAAGAGTGGATAAATTCCTGATCATAGTCTTCCTATCATAGTCTTCACTGGGACCAGGCTATTATCCATAAACACATAAACCCAAAGGTATTAATTTCCTTTTTAAAAGGGGAAAAAAGGGAGAACATTCGAGGTGTGTGACTTCCCCCCCCCCGAAATAAAAACCCCTTCCTCAAATCCTGATATTCTTTTGCCTCTTGCATATGTACATGTACCATGTGGGCACCTCGTATTGGTGGCTATGGAAATACTTTGCAGAGGATATAGATACCTTTTTTCAACAACCAATACATTTATTGCTTATCCATTCCAACAAGGTGCTTCTGTTGCAAAAGTTAACAGTATGTTATAAAGAAATAAAGCTACTTACATTTTTCATTGTTTCTAAGATCAGTGTAGTGCTTTTATCCATGACATGAATTCTTAAGGCGCACTCCGTTCTCAGTGTACACAAGCCTTTTTTTCACAGCTCTTGGGTTACGGGTGCTCATCAGAGTAAGAGCTGCTGGGAAGCATGTTAGTCCAGGCTGGCTCCAGAAGTTGTGTGGCCAGCCTGGCTCTGCTCGCTCCGGCTGTGAGCTGCGGAGCTGACAGAGGGCAGAACCGTGAGGACCCACTGTGTTGTATTTCTAAGAACACAACGCAGGCATAGCCCCAAGCATTAGTCCAGAGTGACTTTTAGAGGCTGAAGAGATGTAGGTTTCCGACAGGCTTGATGCAAGTTAGAATAGAGGTTTGTACAGAATTTCCACGACCTGGTTTAGACGCTGGTGGTAGTTAAGGTGGTGCAAGCTGTAGTGTGGCGATTTCTTTTTTCCCAGCTTGATTTAAAAGTTCATTGCTTGATTTAGCTTCTGAATATTCATTTCAGTTTTCTTTCTTCCCACACGTAGGTAGCATGGCATTAGCTTCAGTATTGTTTTGTGTTCCACTAATCAATTAGCACAGATTGAAGTGTATTTAGCCCTGAAGGACTACTGTGTTATGCTGGCTTTCTTACAACGGAAACCCAAACTGCATCTTGTTCCAAAGAGCCTAAATGAAATGCCAGTGCCATCCTTGCTGTTAATGTCTGAGATGCGTGCTGGTGTCTACTGTCTCATGGGGGCATGGCCCGTCTTTTCCCTAAGGAATTTTACAGAAAGCTGCTGAAAAGAAATGTATGGTCAAAGATGGGTGTGTATATGCAGACTTCTGTAAGAATTTGGTATAATGTATTGACAAATGAAGTAAGGATTTTATGATTAATTTTGTGTTCTCATTTTTGACAGAGAGTAGGTTGCCTAAGTTGTCTACTGGGGATCTTCAGATGCTGAGGCAAGTTGTATTAAGAGTTAACATATGAACTCCAGGTCAAACTGCTGTCAAAAAGATAACTCTTATTTATGTTTATTATATAATAGATATTGGGCAGATAAGTACAATATGTTTTGGACACTTGTAGTAAGAATTGCCTGGGTCTTGTTTTTGGACTGTCTGACCTTTTCTTTTGAAGTGGTTTTAGCTCTTGTGTGTCCTGAATTGCCACTTGTAGAAGTTAAAGCTCCTTTTATACTGAGCAACAGTTAATATACTGCTTTAGGCAGATGTTACCAAAACAAAGTGCCTCATCTCAACGTGCAGAAACCACCTCAAAAAGAGCTGGTGTTTCAATGTCCATGCCATATTGGCATCTCCTGTGCCTGCCAGCACAGCTAGTAGTTTTAGCAGTCACTTTTTTTGTTTGGATATAAGACTTTCCTGTGGGAAATGCATGGAGATCACCTATTTCACATTAAGTCATTCAGCAGCTGTCATCATCCCTTGAACATGGGCAGTCTAGAGATAAGCTGGCGTTTGTTTTTTTCCTTATTACTCTGTATTCCACTACCACTTTTAATGGTTTTATGTTTCTGGCTCCTAAGTTGATTATGTTGCTGTATCCTGTAGATACTTTTATGTGCAATGCAAAAATGATGCTTGTCTTTCCAAAAAAGCCACAACCAAATATCTAAAATGATCTATGAGTTGAATTTATTGGGCTATGCCTTTTCCATGTACACGAGCATGAAAGCCGGGCTATAAACTTATGTCTTGGTGAATAAATTTCATAATTAAAGAACACTTGCGTGGGACAGTTATCCAAATGTTTTTTTTTTTCTAAGACATGAACAGCTTTCTCCATGTTGGAATAATGTCAAATTACAAATTATTTTGTTCTGTTTTCTGAAATGTGGGAAAACAGTTTAGTCTTGTGGCTGGCTTTTCTAATCTGATGGAAAAATAAAATTTCTTTTGTACTGGGGTTTTATACAGCTTTTTTTTTCCAGGTCACTTAGTTGTTCTACCTATCTTGTAATTGCATTGTCATGCAATAAATATTATAAATTTATAGTTGTACCTCTCTAAAGGTTTTGCAAGTCTGAATGCAGTACTATCTTGACTGATGACATGAATAATCAGGATACTGCCTTTCCCACTTCTGAATGTAACATTGAATTTCATCTTGTATTAGGACTGAGATGATTTATCTACTAAAACTAACTTAAATATAAGTGTCGCTGTTTTAAGAAATTATGGAACTTAATTATTTGCTTAGATGATATTTAGCCTTAGTGAAGATTGTTCTGTCTTCACCGGATGTAAATAACCTCTGATTACAGTATTGCATATTTTAAAGGGGTTTGGTTTACATTAAATTATCCTATTTAAGCATTTTTGCCTATGTTTATAGAAAATTTTTTGTAACATTTGTTTTTGGATGTGCTAAATAAAATTTTTTAAGATGCCTCTAATGTTTCAAAATATCAATTCTACACAACTACAGTGAGAATTAACTTTGTGCATTTAAGCAATGTTTTCATTTCCATTCTTGTATGTACTTAATCAGTTGCAGTGAATCAATTGTTTTGATACCTTAAAATATAAATATAATCTTGTTTGCAGGTAGACTTGATATGCTTTCAAAATTCAGGCTCAGTTTTAATCAGATTTGTGAATTTGTTTATTTTCCATTTTTTAAAAAAAAAGTATTTATTATAGCCATAGCTAAATAACAGTCACAGGCAGAGGAAAAGCAGAAATTGATGGTTGGACTTGATGATCTTAGAGGTCTTTTCCAAACTTAATGATTCTATTTCTATTATTCTCTATTACAGCAGATTGAAACACTATACTGTAGCAAAAATGTTTAAGTCAGAAGACTTAATTTCAAAGTTGGCTTCAGCCATTTGAAAGACAGTGATTGCAAAATTTTGCATCAGCTCTGAGGATGATGTATTAATAGCGAACAAAAAAACCAAAAGCCAACCTTGCTTAATGATCCCTGCTGGAAACTAAAGATCTCCATTCCAGTCAAGACAACCTTTCTGTCATCCTTTCTCGCTCAGGTGCTGGTAAATAGGATAATATGTCCCTGGTATTTTTCACTAGCTTACCAAATGACTGGAGTCTGTTGGAGACATTAGTGAAGCCTGATAGGAGGTGCGTATCTTAGAGTTTCATAAACACGAGTGCAGTTTTGTACTGGTCATAACAAAAGTACAAAAAGAGTTACTTGAAGCAACAAAGCGCGTGTGACTTTCCAAGCCACTATGTGCATAGCGTAGCACCTTGCTCCCCTTGGTAAACTATTATTTGCGTAGCTCAGACCAACGCCATCCAAACAGAACAGTCTGTGTTGGGTTAAGTGGCGTTCACTGTGCACATACACGTTCAGTGTCCTGACTGTACATCCATCAGCAGTGGGTAACGTGTTTGCACATGATTCAATGCATGATTGCCTCTGCATGCCTGGCTTCTAGCTGTTGAAAGTGGCGGATATAATGTTAAACTGGTATCATGAATCTTGGTGTCTATAAAAATCAACTCATTGCACCAGGTTGCTAGTGATTAACGTTCATTATTTATTGTTTTGTACGCCCTGAACGCTGTTCTCTGCCACTCTCAATCACACTGATAGGTTCCTTTTTATCTTCTGCATAATGCGAACTTTGTAAATATTTCTTAGTGCTACTTGCTGATTTTTAAGAAGAAGAAAAACCATGTTCAGCTGAAAGTAGTGGGGTGACATCTGTACTATTTCATTGCTTGCTGCACATGCGTTTGATTTGCTACAGAGTAATTGAACTTTGAGCTTTGCCAGAAAGTTGAACTACACTTTTCTTCTGCAGTGGGATCCCAGTAATTGTATTTTTCATTTGACAGTGAGTTATTGAATGCTAAGTAACAAGTCAGTGCAAGAAAGGCCTTGCCTGATATTCTCTTGACTGTCTATATTATGCAGCATTTGTTTACCATTTAGCACTCTGCAGCAATGTTTGCTGTAATATTAGGACCTGTGTTCTCTTTCCTTATCCTGTCTCAGTGTGTCAGGCAGTAAAAACACCCTGACTGCTGTGCTGTTTTCCCCTGTCTTAGAAAAAACAAAATCTAAGACTCAAAACCTTTCAGCGTGACCTGCCGTTACCTTCTCCAGGTGGAAGCTTTGTACGTACCTGCGTGGCTCCTGGGGTTAGCCGAGGAGCTTAAAGCAAGCAAGAAACAAGTACTCAGAAAATTTATTTCAATACTCCCAGCAATGAAATCTCTGCATAAGGAATAAGCTGTACCAGGCTGCCTCCCTGGCCTTTCCCGTGGTGTAGGATGTGTTTTCCCAAAGAACAGACCCTGGACCAATTCCATAGGTCAGAGGCTCCTGAGGTTATTGTCACCTGTGGCCTTTTAACTTCTAGTCTTAATGCAGCCACCACACATGGATCATTTCCAAGATTAAAACCACTGCAGACAGCATTTCTTGCCAGGATTTTCTGTGAAAAGTGATACTGTCAAAGAATAGCAAGGACGGTGTGACCAGCTCAAAAATTTTCCCTGTCTGGTACCCCTAA
This sequence comes from Haliaeetus leucocephalus, assembly GCF_000737465.1. Classification (NCBI taxonomy): domain Eukaryota; kingdom Metazoa; phylum Chordata; class Aves; order Accipitriformes; family Accipitridae; genus Haliaeetus; species Haliaeetus leucocephalus. Next base: position 7,751,731 of record NW_010972753.1, read on the forward strand.
ACTGTCTTATCACAGGTAATTTATTTCCATTTACTATTAGAATTGCTGTTATTTTTTCTTTCTTTCATTTTTGTATTGTCTGCTTTTCTGTTTGTGGTTCTATTGTAACCATAATTTTTTCCTTACAGATGGATGAAGATGAGATATCTGCCCTCTGAAAAAAAAAACCATGCATAAGGGTTGGTCAGACTACATTTTTCACATGTACCTACCTCACCGGGTTTTAAATAAAACCACAAAGTTTCACGCTGATGCCTGCTGTGTCTCCCAATAGTGATACTTACACCTCAGCATCCCCTTTTTGCATGCAGTCTTGTGGGCTTACGTTTCTGAACATTAAGTTGGTGTCTCTAAATGTACTTCTTCCATCCAACAGCCACGTGAAATTGTGTTTTGGTTCATTTCCAGCTCGCCTACAACTTCAAGAGTGCTAGTAAAAGTATAATAAAGGCTGGGCACACTTGCACATTCATTTGCTAGTAGCGTAGGCAGCAGTAAGCAAATTCCTCTGTGGAAGCGCCTGACGAGTGGGGAAAGTTGAAGGTAAACACCAACTTTAAAATGAAAACAGCTGCCTCCCATGCAAAAAAAAAAAAGTGCTGACCCCAAACCTAAGGCTGAGTTTGCTGCCCCGGGCGGTCCCGCTGCATCGGAGAGGGTTTGGCACAGCATCGGCGATCTGCGGCACGTCTGCCGGCGTAGCGAGACTCGTGGGCTGGGAGAAGGTCCGTCGTCCCGACAGTTAGCACAACGCTTCTGTGGGATTCGCCCACAATAAGCATATTGTAACCTTTTAGGTTCTGTACTCCGCATGTGGGTGCTCGCCAAGATTTGAGGCGTGGGGGTAGCTGAGAACAAAACATTGCTTTTAACATCTGCATGACCTTGATGGTCTCCAGGGACTGGCACCGGTTCCGTGTCCACAATGTGTTTGCCCACCGTAATGCCTCCGTGGAGCCTGCGCGGGGCAAAGCTACTGAAGCCGTACTCAGAGTAGAGTTGTTACTACTTACAGGAATTGTTACTAACGTTTACATAACTTTTTTTACTCTCAGTCTCAGCTCCAGAATTTTTTTAACAGTTTAATAGCTTTTGCAAAATGAAGGGATGTTTAGTCAGATATATATGGTAATGGTAAAAAGCTAGGTGCTTTGTTTTTCTATTTCTGGGTTTGTTTGTTTTTTCTCTTAACTCACTGATTTTTGCACTTTATTTAATAACACTGCTGAATAATGATACCTCCTTGTTCTGTTCCCCCTAAAATCTCACATGGTCTTATATCAAAGGACAAATGTCGACATTTTTATTGTGCAGATTCTTCAGAAAAAATGTAGCTTTGGAAATAATTTCTAATGTTATGTTCTCTTTGATAATTTTTTTAGCCTTATAAAGTGTTATTTGTAGCTCAGTTTCCCTTTTCACACCTATTTGTGCCACCACTTTCGTTACCTTTCAGCCTTTCCACACAGGCAGCTCTGCTCTGTGAAAATGCTACCACCTCCCCCATTGTCCGAAGCGTTTAGAAAAAGCTTTTCTGTCCTGCGCAATGCTTTCAGATTTCAACATCTACTGTTCTGCATCAGCACAAAATTCACAGCCTGAAGACTGGTCACAAAATCACGATACCAGTGCCAAAATACTCGGTGGCTTGGGGCTGTCAGCCAACCCCCAGCCCATGAGGAAGGCTGGTTCTTGCCCTGACTTTGTCATTCCCCCACGTCCCTGCAGAAAGGATTTGAACTTGGATTTCCTCCCTTGCAGGGCATTAGGCTGCTTTGCACATTAGACTAGGCTAGCAGTCTTCATCTTTTTCACACTTCAACATCCCTTGAAATTTCCTATAGTATATGCAGATTTCTGCGTGTAGTGAATTTAAACTACTTACCATAGACTTAATTTACTTAATTAGCTTCTTACGGGTTGCTGGAAAGCGGACCGGTATTTTTCTGTTAAGGGATATCACAGGGTGTGGGTTTGAGCCGCTCCTCTTGGGTTTTTTTGTATGCTGGTGACCTTCCCGTTACACTTTTTGGATCACAGATTCCACCTGGAACCTGAAAGTCTCTGCCAGTGCAGGTTTTGTTGCATGTTTTTGTCAAAACTGGTGTGGTCCCATGAGCATTTTTAGCTTCACTGAATTACTCTTCAGTATAAAAGAGTTTATTAAAAAAATTCCTGAGCAGCAGTAGTTGATGGTTATATGATTGACTCCAGTGATGTCTCCTAGCAACTTGGCTGAAAAAAGACCATCCAACATTGCTCATTTGTCCAGAGATTTCCAGATTGCTGTGTAAAAACATGTTTAGCTTGATGAGGCTGACTAAACCATCTCACTTCACCAGTACTTCCTACACCAGCTTTTGTGCCATATTGTTGAAAATGCTTCTCCAAGAGTGACATTAGAGGTATACGCCCCTCTCAGACTCCTGTTTTGGGGGCAAAACACATGCGAAATGCCCTGCCAGGCCCCTTGCCAAAACATTTGCTTCCCTCCGGCCTGTCTTTCCCCAGCAGCTCTTCTGTGCCAGGGCTGGCAAAGGGTGAAGACCAGTAAAGCCCATTTTGCTGTCAGACACGGGTCTTCGCGGTCAGGTACAGCCTGTGGACCTTTCACCTGGCATCTCCTCTGTGCTGGTGATGATGACAAATAATTGTCTTGCTAATAGTCAACATCATTTCAATAACCCTTTCTTTCAAAGAGATCGCTAGCGTTAGTTGTGAACAAGTGCTCCTCTGCCGTGAGATGCAAGATGCCACCCTGCTCTCCCCCTTCTCCTCATGGCATTCCCCTCCGCTTTCTCAGCGGATAACCTCCTCCGCCTGCGATGACACTCTTCGAGAGACCACTTGTCTCCTTGTGCCATAGCCCTGCAACTACAGGTAGCGACATCTTAGCTGGATTTGTGCTGCAGAGGAGGTTGGGTGAGCATCAAAAGCTTTCCAGGTCCATGCAGTTGCCTCTCTCTCTCTGACTCATGTGGCCTTAATTTTAATTTCTCAAGGGCATATTGTAAAAGGTGCATTTTTTTACAAGGCTTTGAAGGGAGTATAACGAAATTATGTGAGTGTGCTTTTGAAATGTTCCTGCCATCGCTGCCTGGTGCCTGATACAAATTGTTTTCTTCACTTTGTTATTTAAACTGCTGGCAGGTGAGTTAATTAATTTTAATAGAATGCTACAGGGTGGGTTTTGCAAGTCTAATTATTGGAAGGGCGCTCAGAAATGTTAAAAGGTCTCTTCTAATGCCAAATCTAAAGAAAGTGATACAATTAAATAATGGTCTAGTATTTTTCTTAATTAAAAAAAGGAAGAAAGAAAAAGAAAAGGAAGAGGCCAGGTCAACTGAAGCAACTACACTAGTAAGAGTACAGGAGTGTTAGAAGTCCTCCAAATTCCTCGGGTTTTTCATGTACGTGTATCTCTGATGTCTTTATAACTTCACTGTCTATATTTGGATCGAGTTAACGCAGACTTCTCTGCTTTGACTTGGCCTGCCTTCCTTCTGCGGTTGATACCAAGATACCCAGCAAATCCACAGTGGAGAGATCATCAAAATGGGGATACTGGACCAGTCACGCAGTACCAACCACCCTCGAGGGCAACCAGAGATACCAGTCCACTAAACTGGATCAGGCAGTGCAGGCGCTGGTGGTATCTGTGGGAAGGAGTCAACCTCCAGAGAGGGTTAATGGGCGGCTGGCTGGTGTGCAGCGAGGCAGCGGGGAGGGAGGCGTGCAGGAATGCTGAGGTTATCCCAGCAACCTTACCGTGATTGCCTAACCTGATAGTGTTTTCATTCCTTTGGATTTTTTAAATCACTTCTCTGCTCCTTCGGTGGTGTGTATAAGGTTATCTCTACAGGGCAAATAGATAAAGTGTCCCCTAAAGCAAAGAGATTTGCAATATCTTTCTTGTAGAAGAAAATAATTTCTGTCGTCAACATGTCCCCGTGTCATTTCCCTTTTAAAGCTCTGTCTGTAGCAACAATAGAGCTTGGCCTGCCCTATTTCACCTTAAGAAATCAACAGAGTGGTTGAAGTTGGATTTCTACATATGTTTATGTATTCAGGTATCAACTCCGCTCTGCCCTGGGTATGAGAATACCTCTGAGGTTAGAGTAGCAAGTTCCTATACCTGCCTCTGGCCTTAAATGATTAAATGTGTTGAACGGCTGATTGTTGCTGTGGTTGAAAAGCACTGATAAAAAACTGTGGAGAGTTAAATCTTGCTGTATTTCAGGTGTTTTCCCTTTAGTCGTGTTTCTCTTGAACCGAACACTCTTCAGAGCACCTCTTTGCAGATTAGGCTTTCTTTTTTATTCTAGCCTATGCCAAGGTAAATTTATCCTAGAAGTTTTCTTCCACTTGTGTATAACCTTGAGAAAGATTCTTTCAGCTGGTAGTTTGACTAACCTTAGAAAGAACAGAGCCGGGCCATTGTGTCTAATCTCATCATGTCAGGAAAGATGTATTAAGCTTGTATTAAGAAATGAAAAGATTAAAATTGCAGTGGTTGTGCACAAGTCCATTCCCATTACATCTTTCCAAGTAATCATTTCAGGCTTTTATCTGTTGTTGAGCTTCATTTCTATCGCTAATAAAACCAATATGAGACAAATTATGAAATATTGATTTAGCAACTTGAAACTTTTTTAAACTGCCATTTTTTCAATGCATCCATAGGCAGCACAGCAGAATGAAAGTTTTATTGTAGACTGAATGAACTTATTGGTTTGAGCACGACACGATGAAATTGTAACGTAGCAATAAAATTGCAGGGCACATTTATGCCATCTGTTTCATAGCGGAAAAACAAAGAACATTTTGGTGATGGCCCCAAACAATAAATCTGGATTTAGAAAAGAAAAACAATTGGAGCTTGTAATGTTAGGAACAGCCTAAGATGTTGCACATCCTCCTTCCCCTACTGTTGCTCAGCTGCAAAGTTCTCCCAAGTGTTTCTTGGTTTAGGCATCCTTAGCTGTTGTTATAGTCTGCTGGGTTAAGGGCTCAGAAAAACAGCTTTAACTCATAGAATATTGATTCAACAGATGTTTGCCTCTTTCTATCTTGTCTATTGTTTTTATCACCTTTTCATTTTGGAGTGGGCAGGAGGGCAGGCGGTCAGGTTGCATTGCTCCACGATCAGTCAGTGGTAGGAAACAGAGTTAAAAGGTCACGGTCTATTAGCAGGAGGCAAGCATAAAACAGTTTTGTTCAGTCTTCCATCAAAACAATGTAAAATCTATGACCTGAACCCCATGTTATCAGAAAATGAGGGAACTAGGTTACTGTATATCATGTAATATGTGCAGAAAAGGTGTTTTCCTTGGGAAATCAGTGATGTAAGATAAGAGGGTTCTCTGACTATTCTTCAAACACTCGATATTGTGGCCCTTGTATTTTTAAATATCCTGTCACCTTAAAGAAGGGCCCATAAAATACTGTCCTTGTAGCCACTGAAATCTGTAAATACAGAATGTGATTAAGGTGGGTAATAAATCCTTTTTTTAAATTTTTTTTTTTGCAAGGTTATAAATGTTATGGCATATCTACCTAATAAGAAATAAAAAACCCATCTTTCTCCTTTGGTGGGTAGGATCTCTTGCAGGGAGTTTCTCCACAGTTTCTTTCTGTTTTCTGTGTGTGCCCTTTCCCACAACAGTCCTCTGTAATGTACCTGGATGACCTTCTGTAATGGTACCTCTTCAAAGTCCGTATATTGACTTTTGGAAGAGAAAAGGAGAAGACAAAAGATGTCACCGGTTTCTGGTCCAGCTACAGCATTATGATTGCCTCGGGGCACGTCCTCCTCAGTTCAACTACCCATCCCCAGATCCCAGTCCTGGGTCCAAAACGTGGCAAGTACATGCTTTCCTATGGCCTCCCCCACAGCCTGCTGCTTTACAGAGTGAGACCTTCATAGATAATTGCTGTGGGTCTACCATCAGCTTCTGTGAAGGAATTTTTCATCCTTACCCAGCTGGCTCCATTAGGCACCCAGTTACCTGGCTGGCACAAATCGGTACCTGTTGGATTTTAAACAAGAGGGATGGAAGCAACGGGGTTTGTTTATGTTTGAGACATAGAAGGCACAGGTTTTGGTTTTTTTAACAGTGTTTGCTAGTTTTAAGATGAGAGCTTGAAAAATGCCATTGAAATGAAGGATAGTCGCAAGGTAATAAAGAAACAATCTTCTCGCTTTAAGGACTTGAGCTAAAAGCTAAATGACTGTAGTGGCTCAGATTGTAAAAGCAGTGGGAAATTTAATGAACAGTGACCCCACGGGAAAGTCAATCTGTCTGTTAATGTTTAGTTTTGTCATTTTTTTCTGAAAAGTAATAAACTTCTATTACATAACCTATTGGTTATGGAACCGGGGGTCAGGCTCCCGTTGAGCTTAACACTGCCAATCTGTCTCAGCTGAAATTACTGACCTTCCCCGTGTAATAGGTAAACATCCCAAGCAAGAAATAAGTAGGCAGGTACTCGGGGAAACAGTTATGGTTGTGGGGAAAAGAAATTGTCATGAACTTGACTGCAAAAGCTCTAAATGCTTTGCAGATTCCCCTGATATTAAGCTGATTCAGCCAGTTAAATTATTTAAAATGTAAAGAATGAAACCGTGATTAATAAGTAGTGGCTGATGCTCCAGTTCTGTAACATATTGTTCATCTGGATGCTGTAGAATATTTATTGCAAATCTTGTAGCAAAGGTGGTAATCAAATAAGAGATAAAAATACAAACCTCTTTGCTTATGTTTAGCTATGAGGACCATGTATTTACTTAACCAGGTAGTGGGAAGGGGCACCTTGAAAGCTAGCTGATTTAAAGAAGTGTATTTTAGCTACAGGTTAAAATAATTAAGCTAAAAGCACGAAAGCTGCAAATTTTGGATAGCAACATCCACACAGGTCGCTGCTGTGAGCACAGGCCTGGAAGAGGCTGGAGAAGTCATCTGCTCCCGTCCTCTGCCATGAGGCAGAACCAGCCCTGTCCCATGAAGTTCTTCATTTGGGCTAAAGTTTCAGGTCGGCTTCGTTTGAATTTTATCTACTTCTTAAATCAGAAGCTGATCCTGTTTGGTTATGGTTTGTGACCAGCATGTCTGAGTGGCCTTGCACAGCAGTTTGTCCTGTGAGAACGGGACTGTGCGTGGGTGGGATGTGACTTCGGAAGTGGCTGAGCTGACAAAACTCTTCAGGCTTCGCCATTCTTCTTTTTCTCCCCAGTTAAATAGCAGGGATTATCCAGAGTCCAACCTCTACATGTGCACGTCCCTCACAGTGTTCGAATTTAACTGGAGATTTATGAATTGGTTACACATGGCATGTCACACTAAATCTGTATTTTCTTCTTTATGATGCTTTAAAATTTACATACGTGTCTCTCAGATAAAATTTCTTTAAAGTCTACTCAAGTTTATTTTTGCTTAAAAGCCTATTGCAATTTATGGTCAAATATATAACACAAGTAAAGCTTCACATTTAAAAAGTTATAGAGCTTTTTATAGGTTCCATCTTTTTTCCCCCTTTTTTGTTCCTGGCTGGCATTTGGTTCTGTGGGCTGGAAAAACTGCTTTCCATAATAGTAACATCCTTTTCCATTAAGCAAATCTTGTTGATGTAAAGGAAATTTTCCAGCCGGTGGTTTGTTATTGCTGAACTACGGTGATAAGTTGGTAAAAAATAGTCTGGAGAAGGCCACTATTTTCATGAAGAAGGTTGAACCTATAAAGGGTCATACTGGTCTTCGGGCTGTCCTGGCAGCAGGGCAGCCCTGGGGCAGAGCCAGGCTGGGGACAGTGACCAGGGACCACCGCAGACCCGAGGACCACCGGCCTGATGGAGCTGAGCCGGGGGGGTCCGGCTGGTGAAGCTGGGGCGGCAGGGTCTGCTCCCAGCCCAGGGAAGAGGTCCCTGGTGCTCTTCCCCACCGGAGCCAGCCCTGCAGAGCCCCAGGCACCCCAGCAATGGCCCTGGCCGTGGTTTGATCCCCATAACCCTCAGGACCCTCCTTTTGGTGCCCGTCGCCTTCTGCCTGCTCCGCACGGGTGCGATGGGGCAGACGGGAGGACTGCAGCCTCCCAGCCTGGCCCCGGTGTGCCCTTTGCTTCTTTGGCACGCACCGCTACTTTTACTTGTGCTTTAATCTGCTAAGCATTCTTATCAGAAATATTTTCTTTCTCTTTGTGTGGCCAGTGTGTGGGGCCAGCAGCAACCGCTCGGTGCTCCTGGTTCGTGCTGCACCACTCCCACCGCACTTTTTTCTGAGCAGAGTTTCCTCGTGTCTTTTCTGAAGTAAATTTGGAAACTACAGACTTACTAAAGAGCCCCTTCAAATACATCTGGTGTAGAAAGGTACCACATCAGACTTCTCCGTCAGTGTACGCTGCGTCTCCGGGCCAGCAGAAAAGCCGTGGGCAGCAGAAGCGCAGAGGTAACAGTGCTCCCTGCCTGTCTGCAGTGCCCAAAGGAAAGATGAAACAAAAAGGAGAGTAAATTAATTTTTAATTTTTCATGATGGCAGCACAGCCACTTCTCACAGTGAGGCACAGGATTATCAGAGACTGACCTGTCCTCATTTATACAGAAGTACTAAGGCAATTCTCCAAGTGCAGAGTTTCTCTCCGACCTGCTGAGACTTGCCCCCTCAGCACTGCCGCAGTCTCGGTGGCATCAGCGACTCTTTGCTTTCCACCATCTTCTCCCCTGCCCTCGGAGGGCGGCAGCTCGCCCTCACAAACGATGACAACTCAGCGCATGTGTCTAAACGATTTCGCAAACAGTGACTAATCAAACTAGTTACTCCCTCCATCCGACGGAGCTGCCCAATGGTTTAGCAATTAAATAGCGTGATAAGTGGGAGAAGCACACATAGTCACGTCCATGCCGTGCTAAAAATGTTGACCCTTTTGCGGCCGTGGGCCTGGCACAACCAGCGCCCCGGTCCCTCTTGCTGCCGCCTGCCCACACTGGCACGCTCGGTTGCAGGCTGACCGGCCGGTTTGCTCTGCAGGAGTCAGTGCTGCCAGGCCTCCCTGTATCCCTGCAATGTCCTCCCTGCATCCCTGCAACATCCTCCCTGCGTCCCTGCAACGTCCTCCCTGCATCCCTGCAACGTCCTCCCTGCATCCCTGCAACGTCCTCCCTGCCTTTCTGTCCTCATCGTCTGCTGCTCATCCTGCTGCAAATAGTGCAGTCACAGCCTGTACGGTCCTTTATCTCACCTTACTTCTTTATTCATTTTAAGGGGTTGCTTCTAAGAATGTGTTTCCTTCTTCCAACAGCGTTAGTCATAGCATTTCTGATGTGGTTTGTCTCTCATTCACCTGTCAAGATCTGGTTAACGACTCTCAGTTCTCTTTTCTAATAGCTGGTGACACTGCAAATCACCGCCAGAGCCTGGAGCTGGCAAGTAACTTCTGTGTAATGCAAAGTGAAGACAAATCTCTCGTCTAGAACTGAATCACTCAGAAGAGAAATATTTCAGCTGCATCTGATAAGACAGCTGCAAAATATGTGTGGCCTTTTGAAATATAAGACAGAATATGAAATATGGGGGGAAAAAACATTTCTGCATGGCATTATCAAAAATGTTTAGCATATGGTTAGCAGTTTCCACTCAAGTGGAATATAAACCTTTTATAGACTGCAGTAGGAGCAGTGATTCGCTGTCAGTGGCACGTTCAAAAAGCTCATTTAGATCAGCCAGGTTAGGAGGTGATACAGAAATTTGTCAGCTAAACAAGGGAGGTTACAGACCCGAGGGTGAGATACAAAATAAGGTATTTAATTGCATAAGGGTTAATGAACGTAAGGACATGAACCTATTGAATTTAATTCATTCTGTTAGTCCTGTTAAAACGACTGATAAACGGGCTACCCCTAGGATGAGTTGTAGCACTGAGCCTCCAGATTAGTTGTCTTATAGAATGTCTGAGATATGAAAAAAACCCGAAGTTTTCTTCCAATATTTAGTTGTCCTAGATTGGATAGCAGCAGAGGGTCATATTAGCTTCTGTGAGATGAAAGAAATTTAATGCATACTGATTATATGTTACTGCTATAAGCAAAATAGCAACACTTTAAAAGAGTAAATGCTCTTTCTAGAAATACTATGCGTGTATTGTAGAATGAAATTCTCAGTTCAAGAGCCTGATCCTTTTATTAAGGGAGGGAAGTGCAATGGATGTTGCTATATTGCCCTCTCGTGGGGCGAGCCTGGAAACAGCAGCTAAAGGTGCCAGAGCTGCCAGCTCCCCTCCCTCAGTGTCAGGGGGTTTCACTGCCCTGAGCTGATGGCCAAGGGATGCCCTGCCTGGGGAGAAAGTGTTGCGAGACCTGCACATGGTAAATATTTAGTCAAATAATTCCGTTTTCCCCTAAATCTTCTCTTTCTGCATTTCTGCAGAAAACAGCTCCGAGCCTAAGTCCCTGCTGGAATTGCAAAGATTGTCCCATTAATGTCAAAACAGTAAGCAGGTGTGGTGGGTTGACCCTGGCTGGACACCAGGTACCCACCAAAGCTTCTCTATCAGTCCCCCCCTCACCTGGGCAGGGGAGAGAAAATAGAACAAAAGTCTCGTGGGTCGAGATAAGGAGAGGGAGAGATCACTCACCAATTACCACCATGGGCAAACCAGACTCGACTTGTGGAAATCAGTTTCATTTGTCACCAGTCAAACCAGAGTAGGGTAATGGGACACAGGGGAAGCTTCCAGCAGCTTCTCACAGAAGCCACCCCCCCTCGCCACCAAAACCTTGCCACACAAACCCCATACAGCAGTCCAAATACGAACAACTCCTCTTCCCAATTCTCTTTCTGGGGGACTCGATGTACCAGACAGTAATTAAAAAGCAGGAGGATGAAAATTATTTCGTGGCATAGTGCACAGACGAAGCACATGCCAGAAGTGAAGAGAGCATACGAGGGATGAAAGTCTACACAGAGATCCATTTTGCCTTTGTGTGAATGATACCATCTATCACACAGATTGCTGCAGTTGGTTCCCACGTTGGTCTCTCTCATCTCTATTCTGTGCTGTTCTTCTGGGAATTTTAAAGCAGAGTTTTCCTGTCTAGCCAAGGTACTTTTGTCACCTACACTGAGAGAGTTGTCTGAGTACTTCATAGTCTCTGAAATACTTATCCTCTCACTTTTTCTGTCAGGTAAGGAAATTCTCCATTTTGCAGATGACAAAAAGTGAGGCATACGGATTAATTCTCAGCTCCCAAAAGAGATTTATACATGCAAAGAGGTGCTTAAGCAGAGTTTAAGAGTCTATACCCAAAATGTACATTGTGAAAAGCCCCATTCAAGGGCTGGAGGTGTCTGCCAGCATGCAGAAAGCTGGCAGGGAGTTCCCTTCTCTGCCTGAGGGAGAGGAAAAGTGACAGCAGTTCAAGTCCTTGTTACGAGCCATTTATTTCTGTATATGAAATAGAAGTTCCTAAATAAAACTGCATTCAGATAGGACTTCACATGCAGCCTGTGCTACTAGCAATCACGGTGGGGTAGTGGAGGAGGCACAGGCTGCAAAGCTCCCAGAGGGGAAGGAATCAAGGTAAGATCTTGTCGTACCCTGCTGTGACTAGCTGAGGAAAACGCTGTCTCCTTTGTTTTATGCACATGGGACACCTACGTCCCCAGAGAAAATCTTCCCTGAGAGCCTACTGCAGTGTCAACAGACATGCTCTACATGGCCTTGGCTTCCCTGAGCTCACCAGCTAGGTTTATGCTTAATTTGTGAGGCTGCTTGGGGCCTGACCCAAATTCATTTCACAAGCCTGCACTATTCTGGAGTTCAGTTAAGATGACTTTATCACAAAACATGATGACCTACTTCTGCCCAATAACGTAGAGCACTGCTCCAGAAAACACAAAACCTGCATCTGAGGCCCTCTTAATCCCATGAAAGTGTGAGCCTCCACCTCCCTGAGCTTCAAAAAATGCCCTAAACATCAGACACTGCATAGTTGGGGTGGGAATGTTCCCCATTATTCCTGGGCCATTGTACATCTGGGAAAGGAAGGACCGCAGCACCAGCAGAGAGCAGCCGGGACCTGGCGCTCAGTGGGCTGTGTGTTTCCTGAGGGCAGGACTCTGGCTCCTACTCTAGAGCATTTTTCTCCGTTTTATGAGCACTATGTTTCGATTTTCTTAGTTAGCCTGAGGAACCACAGAGCACCCCTCCCCAGGCTAAGTGCCTACAGCCAAGGCTGCTGATCCAGTTCCCTGTGGGGACCCTTGCCTTCTGCTCCCACAAATCCAGCACTTTACAGGGCTGTCTGAGTTCGGTAAGAGAGGTGAGGCTCACCTCTGTACAAAACATCCCATAAGCTGGCAGCTAACATATTTTCCTGTAATGCAGAGCCATCGGTTCAAACGTCAGCAAGGGTGATGCTGGTTTGGGATTTAGCTCTCGCCTCCTGGGCACATTTTGTAATCCCTGGCTGTGGAAGAGAGCAGGCAAGACACCGCAGACAGTGCTTTCAGGGCTCTGAATCCCTGTTTCCCCCCTGGGAAACATCAAAGACAAGGTTTCAGCCCTCTTGGTGTTTCTGATTAACTAGTTTAAAACTCCCCTGTGCTCAGCAATTTGGCTTTTGGACATTCCCACTTGGATGCCTGATTTTCCTGTTTTCGATGGAGAGTGACTGTCACCCCACCAAGCCACCCTTGGACATGGCACAGCAGGGCCGGTGCTGACAACAGCGATGTCACATGCTGAACATCACGACTCCTACATCCCACTGCTGAACGCCTGCTAAAGTGCTCTTGACTGTTGAAAGCAAACAGCCATGCTGGATATACTGCTTTGTTTTCTTTCTTGCATTTATGACAGTGGGTTTAGAGCTCATCTCCCCTAAAATAGTCTGTCTAAAAGAGGTTATTCATGTTGCTTACTAACAGCACTTAAATTTAGGCAACTGATTTAGACATCTAAATTGGGAGACTAGCCTGCCTCGTTTCCTTTGTACGGTGTGTGGAGAAAGAAAAGCTCACCCAGAAGCTTTTCAAAGCTGGAACGAAAGGTCGGGGGCTGTTTTAAAGTCATCGGTGGTGGGTTACGTTAAAATGCAGTGCAACATTTGGATTTTCTGCTTTGTCCTCTAAAGGACTCTCTCCTCTGCAACTGTAAGATGAGGCACATATAAGACTAGGCACCTCCTTCCATTAAGTAGTGTATCTATCTCCTGAATGTGACTGTGTGAGGAGGAATACCATTAGCACTTTTCTATTTGATAATGCAGCTCAGCAGTAAAGGAAAATGTTACATTAGAAAACAGATACTCTTTTTCTGTAGACTGCAGATATCTTCTTTTGAAGCCTCATTCGGCAAATCACTTGGGAGTTGATTCAAAGCCCACCCAAAGAAGATCACGTCTTAGTATGTACATGTCTTTAAGCAGACATTTAAAGACATCTCTATTCAGCAAAGCACACAAATGTGTGTTTAAATCCCACTGAAGGCCAATTTCCCCCATAAGTGCATTATTGAACTGGGATTTTGAAATACATCATCACCTCTGTTTGAAATCTTTCCTCACTTTGGAGCTCTACTGTTTCAGAAAGAAAAGCCATATGGAACTAATCATGCACATTTTGTCTAGCAGATAGGCATTATAGCAGATTGTGTTTTCCCTTCAAGTGATTGTCCATATGAGCATGCAAACTGTGGTGTGCATAGATCCAAACATGCAAGACAAGATTTTTAGCCCTAACAACATCCATACTGATGTACCTCCTGCTTAGCTGCATAATAATTATGAGATGAGCACACTCATCACTGCCTATCTACCAGCCAAATGAGGCTTTTCTTTTCTTTTTTCTTTTCTCTTTTATTTTCTTTTTTCTCTTTTCTTTTCTTTTTTTTTCCTTTTTCTCTTCTCTTTGTGTCCTGCCCTCACACAGACCTTACTCTTTTTTGAACTTGTTTTCATCCTTATTTGCTTTCATTTAACAGCTGGACTTTTTTCCTTGTCTCTTGGGTCCTCAGAAACATGTAGTAGAATTCAGATTACAGGGGAGAGATTTCCCTTTCTGGCAGATATGCTATATACTACTATATTGCCTCAGAGAAAAGTATGTTCCTGGGAAGTATATGATTTCCTGAAAATTCAGTACTGGCTTACAGAAAAACAAGAGAGGACCAACACTGCAGAATTTCTACCCACCATAACTCCAGAGCTAGAGAGGAGGCATCAATCACCTGCAAAGCAGCCCAGGAAAGCGGCTCTCCATCACTACTGACACCTTCATGATATAAGATCTCTCTTTATCTTTGAAGCATATAAATAGGTTTGAGTGAGCTCCCTTTCCTTATCAGTGCCTCCAAACTGGCATGGCAGGTCTCTATCATGTGATGAAAATGAAAAAATGAAAATGAAAATGAAAATGAAAATGAGAGGAGAAGAGAAGAGAAGAGAAGAGAAGAGAAGAGAAGAAGAGAGAAAAGAGGATACATGGCTTATCCTTCACCTACTAAAGCATCTCCTTCTCTGGATTTCAGGGCACTTCTCAGGCACTTCCTCAGCCCTGAGTCTTATCACCAAGCACTGAATAAGGATTTTATATCTCTCAAGAGAACCTGTATTATTCTTTTTTTACGTTTTTTTCAAAACCACCAGTTTTATTCTCAGCTTCTCCTGCCTGCCAGAACAAGGTCTGGCTGTCAGAGAGCTGAAAGGGATTTTACCAAAGGGGCTCTCTCATACTCCCACATGTGGCTCTGAGGCACCAGTCAGATAGGCAAACTGGGGTGCTTGCCTTAAGCCAGGCTCTTTCCCAGAGCCTCTCCAGCCCCTGAGAGACCGTACAGACTGCTCCTCACATCCAGGCTATCTCCCTCCAGTTCCCTCCAAATCTTGCACCAATGACCCCCAAAACCCCCAACTAAATGCACTGGGATGAGTCTCAAGTTCCTTTGAGATGGTTTATGCCGTGGCAGCTGTATGATACATACCTTCCTCTTCGCCACACTGGTCCTTCTAGCAGTAGGTCCTTTTGCAGCCTGTTTGGTAGATAATGTGGGCAGACTCTTGAGATCACATTTTCTCAGCACCCAAGCCAGAGCAGACCCTGCAAGTGCACCCTCTCACTTAGGGCAATCTTCCTACAACAGACCTTTTATTACTTCTCTGTCTAGGTAGGAATGGGTTTCTTTGCAGGTTCATCCAAGGTACACAGTTATAGAGGTTTCTTGGATCTTATGAGATGAAATAGTAGGTCCCCTCAAATTGCCCTATGTTAGGACTCAAGCATGAGGTAACATTCATTTTATATCGATGTGCGCTATTTCAAGTGGAAACAGTCTTCTTGATGTGGGAGACCTTGTGCAGCACCTAAGCCAAAATGTGAGCCAGTGATAGCAGTGCCCTGCATCTGAAATTGGTTTTCTTTTAAATTCACCCTACCCCGGGCTTGTAAGTGATGGCAGGAGCCTTGGAAAAGGCTCAGCTGTCCAATAATCCTTATATGAGAAGCCTGGAGAGAGAGGATACAGTAAGTAAAATGTTGTACATAGTAAACATTTTTATTTATAAACATCAAGTACAGAGTTTTTTCACCCTTTATGCACATCTCTTCCTGATCTAAATGACAGCAGTTGTTGATGATCTGTCTCAAGGTAAAGCTCTTAATCTTTTCCTTATTCAAGCTGTTACCTTCATCTCTGTTTTACAAGTGAAACTTGATCCCATGGTCACTGCCATTCAATGCTTTGCCTCTTCAGCCTTGGTAAAATGTATACATAGGGACTGCCAAGGGAAAAGAACAGGCAGCAGAGGATCTTCTTGAGAGCATGGAGATCTTCGGTCCCAGAAAAGATGGGACTCTGAGTGTTCAAGAAGTCAAAGGCTACCATCTGATCTCTAAGAATATCTAGAACCACTAAGCATAAGCAACAGTGCATACTATGTTTACCTTTTAGTGTGGTCAGTCCAGAAGCCAGTCATCCTCTGTGACAGCATATCAACACAATCTTGAGATACCAAGGTTCAGCTAGACATCACTGCTGCTGGAGGCCACTTGTTTGTATCTACCAGCCTCTCATAGCTTCGTATTCTACAGAATAGCTTTGGAGGCATATTGAAGGATATAGTCTTTCTCTCTCCCCACACTATCAATCTTCATTATCGATCCCTTTCAACAGCTAATTAGCCAGGCATCTTTCTACACTGGAATCAACCATTTCAGAGGCTGAAGTGTTGGACAATGCAACTCGTGGAGATAGACTGCAGTCTGGTTTCTTTGGTGCTACTTATTCACCTTCCTCATCACTTTTCTGGACACTCTTCTCACCAGTTCGACTTCCGCAGCAACTGGCTTCTCTTCTAGCATAGGGGCTAGACACCCAGCCCTCCTCATCTCAGAAAGAAGGAAATTCACATCGGTGACTTTTTTCCCTCAGAAAATGGATTCCCTTTGGATTACCTACCAGCAGACTCTCGGTGTCAACCACTTGACGGTCCCCTGCCTGACTGTATTCCCTCTAGTAACATGAACTTTTAAGTAGCTGGATGAAGTATGCTTTTGAAATAAAACTCTGAGGCAATCCGTAACAGATGCCTCAAGGCTTGAATATAGCACAGGGATTTGTTCACTCTTATAAAATTGGGTTTCCTGTCCACTAAAGTGCTTGTTTATGCATCAGTGTTTTAGAGATGTGGACTGTCTGGAAAGTGTGCCAGCCCTTCCTTTCATATTGAGGCAATGATGGCCAACGCTAATTCTAGAAGCAAGAAGGGAAGTACCAGGAATTTCCCCTTTGTTGAGAAGCAGCAAACATCTGTATCTGAGGCATGATGTCTCAGTCCAGTTTTCTGCAGTCTACCCCTCTACCACTCAAATTACGGGTCATACTACCATTCTTACAGACAGTCCAAGTCACTACAAACAGTTCAAGACAGTATCTTCACAAAATTTTCTATGGTCGGGGATGTCCCATGATCAATTTTCTTATGACTTGGAAAGGTAGAAAGTCACAGACTTCCAGTAAAGGCATTTTGGGAAGAGTGGCTTCATCTAGACCCCAAGTCCCTGCATCTCACAGCACTGTGGCAGGAAGACTCTTGGGGTGAGAGCATGACTAATCTCACCTATGTGGAAACCTCTTTATAAAAAGAACACAAAAGAGTCTGCTAGATCTGAATGAAGGCCAGTGGACTGGGTTTTTGACATTATGTATAAATGTGCCTGTGACACATAGGGGGATTCTTTAAGCATGATCCTATAGTACCTATTGAAACTTAAGAATATAGAGCTCTTTATCAGTTCGTTGAAAGTGCAGCTGACAGCTGTAGCCAGCTTGCCCTCTCCCATAGAAAAGTGCTTCATCTTTCCAACCAACTGTTAACATCTCTTCAGAGTTTCTCTGCCAGTCAGGCATCTGCTCTCTGACTGGGACCTAAATTTGGTTCTTGCAACGATAGCAGGCCACGCATTTGTAGTCAGCATGTCCCGTATCTGCCCTTACCTTTCTCTCTCATCGCTTTAGATATAGAAAAGTTGGAGAGATTCAGACTCTCATGACTGCTACATGACTGTTACTCCTTGTATAAGCTTTTCTATGGCATGACATTTCATTTCAGATATATCCAAAGTTCTTAATCAAACCAGTTCTCATGCCTACCTAATTCAAAAAAATCATGCTTCTCTGGCTGTGACTAAAATAGCCTTTATCACCAAGAGAGGCAACACAGCACAGACTAGTTGTTAAACATGATTTTTTTTTATTTTATTCAAACAGGATACAACCATTCCTCAGTTCTTTATATCCAATACAGAGAAAGCTTATGATATTACAGTAGCAAGCAGCTTGTATTTGGGATGATCTAAATGTAACACCAGCAGAATATATAACACAATTTTTAAAGTAGCGTGTAAATACCCATGTTATCACTCATGTGGTGAGTACCGGGTTCAACTAGAGTGGGACCTTATTCTGATTTAAAGACAAATGGCAGGTTGTTGAACTGTGTAAATTAGATGCCAATAAAGATCAAATAGTAAAGTTTAGCACCTCACAAAGCACACTGCCTTCTTTCTCTTTAAAAGTGATGGGTATAGTTCCAACCCAAATTGCAGTGTCTGTCATTGCGTCATTCTTGTTCATGTCACAACGCTGGGGTTACAAGGCAACTCGTCCCAGCTCTTCTCTCTTAAGGCTTCTTAGCATGAGGCATTCTGAGCATTTTATTAGCAGTTGTTTGGACTGTAAAGATGACATGTTCATCCCAAATCTTGTAAATAAACCTATGCATTATATCATGACACTATCCAATTTACACACATATAAACACACCTAGAACAGATAGGTATGTGTGTATATTATTTTCTACTGAAAAGTTAATTTCAAATATTTTTCAGAATATGTTAACAGTGTTTTGGGAGGTGACTATTTTAATTTCTGTAAATGTAAAGATTTGCTTGTAATCCTTGTCTGTAAATCTAAAGAAGACAGAAAACCCAAGAGTAATACAGACAAAATTTCTCAAATGTGTCCTAAAATACTCTTCTAGGCATTCCCCAGTTCTCTAAACTGGTATAGTCAATATAGATTCTGGGAGACTTCCAAGCTCTTCGTTCCATTAGCATTGAAGCTCTGAAACGCATTGCATTGATCCTGCCGCAAATACTTGTCCAATATGGAGTATCGAATGCCAGGAAAAGGCAATGTTGAGGAACTTAGATTTCCCACATGGGAGATGGATATGAAGGGAGAGGGTAGGAATTTATGGCAGGGTGAAAATTTGAAACATTTTTGTAATGGCTATCATTTGGATTAGACAGATTATTGTAGTGTCAAATGGGCTTCCAGCAGAATGAGATGGAGAAGTTAATTTTTTTTTTAGAGCTATAGTTTGTCATATAGCTGTACTTGTGAGTGGTTGTATAACTATTTCCTTAATACATATGTAAGAGAATGAAAAGGGTATGTTATCAACATTATAAACAAACATTCATATTTTACAGTCCCAGCTGGGACTGAATGAATATTTTATGAACTGAAAAGGCAGTCTGGGTTCACTTGGCACAATTCACATGGCAGATAATTTGGAGCTGGCCTCAATTTGAGCTGTAGGGTTAGCGGTGAGTGAGAAAGGAATTGAAGGAGGTAGCTGTGTGTGCTTCCTTGTATGCTGCAATACTTGGCCTTGAAAGCTCTCACTGAAGCTGCCAATTTTATGTAAAATATTTAAAAATTAATGGACACGATGACTCAAACTCATTTGTTCTGTCAGCAGGTCAGTGCTGCAATGACCATGCTATAGGTATGCTTAGTCCCTAATTCTGGCCAGTGATAAAGGTGAATAGATTAACTTCACCAGGAATAGGCAGCAATGATGATGCTTGCCCTTGCTTCATAAGGTCATACAACCAAAGGTGGGGAGTAAATAGTCCATTGAGAGAGAACAACTATTGACCCAAATCTGAATCTATTAATCAAGTTATGAAAAGTCTCTGAAAGCAAATCATATTTCATTTTTCAGTGGCATAAAATACTCGGGAGGTTGGGTTGATTTGCAATATTTTCATTGTTTGGCCACTTCAGTGAGAAATCAATCATTTGAAAAACATGAGTGGTTAGAAACCCTCAACTAGCTTTCGATTAAAAGAGAATGGGAATATAGCAAAAATTTTCTTTTCTATTTTTCAGGTGGGTTATGTTATGTATTTTATACTGCTATTTGATTTGATTGTTCTTGACAGCTTTCCACATATGATGCAGAATTCTCCATCTGGAAGAAATATTAACTCATTTCCCTTATACAGAATAAAAAGAACAACGACGGTTAGGCTTATGCCTGTGAGCAGAAAAACTGTGTTGCACTCTCTCAGGATATGAAGAGAACAATGTCTAAATGAGTTATTCTGGAGTGGTTAAATAATTATAAAAGGTGTGATAATGATGACTTTATCTTGGTTCTTATGTTTACCTTTTTCTGATTTTCCAAACTGTTTGTTGCTTTTCGTTATTCGGAACACCAGAAATGAAAAAAGGCCAGTGTGCCTCTGTGTGTTTGACAAACACAATAAATAAAATTTTATTTATAGTTCTAATTCTCAATCTTTGCAATCCTTGCAATAAACAGGTAAAATATAGTTTACAGATAAGTATGACATATCATTCTTTGGTTCCTTCAGTCATTACTCAATGAGGTTGCGAATGTTAAATATGCAATGAAAAGTGGTAGAGATAAATATATATATCTTCTTTGAAAAAGCTCAATACCAAAGTCCAGAGGCATTCAAATAAGACCTAGTTTGACTTGTAAAAATAAAATTTCACTTTTATATGTCTTAATAATATTTCACTTTTAATTTAGAGATATCATTGTTCTTTATCATGGGAAATTAAAATGTAATAAAACCACAGTACGATTTCAGAATATTTTTCACCTGAGGAGCTCTTCTTTTTATCATGAAAAACACGTCCTAGTCTCCCTACTCTATATCTGAGAAATTGCCACAGACACTGAAGGCACACAATAGATCATTAGCTAAGGCAAGAACTGAGATGAGTTTCTCTGATTTGTAAATCTGTATTCTAGCCACCTGATTAGGTAACTTTTATTCCAGTAGCAAATATTCAATCTTTATTATGTGCACTGCAGTACAATCTAGGAAGCTACAAGCAGGGGGCTGAAACCTACTGTTTTAGGCACGCTGAAAAAACAAACCAAAAATGCAGTATAGCAGGGAAAAATGGAAGATAAAAGAGCAGTGCACAGCAGCATATTTTTTTTCTGAGGGCATTTTTTCTTGTTTTGCCACATATCCTGGCAATACTATAGCCTTAAGATGAATTTGACAGCCTTGAAGTCTTCTTTCTGTTCTTTGGACAACTGATGATGACATACAATTTCTGAAGTAAAGAGCGGCCACACAGAAGCTACCATTCAGTACCCGACACGCAGCAGAGCCACAAGTGCCCATTTTGCACTTGTCTCAACAAAATCAGTAATGACTGGAAAGGTAAACATCATTCCACTATCGTATGAAGCTAAAGTCTTTTTCTGATGTCACATTTAAAGAGAATGGTCTCAAACATCACTTGTGAGACTCAGGAAATAGCTAGCAGTCCTCTGCAGGCTCTGTTCAGCAGAGGCTATCAGACACCTACAATGAAAAGAGTGCATGCAGGTCTGATAATTTTTTGCAAGTTTTTCTTGTGCCTATGATAGATAACAGTATTAACGTCACGGCCAGCCTTATCTGCCAGGAACAGCACCTTTCATTGTGGAAACTAAATTTAAGGTATTCTTAGTGTATGACATCATAAGCATTGCAGGGACCTTTGGTAGTGCATATCCCTACCCTTTATGAAGGCTCACATTTCTGAAGGGCAGAAGAGCCAGGTGAAACAGCAGTGCAAGCACTGGGGCTCCAAGGAAAGGAAAGTGAATCATAGAATCATAGAATCATTTAGGTTGGAAAAGACCTTTAAGATCATCGAGTCCAACCATCAACCATGCCCACTAAACCATGTCCTGAAGTGGCTTGTCTACGCGCTTTTTGAAGTGAAGGTTGGGTAGCATCTCAGGTGCTCGGGAGAACTGAAATCTTGTGGGCAGAAGGGCAGCTGAACTGAGCATGACCCCAGCCAGAGCCTGACAGCACTATAAATAGATACCATAAGCGTAATTTAATTTTTTTTTTCCTGACTTGATATTTATACGTAGGAAGAAATCTGGAAGATGACTGCACTTGTCAAATGAGCCTCAGGTGAGGATTCACCTTGAGCCTAATTACTATATTAGACTGCTGCAACAGAATCAGAATCATTTAGGCTGGAAAAGACCTTTAAGATCATCAAGTCCAACCGTTAACCTAGCAACGCCAAGTCTACCACTAAACCATGTCCCTAAGCACCACATCTACATGTCTTTTAAATACCTCCAGGGATGGTGACTCAACCACTTCCCTGGGAAGCCTGTTCCAATGTTTGACAACCCTTTTGGTGAAGAGATTTTTTCCTAATATCCAAAGTAAACCTCCCCTGGCGCAACTTGAGGCCATTTCCTCTTGTCATGTCGCTTGTTACTTGTAAGAAGAGATGGACCCCCGCCTTTTTACAACCTCCTTTCAGGTAGTTGTAGAGAGCGATAAGGTCTCCCCTCAGCCTCCTTTTCTCCAGACTAAACAACCCCAGTTCCCTCAGCCGCTCCTCATAAGACTTGTGCTCCAGGCCCCTCACCAGCTTGGTTGCCCTTCTCTGGACACGCTCCAGCCCCTCCATGTCTTTCCTGTAGTGAGGGGCCCAAAACTGAACACAGCACTTGAGGTGCGGCCTCACCAGTGCCGAGTACAGGGGGACGATCACCTCCCTGCTCCTGCTGGCCATGCTATTTCTGATACAGGCCAGGATGCCGTTGGCCTTCTTGGCCACCTGGGCACACTGCTGGCTCATATTCAGCCAGATGTTGACCAACACCCCCAGGTCTTTTTCTGCCGGGCAGCTTTCCAGCCACTCTTCCCCAAGCCCGTGGCACTGCATGGGGTTGCTGTGACCCAAGTGCAGGACCTGGCACTTGGCCTTGTTGAACCTCATACAGTCGGCCTCGGCCCATCAATCCAGCCTGTCCAGATCCCTCTGTGGAGCCTTCCTATCCTCCAGCAGATCAACCCTCCTGCCCAGCTTGGTGTTGTCTGCAAACTTACTGAGGGTGTACTCAAACCTCTTACCTGGATCATTGATAAAGATACTAAACAGAACTGGCCCCAATACTGAGCCCTGGGGACACCACTTGTGACCAGCCGCCAGCTGGATTTAACTCCATTCACCACATGTCCTTGGGCCCGGCCATCCAGCCAGTTTTTTACCTGGGGAAGAGTACGCCCGTCCAAGCCATGAGCAGCCAGTTTCTCCAGGAGAATGCTGTGGGAAATGGTGTCAAAGGCTTTACTAAAGTCCAGGCAAACAACATCCACAGCCTTTCCCTCATCCACTAAGCGGGTCACCTTGCCATGGAGGGAGATCAGGTTGGTCAAGCAGGACCTGCCTTTCACCAACCCACGCTGACTGGGCCTGATCCCCTGGTTGTCCTGTACGTGCCGTGTGATGGCACTCAAGATGATCTGCTCCATAACCTTCCCTGGCACCGAGGTCAGGCTGACAGGCCTGTAGCTCCCCAGATCCTCCTTCCAGCCTCTCTTATAGATGGGCATCACATTTGCTAACTTCCAGTCAACTGGGACCTCCCCAGTTAGCCAGGACTGCTGGTAAATGATAGAATATGGACATCAGATCTCACAACAGATATGTCTGCAGCACGGGATAAGTTGTTCTGATGGATTTCCATTGAGTTGCTCAATTTCTAATTGTGGGTGCAAAAAAATATAGTGCCTGCAGTATTTCTGTGGTATATGCTGCAATATATGTGTGGTTACCAAAAACATTTCCAGCAATTCAAAAGTAGAAAATGCAACAAAAGGGAACCCAGTTATCTAAGTCTCTCACACAAATGTCACAGTAAACTTAGGATTAGCTTTATTTTTTCACTCCACCTTTGTGTTTGTATAGAGGCATACAGCCAAAGAAATGCATTCAAAAATACATGTTAAAACAGGTGGAGTTTTACAATAGTAAAAATGTCACTTCCAAATAAATGCTTATAGG
Organism: Haliaeetus leucocephalus; assembly: GCF_000737465.1. Lineage (NCBI taxonomy): Eukaryota > Metazoa > Chordata > Aves > Accipitriformes > Accipitridae > Haliaeetus > Haliaeetus leucocephalus. The sequence goes on from NW_010972753.1 coordinate 7,775,358, forward strand.
ACTAAACTGCCACGGTAATCAAGTATTACTAGCTTTTCCTATCTTTAATAAAGTTTTACACTTGCATAGTCTCATGTATTAAGAGACCCAAGTATGGTCTCACGGACATCTTCACAGATGTCAGCTCTAAAAACAGGCGTACCAGTTCTCTGTGCTTTATCGAACAGGTAAGCTGCTCTCCTGCAGAGGATGAATTCACCTCTCTGTTCATTCTGCAAATGAAGAGAAGGGCTGGGAGTGGGACCAAGACTCTTTGGAGTCACATTCATTGATTTCACCCAGATGACCACTCTTTCCAAAAGCAGGGTGCACCAAAGGACAGGCCCGATGATAGGCAGTTTATGTTCCTGGCTCTTCTCAATCATAGGATTAGCCTGGCCCAGTCACATGGATGTTTTACCTCATTCCATGAGCACTGACTTAGAGTTAAAAAGCATTAGTGTAGCATAAATGAAACGCATTAATAGGGAACTTCTAAAAATTATAAGAAATTGCTTGTGTGTGCAGATATCAAAGAGAAGTATAAAATATAACACACAAATTCTTTATTTTTTTTCTCTTTGTTGCTTTTTCCCTTCCCTTCCCCAGTTCTCTAAGTCCCCAAAGCTGATGTTATAAATACTTCAACTGACAATTTATAACATAGAAGTCAGGTTTTTGCCAGGAGGCGAGAATTTCTAGTGTGTCTCATAGGTACATTTGAGGCTCACTGAGGAATTCTGTACTGAGCGACCTAAGCCCAGCTCCACTTGCTGTGAGCCTGACAGTGCAGAGGCATGGCATTACGGGGATGTCTCACCAGATGTCTCCCTTGTATCAAATTCTTAGGTGCAAAGTTTTCGTTGAGCTCCAATTAGAGAATCTTCATGAATTCCATTTAAAAAAGGTCGTATACGACTATGTAAATATTCCTGCATAGTCATTTGTTCACTAGAGAAGATGGTTTTAAAGTAGTTTCTCCATTTCAAATTATAATGTTCCTTAAAAGAACATAGTTTGCTGATTAGAGATATCAGTTTGTTTAGCTGCAGTGCCTGAAGCTTCGAATTTGATTGCATTCATTTTAATCACATAACTGATCTTATTTTCAGTAACATGGAGTTGTTTGTTCCAAATGCATTTATGAATTCTTAACTCATCTCAGTTATGCCACATGCTGGAACTTATATTACTCTTACTAATTCCTGACATCATAGAAATCCAACCTATACAGAGGAGAAAGTGCTGGAAGAAGGAAGCATCTTTTGAATTTATTTAAACTAAATGGACTTAATTTCAGGTCTTTAATCCTGCTTATGCTGCCCTAAGCGAAGCTCCAAAACCACACATGACCTCGTGGCTCTGATATGAAAGACCTGTCAAGTCTTACACACCGAGACTGACGCTAATACGCTTGGCTCACGTCACACTTCCTCGGGCTATGGCTACGTCTCACTTGTTTGCCATGCTTTACCACCTCTTCCTTCTTACTAGATGAAACCTACCTCCCAGAAGCAGCCAGCTGCTCCAGCTGCCATCCCTTATTCCTCCAACCTACAGGACAAGGGAGGAGAAAACAGACTAAATGAGGGAGCGTCACTTCACAGCACGCTTTCCTGGCTCCTGTACCACCTCCTCTGCCCCGTAACCAGAGTGTCTCCCCACCCTGTCCATGGGCTCTTACTCTCTGTGAGAAGAAAAACGAGCTTTTGGGGCCTGCAAGGCAAGCACCAAAGAGCATAAACTTTTAACAAAGCAAGGCAGGGAGAGTTTTTGATGATGGAAGAAATTGCATCTGGCAAGTCACCTTCTACAGAACTTGTCTTCTCTCTGCAGCATGGTGGAGGCAGAGATGGCTTTTCAGAAATCTTCGTTTTCAGCCAAGGGTTAGAGTGGGACCTACAATGAATTAACTAGTAATTTTACAGACAACACATGTAAACCTCTGTTCCTAACCTCATACGTTTAACAGTCACGCCTGTGGGCCATAAGGTGAAGAACAGGGATCCAAAGACATAACGTGTTGGCAGCAAAATGTTGCCCGAGTGCCACAGAGCTCCTTTCACAGTCCACTTGCTGCCTGCCAGTGAGCAGGGAATACCCACGCTCTCCAGGACGTGTGTGCCAGGGATGTGGGGGGGGGAGAGGAGGTGGTTCATTACCTTGTTCCAAAAGTTAATGGTCTTTCGGTCCTATTTTAGGAAGAGGTCATCACTGGGCCATAAAATGCTTGCAACATGTCCTCTCTCACCCAGGAACTCCGTGTCAATGGTGGGGAGGATGCCAGTGGAAAATTCCTGTGCATGACAAGGTCAGATATACTGGTTTTCCACCTTTTTTAACTGCCCAAGCAGTGAAAAGCAACTGGAGTAACAGCCAAGGCTGATCCAGACGCCACTCTAGGAAACATTATGCAAGAGTAGGACCTTGATGTAAATGGGAGTCCAGGACCTTAATGAAAATGGGAGTTAAGCCCATTGAAAACATCAGTTTGACCTCCTGTTGAGATAGGGCTCTTCTACTCAGAAGAAATATTTGAAACTTAAATCCATCTCCTGAACACAATACCTAAATCTAAAGGCGAATAAGGGAAAATGTGACTAAGTACCCCAGTCTGTGACTCTGAGCCTTCCTATGCTGGAAGGCGAAGTGACATGAAAAAGAGGGAACAGTTTGCACATTGGCTAACATGCAGAGGTTTAATTTCTTCTCATTAGGTAACAAGCACCGACATCTGTGAAAGTCACTGTGCATTGAAGAATAAGCATCCAAATGTGGGGCATCCAGAAAGCCAGCCAGTCCAGCCCTGCCAGCATCAGCAGCTGCACTTCCAAGCACAAAGTTTTTATTGCAGTGACTTCTGATGATTGAGCCCAGCATCCTTTTCAAAGGAGAGGTTTCTCATCAAATGGTGTATTAATGCCTGATTCCAGAAAGCTGATGGCTTTGTTTCATAATTTGACTCTGACAGAGGGGAACAGAGAAGGAGAGGCAGCGAGAGAAGAGAGCAAATGCAGGCAAATTCTTCTAAACTAGTTGTGATTCTAAAAAGTAGTGTCGAGGTTCTTCTTCTTTGCCTAAGTGCTGAAAGCAATGAGGTGACACAAAAAAGGCTGACTTTACCAGCTGTGGAAACCAGCAAATAAACCAAGCAGTAAATGAGTAGGTATAACTGGATTCATTTCTTTTTAATGAGGTGCAATAACAAAGGTAATAATCAGAGAAAGGAATGGGTTCCATTTTAAAATTATTTTCAGACTCATCAGAGCAAGTTTTATTTTCAAATTTGAAATGAGCTTATACATGCATATGTATAATGTAACTTTGTGTATAAATATTACATATATATAATTTCCTTTATCTACACTGCCTTTTTCATTAAAGAACTTGAATCATCTGGCTTACATAGAGAACTTATAATAACCATGTTTGTGTGGAAAGGCAGTGGGGGTTTTTTCTGTCATTCACTAGTGTCACTTTGCAAAGTCTTAAGTGGTTTAAAATGTCCTTTAAACAGCCTTAATTCTGCCTACTTCAGAGAAATCTCAACTTACAGAAAGCTGGAAGGGGCAAATCCTGTGCCAGAGCAGTATAGGTCTGAGCCACTCGAGCATGTGCTTTATATCAAGTATGTGAGCAATTCTTCTGACCCATATGGTTTACTGAATCAGAGCCTAATTTTGTAATATCCCATCCAAATTTATATCTTAGTACCTGAACATTTTGCTTTATCAACAGGGAACTAAAATGTCTCCCTGCATAATTCATGAAGCTGTGCATTATTTTTATACATCCTCCAGCTTTTTTTTTAAAAGGCATTTGCAAACTGAAGACTAGAAAAACAAAAATGCTTAATGGCATTCTGAAACAATCTTAGACCATGATCTTGCAAACAATACTTACTGAGAGCAGTGAGGGACTATTCACACATGTAAGACAAATCCCAGATGTAAACATTTCCTGGATCATGGCTTACACATTTGGGGGTGCAAAAATAATGCAAAATACTTTTGTTCCAAGTCCAATATCAATACTTTATATTATTTTAATCTATAACTTCAAGCCACTAATAAAGCTTGCTCCTACTAAAAACCCCCAAACAAACAGAGTATAATGTATTTCACATTTCTGTTACCTCTCCCTTGGATGGTGAGCATGCAAAATAGCATAAACTGCTACAGATGAATCTTCATCTAGCACAGTACAGCACAGCTTCTATGCATCCCATCAGACTAACATATAGCAATGAAATGAAGACAGACGGTGTACTAAGTGCAAGAGCTGTAAATGAATGTGAACAGAAACTGATTTTGAAATGTTCTTGGCACTTTCCCAAGAAAACATCATCACTGTATTTAAAAAAAAAGTGTTCCATGCATTGCTTCAGGATTCCTAGGAATTAAAAACTCTGGCCTCCTTAGTTATTTGCTCTTCTGAGACCTATTTTCAGTTCAGTTGCAACATCTACATAAAAAACAAACTGTTATGGACTCTTAACATTTAGTAGACCAAGAATAGTACTGGAGCACTGTGTCTAGTTCCGGGCTCCCCAGTACAAGACAGATATGGAGCTACTGGAGAGAGTCCAGCAAAGGGTCTCCAAGATTAGAAAGGGGCTAAAGCATCTCTCATATGAGGAAAGGCTGAGAGAACTGGGACTGCTCGGCCTGGAGAAGAGAAGGCTCAGGGAAGGATCTCATCAATGTATAGAAATACCTGAAGGAAAGGTGCAAAGAGGACGGAGCCAGGATCTTCTCAGTGGTGCCCAGTGACAGGACAAGAGGCAAAGGGCACAAACTGAAACACAGGAGGTTCTGTCTGAATATCAGGAAGCACTTTTTTACTGTAAGGGTGACCAAGCACTGGCACAGGCTGCCCAGGGAGCTTGTGGAGTCTCCATGCTCAGATATTCAAAAGCCACCTGGACATGGTCCTGGGCAACTGGCTCTAGATGACGCTGCTTGAGCAGGGGGGTTGGACCAGACGACCTCCAGAGGTCCCTTCCAACCTCAGCCATTCTGTCATCCTGTGAATATATCGAGAATTGTACTTTAAAATGTGTCAGTCAAAAAAAATTCCTGAGGAGACTGCTGTTTTCTTGAGTATCAACCTCATTCATTTTCAATGTCTTAAATCAAGCCATCTGTTTCATTCTTTGAGTGGCCAATAATTATACATGCAAAGTCAGGTTATTTTATGCTTTCCTAAGTCTGCAGTTGTAAGGGATAATTCTTCAGATTCCCATGGAGAGAAGTCAGTATTTTGCAGATTCATGAAAGCATCTAGACCAGGCTGCTCTCACTCGCACAAAGCTGGACCCATGCAATTTTGCATGACCCAGTGTTCCCTCACCTAGGCTACTTTACTCTTTAGGTTATGCTGAAAATAGCTGGGCTAGAAAGTTCTCAGAAAAAGTCTCATATTAAAGTTTTCATTTTTGTAAACCCAGCCTTGTCTTATGGTTTTGTTAGTTCGACCAAAAAAAACCCCACAAAATAAAACCAAACCAACAAACATCCTGGAAGAGGTTTTGTTTCTGGAGAATATTGTATTTCTATGTGTGTGACAGTGCATGTGTCCGTATCTTCTAACACGCAGCATATCACCTGGAACTATGAATGTCTCAAATATGTCAAGCTAAGAGATTTAGACCTGGTCAGTACGCGTGGTCAAGGTGGAAATTTTAAAAAAAGGTCAAATGCTGCACTAGTTTTGGTGATTCAGAACTTGGAAATCTTCCATCCACATTAGCAGATATCTAACTTCTTAGCATATCATTAAAGCGTAACTTGTTTCTGGAGGTGCTATCTTTCCTCAAGGACATAAAAACATTATTATCATTGTCATCTTTAGTTGTATTTAAGACCCCAGGACATTTTCTTATCAGACTTAGTCTTATAGCCCGAAATCCCAACAACGTGCATTATTACTCAGTGCCTGCAACTGTGTCCAGTCCCAGGGCTGCAATGCGCCCAGTCACTGTCCCCAGCTCTCTTCATCACCTGCAGGTTCTGTGGGATGAGGCCCACCGGGTGAGGTCCTTGCCCTGGCAAGTAGAAGCACGATTTGTTAATAAAAGTCTAGTATTTCCATCACAGCAATTACTGAGATGAACTAGCACAAAGACAACAGCAAAATGTACAGAGAAGAAAATTCAAGTAAAACATCATGGATAAAAATGTTAGCTGCTTTCAGGTAAAAACACTACTTGATTTCAGATATTGATTTTTTTTCCTGTACTTTGAAATGCTTCCAAATTCCAGCTCAAAAAAAAAAGTTACAATTAAAATCTTGGTTATCACACTGGCATCAACTGTAGAAAAGACACACTTAAGGAAATTTACAATTTACAATATATGTTGTACTGACAGACTAATTAGTAAGACAAAAGTAACTATTTTGTTTTAATATTAACAGTGGAGTGCACAGTGGGATTTTTTTCTTCCTTATTCCATTAGACAATGTCAGACACATGCAGAGAACGGCAGATGAAGTACTGCTCTCTAGGCATGTAAGAGTACTCGTGGTTCATTAGAAATCACTTTGAACATAAAAAAATGGACATAATCTGCTGGACGAAGAAACTGTGGATTGTGACAGACATGTCTGCAGAAAAGAGCTCCACCATCCTGTTAGTTTGAGTAGGTTCAAGCCAAGGGAAGGAATGCTAGGAATAACAATGCCTATGGAAAATGCTCAGGATAGGGTCAAGGTAATGCTATTTTGAAGTTAGATTTTTACCAGTTAAGCCAAAACTCAGAATTTCAAACCTCCTGCTCTGCAGAAAGCCCTGGCATTTGTCAACAGCTGAATCACCCATCGCAAGTAAGTCTACATAGAGATACTGAAAAATGTATACTCTCTTAAGAGACTTCATAACAGCTGCGACCTAAGCTGAAACCCTTACCAAAATTAGCCCACCTCTACAAGTGGAAAATGTGATATTCTGTAAGCAGAATCAATTCTGTAAGCAATGAGCACCTCTACCCACACCTTCAGTACCTTGTTACAAGAATCTTTAAATTGTTCACTGTATTTTCTCACCAAAAAAACCCCAAACCCGAAAACTTTCTAGCCTTGTTTCTTAAGGAAGCAAGGTTTGCATGATCGTACATGACTACCCAAGTACCTATTCAGCAGATCCCACCATCCCCATAATCTTGCATCTGTTGGCCAATTTCAACCAATTCTGGTAATAAAGACAGAGTCTCAAAGAAATTAAACTTCTGTTCAATTCCTAAGTTTCATGGAACTTAGCAATGGACAGAAATTCAGTGTGCCCTTGGAGCAAAAAGTAATTCAATGCAGCCCCTTAGCATGGGCCAATTGTAACTCAACTCCGCTCACCAGCTGCAGGCACATGCTTCCCACCAAATGGGAAGAGCGTGACTGGGATGCAGTGACCAAGGTGAGAAATGCCAACACGGGGGAGGCCTGGGAATAAGGTGGTGATAATGGAAAGCAGAAAACAAATCAGTCAACACCAGACCTTATTAGTGCCATTGCTCATGGACCACCTTGATTAACAACAAATACATGCAAGTCTCAGGGTGTAGGTCTGCTGCATAAAAGCACAAGAGCAGTCATTGTATACCTATTGGAATTCAAAGGAGGTAGGATAATTTAAATATGTGACGTAATATTTAACTTAATCTCTGTGAAATAACATGCTTTATCTTCTAATGTGTAATTTTCCTTGTGATTAAATGGCAATACATGCACTAAAACTTGTATCACTTCTGTCATGCAGAAATTGTGTTTGTATTATCAACTACACACAAGTAACAGAATAAAAGGTTAACTTAGGAAAAGAGATTCCATTATGCAATGCCAAGAAGCACTTCATTTTCAAAACAGGTCCTCATATCACTGTCCATTCATCATCGTGGAACAAAAAACAAAAAAGCTTTTGTGTAGCTTTGTAAGTGGAGTCCATACAGAACAGGATAGCCCAACCTGAGAAATGAAACAAATACTTATGGTAAGAAACCAGAATATACTGAGCAACCAGAGACTGCTGGGGCAATGTGGCTACTGACTGACAATGCCATGAAATCCTTGGGGCTGCCTCCGCTGTGTGACTCCTGGTCAGACTCCTCCGTATTTTGGCTACTAGCATGGTCTCTGCAGCACACAGTGAGAATTTCCTCTTCGAGAACCCATGGCAGGGAAGGTAGAAGAAGGGCATCTGGGGAATACAAGCACTTCTTTTCTAATGCGGACATGAAACAGCTCTGCCTAATTCATTCCCTTCTGCCAAATGCCCAAGGGCCAGCTGCCTACCAAACATGAACTGATTAGAGGGCAGGGATAGAGGTGACCCTGTAAACCCCAGAGCCACTCGTTTAGGAGCGTGGATTCCCAGGACAAAGCCCAAACAGGCAGGGAGACGAGCTAGCTGCAAAGCTGACCTGCAGTGCCAAAGCTCTCTGGGGAGGGACGAGCAGTACCGGGCAGTAAGGGGTACTGATGGCTGATTTTAATAGGTAGGGTGGGAACTCATTTTGAATTTAACAGCCAGTACACTCAAACCAGCCTGAAGAATCTCTAGCACAACCCTGCTGTGTTCACACCACTAAACACACTTCTGTTAACCACTAAATACACTTCTGGTACTGAAGCTCAGCCTGTGTATGGGACCCCAGTGTTCCACCTTCAGCTCAGGAGAGATGTGGAATACTGGGTAAAAACATAACTGTCAACCATGTGGGTATCCAAAAATCCCAAAGGCTTACTAAATTGTTCCATCAGTAAAAAGTATACAAGACAAATGATAGGCTAACCTGTAAGACATGTTAGGAGATGCCCCCAGTCTTTACACTACAACTGAGGACAGACTACTGTGCTCTGTTGGAAATATCAGATGGGTGGATTCCCTGAAGGAATACGTAAATAAAAAGTAGAAATGAACAAGCATACATGAACAAGTACACCAATAAGTAGTTAGCCCTACTTTGAGCGTGGGTTGGACTAGATGACCTCCTAAGGTCCCTCCCAACCTGAATTACTCCATGAGTCTACATTTTATCAATATGCAACATGCATATGTCCAGAATACGTGTTCTGTAATGATGGATTTACTAGAACAAAAGAAACAGCTTTGAGGCTCCAGCTCCCATCTCCACTGTTACCTCCACCCACCACGCCAGTATCATATCCTTTTCTTGTATAATCCGTAATTTGTTTCCTGCTCCTTGGCTTGCTGCATCAGATTTACAGAGCCAAAGAGGAGGCATGGCATGCCCAGGGAGCACAAACCAGGGAGCTGCAGCAGTGCAGAAGGGTAAGAGGGGGGGATTCACATTTTTCTCAAGCTGAAGCCATACAGCAGAGGCCCACACTTACCCTGGGACCCAAGAAGAGGGCAAACCTCAAAGGGTGATCTGATGGGAGACACACGATCTACATCTGAGAATCAGCCCTACTTCTCTTCCGTTTGTATCAGGCAGGATACATACACATTGCAGAGGACTGCATCTGTGCTTGGCTGAGTGAAAAAGATACAGAACACATCCTGTCTAAAAGCATGAAACTTCTGTAAATGAAAACATGAGCAGTTTATGACTTAATTTTTTTTACAGCTATAAGAAGCATATGTGTAATTTTAATGTAGCTCTCCTTTTGGCTTTGGTGGTTTAATACTATTACACAAAAGAAGTACAGCAGAAACTGTCATCCTCATTTCTTGCTTGATTGCTGTATGACACCTGCTGACCCTACAGTGGCTAAGCACTCTTTACTTTGTCAAAAGACTCTCCAGAGCACGGAAGGTGCTCCTTTTCAGCATGTCATTACTGACTCCTTTTTGAAAAATATTGTAGCAGTCTTATTTGACCCTCATCTAGAAAAGTGTTGCTAACCCAAGTGATTTTCTTATAAAGTCTGTATTTTTCTTAAATCCTTTGCTGCTGAAACTGGCTGAGATCCATTTTCCCCTTGACAAGGTTCTCAAAAAGAGGTTCCTGTGCCAAGGTTACTGGCTCAGTTACTTTCAGTGCAGGGAGACAAGCGCCTCCAGTGAGAGGATTCCTTCACATCAATGGGAAGACCATGTACGAGACACCTCCCACCCCAGAAGACTGCAGGAAAATACCAGCCCTTTTAATTTGAAAAAAAAAGATTGAAAAGATGAAGCAAGCATCCCCAAAATGCGGAATAAATGGTGTCAGAATGAAAAATCAAACTCCCAAATTTTCACTTAAAAGAGCACTTAGGGAATACACTTCTCTACAACCAACAGAAATTGTGCTGGAAAATCCCTACCTACACCCTGAAACCTATCAATGGGCCAGCAGAAACCAGTGTATGACAGAAAATAATAATTCAATGAGGTGTCCTATCCATTGGTAGGGCATTTTCACACTTTCAATGCTCTAGATTGCCAAGACCTGTGTGGTAGAAAGCACATAGGGTACAGTTGTGAATAAGCCAGAAAATGGGGTTTTAAGGGACGCTGTACAAACAGACTAGCGGGTGGTATCTGGAATGTACATAAACATGGCAAAAAATGCACTGAAGGAAAGTGTAGAAACCAAAGAGGGTGGAAACAAGTGTCTCTGAGCAGATCCTAAACCCCCCAAAAAGGAAGGACAGAGAAAGAACAGGTGAGTTCAAACCAAAAGTGGGTGTGGAAATGCAACTAAGGAGCTGCACGGAGTTGAAGGTACTTTGAGGGGGAGGCAGGAAGAGGGCTGAAACAAGCAGGCAGCACGAAGCAGAGAGAAGCCAGCCACAACTCTAGAAAGGTCTTTCAACGTCCTTTGGCTCTTGCTGCTGCTGTGCCAGCTGCTGGCTACCGGCTGGAGCCCCCAGCAAGCTGCTCTTTCCACCTTCCTTGGGGGAGTCCCTCAATTATGGAGGCTGCATCTCCAGAGAAAGTACCAGAGACCACCAGGTGACCGTAAGTCACGGATCTTTGACGATAAATTCACTTACGCTGCACAAGTTCACATCGTCAGGGGAAGATGTGACAACTGTGCATTTGTGTCATGTAAGAGTTGCTCTTACTACCTGCTTCAAGATTTTCCTTCGTTTTGGTTTTTTTTTTCAACTAGGGATCTCCTCAGTGGCCTAAATTTTCCGTTCCTCACAAGCTCTGCCTGGCTCATGCATGAAGGGGCCAAAGATGGCCTTGCGCCTTTGCCAGTCTGCCGGGGACCTGCTTAGCTTTCCCTGCAGGCTGTCCTCGGGCTGCCCTCCTTCCGATTCGGCTACATCCTTCGGCTCGGGCTGCTCCCCAGCCAGGCAGCGCCTTCGATGAGGGAACGAAGAAACCCCCCCCTCGACCCGGCAGGACGAGCCGCACACCAGAACCGGGCCGGCCGCCTTCCCCCCCCACCCCGCCACGACCCGTCTCAGCGGTCTGGAAACGCGGGTCAGTCACGGCCACCTCTTCCACGGTTCACCG
>NW_010972753.1:7786753-7787407 GCF_000737465.1 Haliaeetus leucocephalus
GCTCCCCGCTCGCTCGCTCGCTCGCTCCCTCCTGCCGCTCCCCGCTGCGCCGCGCCTCGCCGGCGGCGGCATGGAGAACCAGCGCTGCTTCGCCAACCGCTTCGATGACTACCCGGGCAGCCCGGCGGCGGCGCCGGACAGGGAGGCGGCGGTGCCGTTGGTGACGGCCACCATCGAGCGGATCCTGAGGGAGCTGCCGCCCCTGGGCGGCCCCCGCGGCTGCCAGGGCGGGCTGTACGGCGGCGTGGCCGGCGTGGCCTACATGCTCTACCACGTCGCGCAGTGCCCGCTCTTCGCGCCGTCGCGGGAGGCCTACCTGCGGGCGGCCCGCCGCGTCGTGGACGCCTGCCTGCGCTACCAGGAGGGCGGCGGCGAGGCCGACGCCGACACCCGCGCCGCCTTCCTGCTGGGCGGCGCCGGGGTGTACGCGGTGGCGGCCCTGGTCTACCGAGCCCTGGGGTTGCCCGATTTCGCCCGCCCGCTGGGCAAGTTCCGGGAGCTGAGCGAGGTCTGCGCCCCGCTCTCCTTCCTCGAGTGCGGCTCCGACGAGCTCTTCGTCGGACGCGCCGGCTACCTGTGCGCCGCCCTGGTGCTGAAGCAGCGGCTGGGCATGGAGGTAAGGGCCGGCAGGCGGCGGGTCGCCCCCGGGGAGGG
>NW_010972753.1:7787538-7897152 GCF_000737465.1 Haliaeetus leucocephalus
GTGTGTGTTTTTTTCTTCTCTGTTTCTCTCGTAGCTGTTTCTCCGCAGCGCTCCTCCCCTGAACTCAAAGATGCGTCTTTTGGAAGAGGGAGTGCGGGGGCACAGGGCGTGCGGGATGCGGTCCCGCCGCCGGGAACAGGGCCCCGCATCCCGCTGCGGGTCGCTCCCCGGGCACGCCGAGAGCATCCGCTGTTGGTTGCCAGGTGGTGAATTATTTGGCAGGAGACACCCCGGGCTTTTCAAGAATATTTCAGTAAAATGAAGCGGGTGGGAAAAAGGAATAGTGTTGGGCAAAACAGAGCAAGGAACCTTATAATGATAAGTGGTGCTGTGCCAGAATTTGCAAGCAAGATTTTTCAGAGGCACTTGGTCTTGCTAACCCCAGCATACAGAAAAGCTGGTGGTCTTTTGGAAATCTGGCCACGAGTTTTGGTGCTTTTCATGAACGGGAGCTGTTTTTTTTCTGGAAGCTTGAGATGTGATGATGGTTCAGTGTACTGTTGGTTTCCGTAGTCGGGACATTACCCTAGGATATTGTCATTGTCAGCGCTGACAATTCAGAGCTTCCACTGACTACAGCGTAAGAATTAATGCAACTGATTCTGTTTGCTGTGGTGTTTGTTACTAAGTGGTCAGTGCAGTGTCTGAGCAGGCATTTGTTAGATTTTTGTTCCTGTCCTCTTGTCAGGTCCAATCTGTGTTTCCTCTGTTAATCACTGATTTGCAAGTTCATAGGCTTCTGGCTTGCTTTCCTCCTGCAAGAGGAAGCAACTATTACAAGTAAATAAATGATGTAAAACCAAGTGGCTCTGCCCCATCCAATACCAGTCACTGCAATCAGAGTCCAAGGAAGTTCATTTAATGGAGGACTCGGGAGGCTCCAGGGTATCCAGAGAAGGAAACAACAATGTTAAGTCAGTTGAATGTTTTGATCGCCTTGAACAAAAATTCTTACAGCACTAAGCATTTAAAGTAGCGTACCATACGTGCTGTTTCTTCACATAGGATTGTCTGACAATCTTAACCATAGTAATGGTTATGTTATTTATAACCATAACATAACCAAACTTTTCATTCTGACAGCATTTTCTGTGAGAGGAAAGTTTTGTAGACGCATCACAGTCTGTGCAGCAGTGCCAGGCTGCGGGGATGGTTCCTCACAAAGGAATAACCATGCCTATTAATTCAGTTTGCACTGGGAGAGTGTGTCTAGTACCCCTGTCAGTGCCTATGATGGTGTCGTGACATACCAGCTGAATGAGGTGGCACCCTGGACTCTCCTGCTTCGTTTAATTCCTTCATCCATTTGTCTGACGTCCTTGAGAGCAATCGCTGAACAGTTTGGGGACTAGGTGCAATCACCTCTGACGGGCACCATGAGGAAGGGGAAAGCTCTCCTCTCTGTTTGCTTGCTTGCTGAAAAATTATACCTTATGTCGCTGTAAAGAGTTAAACATCCCCACAGATGAGCACAGGTATGCAGTTATTGTGGAATCCATTTAGCAGGTGGGTTAAGTACAGTCATAGAGGGATTTATTTTGCCAATAAAAGATACTCTGTGTCCCCTTGCTGATGTTTTAATCGGTAGGCTAACATCCTTCTGTAGTATTATTTATTCTGTCACCACATTGTAATTTTAAATCTATAGTGCAAGAAATAAATCAAAATAATCTAAACTGTTAAGTATTAATAAAACCAACATTAATTTTAAATTTTAGCAAAACCTAAAACTTTTAATTAAAATATTTTGCTCCTTGATGAGGAAAATTATAATGATTTCTAGTCTATGTGTACTCATGCTTGAGCAAAATTGGGTCTTTTGACAAATGTTCCCATCCTAATACAGAATTGCTGTAATTCGTACATTGCCAGACTAGACCCTGCATCTTTTTACAAGTGAAGAAAGGGATGCCCAGAGAGAGTGTATGTCATATATTACCCAAGGTCAAACAAACGGGAAGCCAGGTACATCCCAGAATAGAAGCAACGTCTTGTGATTCAAACCACTGGAAAATGCTACCTCCTGTAATTTGATTGTGCACAGCCTTACATGGCTCATTGCAGCATATTTTCTTGTTTCCCACGTTCTTTTTTTGAGGACGCTGTACAAACATTTCCAGCACAAAGTGAAATCCATTCCTTGCATTGAAATAGAGCCGCTGCTGCCCGTATGGTTGTTTTTTCCTCTGAAGAAGTCAAATGGTGACCTATATACAAGAAGCCTTTGAAGAAAGGCTTTTTGACCAAATTTTACAATTTATGGTTTACGTTTGGTTTTTGTCTTTTCCGAGCAGGGAAGGAAGGAGACTGCTTTATTTCAGTAAACACCAGTTTAGCTCAGCTGCTGTGCCCTGATGCTTCAGTTTCTTGCTGAAGAGTCTCGGTGCTTTAAAGCTTCACATATTCTTCAGAAAGTTAGTGGACAGTCCTGAAGGATCCAGTCGGTTGAACAACATTGACCTCATGTGAAGAAGTCATTTGCATTCAGCTGGTTTTCAGAGTTTTAGGCTATTGCAGCATTTTTCCCTGATGAATTAATTGAGAGTCTTTGCATGAGTAAGGATTACTTCAACAGTCAACGCTTAACAGGGTCTGACTTTAATGATGCATTGTGCATTAGAAAAGATGTTTGTTTTCATCCTTTCTTTAATTTCCATTACACTGTAGTCGCTGCTTCCCAGGCAGAGATGGGTAAAATACTGTTTTGGCAGAAACGATGTGTCATTTGTATAAGGTACATATAAATAAGGTGTATGTGCTTTAGCTGTCCTTAACTGCTGTGTTTTCACTGTTCGGGGGAAATTTTGTTTCTGTTCTGTCTTCTTTGGCTACCTCTTTTCCTGATGCTTGTAGTGTTGGTTCATTATGTGTTCCTGGAGAAATCTGTCAGTCCTGCTTTTAATTCTCTTCACTCAGTCTCTATTTGCTTGTACAAACAGCAGTAGTAAGACACCATTAAAATGGTGGTCCCATCCCTCTGTTCAGATGGCATTTTATCCTCTGCTCATTTTTTCTCAGTGATGTTTCTGTCTCATTTCGTGGTTGATGGAGCATGGTGTGTCTTGGTAGTTGCACTTCCTTCTGGCAGTGTAACCGTCAGATGACAGAGGAAAAGGTACAGAAGTTCAAGTGGCTTCTTGCATCACCATCTGCTAAGTTGTTACCGCCTTTTAGCACAGCTCAGGTTTGCTTTTAATAACTGACTGAGCTGATGGGCTTGACTGACTTCCACTAGCTCTGGGTTGCAGCAGGAAAGACAGCGACAGGTAGCAGTGTACCATGTAGAAGGCAGGACAGCATTTTGCATGACTGCCTGATGCTGTGGTTTCATTAGAGACTGTAGTTTTGAAAGACACTGGGGACACCGTAAGAGACCCTTGCCTGCTGTTGCAGTGGTGACAAACTGAACCAGCACACTATGCCAGCAACACGGCCAAACCAGTTCCCTTGTGGGCTGAGGCACTGGGGTGAGTCTTGACAGCCTGCAGAGACCTTAAGCTCTTTCATGCCACTGTACGGTTAAGCTTTCTGTCTCTGTGGCAGAGGGGCATCTCAATTTCCCTTTCCAACAAATGCGATGTCATGATTTGGTGTGTTTATGAGGTTGTTGTCCCGTCACAGGGAGGGCACAATTCTGATGTTATTCTGTTATGGGATGCCCAGAAGGGGCAATGGTCTTTCTAGCACGACTCCGTTAAGTGTAGGGCTCTGCTAAAAACTGTACTTATCCTGGCTGCTGTCTATCACCAGAGTCTCTTTTCTCTTGGACCTCCCAAGACTGCAAATCAAGCTGACCAACTTCACCTCGTGCGTGGAAAACAAAAATAGCACTACTGTGCGATGTCGGGGACCTGGGTGCCACAGCAAGGGAAGTGTGAGGCAGGACTGGCTTTAAAAGACAGTGGAACAGACTGATGTGCAGTGCATGGGACCGGATAGGTCCAGCCAGTGTATTTCATAATATTTTGGGAGAGAAGATACAAATGAATGAACACTTAACATTGTTTCAACTCCTCAGACAACTCTAGATGCTATTACTTGTTCCTTAGAGTCTTCCCTCCAGCCAGTGTTTAAAGACTATTGTAAGTTACTTTGCTCCACATTTTTTGGTGGTTTTTTTTCAATCTCTTAGAAAAAAATTCAGAAAGTGTGAGAGGAAGGAGCTTCCTGAATGCTGCCTAGAACATGTTAATTTGCAGCTCTTTAAAGTGGAGTGGAAATGTATCAATGCTGAACATAGTGTTTATGAAAGACACTTGATGGACTGATCTTAGAAAGGGAGATCTGCAAAATACCCACAGAAGAGATGTACCTCCAAGTGCTGTAGCGCAGAGTCCCCATGTTAAGACTTTTAATCTCACCTGTGCCTGAAAGGGAAGCGTTGTCCTTTGAGGTGAGATTTCATTCCTTCTCTGTGCCCATTGAAGTCCTTTCTCTCTGTGGAAGAATTTGCCAGCTTATCTGAAACATTACGGTGGTTGAAATGTCAAATAGCGTGGTGCTAGCTGGAGCTGTACTGATTTCATTATTTCATTTTACACAGGCCACTACGCAGCCAGGATGTCGTTTTTTGCCACAGAGGATTAAAATGAGATAACAGTAAAGATAAAAAGCTTTTGATCCTAGCCTGCCTCTTTTAAATGTACATTCCTCTAGCCATGATTTCCCAAACCACACACAGGGGCTAGATTTTGCATTAATTTGCTTAAATTGATGAATTTAAACCAGGAGTTGAAAATAGGAGTTTTCTAAAGTAAACAGTGAAACAACGGGAATTATTTGCATCCAGATTTTTTTAGAAAGCATTCTGAAATAGTTTGGGTCTACATTTCAGATTTTCTCTGTTTCCCTTCAGCAGGGCAGCACGAATCTTTTTTTATTTTAAACAGCCTTCAAATTCTGAGATGGTGACATCTTGAAAATGGCCACCTGGATTCAGTTCAACATAGTGGACACTGAATATCCAGTTGTAGAGTTAAAGTAGAAAATTTGGGGTTGAAAGTGTTGAATTTCAAGTGTACTATTTAACAGCCAGTAAAAAAGCACTGTGGTACAGAGGGTTTGGTGTGAATCCTGCCAGGACTGGAGGTTTGATTGACACAAGTTTAGCTACATGCATTATATATTCTGTTGCAGAAATACAGATTTCAACCGCTTATAGCTGAAGAGTGGTATTAATCTGCCATCGTCTTCTAAAAAGACAGTTTTGTACAAAAGCAGTGTCATATTTCTGTACCGCTTTGTGCTGTTGGAAGAATGTTTCCCTATGCAGAAGCATCTTTTTGCTGAAAAAGCAGCCCAAGCAGTAATACTGATGTTATAATACCAGTTTTTAACAAAAATTAAAAAAAAAAAAAAAAAGAAATGTGTTTATCCAGAGGCGTCTCTTGTATCCAGATAGATCTCTACTTTCCTGTCCTTCTTCTAACTCCTTTACATTTCACATACTGGAAGTTAACTCTTAAACCTTGTCAGTTCAGTCATCTTCCTCATCATCACCACAGCGCCTAGCTAGAAGCAGAGGTCTTTGTACTCTGCAGAGCAGAGTGTGCTGCCCCAGGCTTGAAGATGAGAGCTGCGGAACAAAATGCAGGAATCAGAAGGAGGGCTTTTTGTGGAAAAGGTGCTGAGCAGTTCTTTGGACCTGTGGAGCGTATCTGGTGACTGAATCTCTGGAAGCATCCAGAGCTGTCAGGGCATTTGAAGCAGAGAAGCAGGGAATCTCTCCAGCAGAGAGGTGCAGGGCTTGGGTGGAAGCTACTCTTCTTCACAACATCAGTTACTTGTGGTCAGTTTGGTGGCACAGTGCAAGGAGTTTCTTAAATCTATTGCCTTAGGTTTTCAGATTTTTGTGTGTTATACTTTATACATACATCAAAGAACTTTATTACAGTACCGTGTTTCTACAGGTGGCTATATTTGACATTTATGTTTTCCTCCATGACAAAGGCTAATAATAGTGATTTTTTGGCACAGTTCTCACAAAGGACCAAAAGCCACAGTTAACTGTGTTAACTCACAGTTAACACTGGGTGACATAGCAGAATGAAAGAGTGCATGTGTAGAATGTGCATATATGGTGGAGTGTGTGGAGGCAGAGAAACAGGCAGGCATAGAGAAGAAAGGCATTTGGTGGAGGCTGAACAGAGAGGAGGAAGAAAGAACCAATAAAAAAGCAAAAGAATAAGTAACCAGCAAAAATATAAAAATGGAACGCTGCAGAGGGGTGGCAGAATTCAAAGATGAAGGAGAAAAGGAAAGAAATAACTTAGACCCTGGAGCAGGGGAGATTTAAAATGAAAATCAGGTTTTCTGGCAAACTGGTGTGGATCTGATGGCTAATGTATTCAATTTAGAAGAAGATAGAAGTTCAACAGAAGAGTAGAGACAGGGAGAAGATGGGTGAGGGAGTGGTCAGAGGAGTAAACTACCTTTCGTTGAGGAAAATTACTATTTTTGTCTGCTTGGTTTTTGTTTGTCACTCTTCTGTCACTGTATTCTCTTTGCATAGGCTCATACACTTACAAAAATAGCTGTCATCACATTCAGTGCTTGCAAATGCAGAGCACAACATTATGTCTTATATTCCATATTTTCTTTCTCTAAGGAATAACTGAGGTAACTACTTGATGTCTAGAAGCAAATATGGGCATTTTCATGAACATTGCCGTACTTCTTTTGACACTGACAGTTTCCTATTACATGCATATAATACTATAAATTAGTATGTAACCTAAATGGTAATGCTGTTAGTAAACCTTACTTTGGAACAGGCTAAAGAAGCAGAAATGTGAAAGACTGAGCTGCTCCTGACAGGAAGAAAAGAGCACGAGGCTAACAACAATTACCAATGAAAGTATAACATCCTCAGCACTTTACAGCACTGAAATGGAGGGATAAAATTAAGCCTTAAGTTTCTCCATAGTCATTTAATATACATCGTTAGAACATTAGACTTGGTACGTAAATCATAGCACAGCTATGCACCACAACTAGCAGGGACCAAATATAGAAATCATCCTCTTCTTTCCTCTCTCCTCCATTAAATCAATAGACCCTACTTCTCTCTGTTAATTCAGCTGAACAGTCTTAAAATCAACCTACCACCCTATTGACAGGCTGTATAAAGACTGCAGAGCAGTTTACTCAGACAGTAAACTGCTGTCTTGAGCCTCGCCTTCAAGCTGTAGAGGTGGCTCTGTAGAGAGGATCAGGGAGGCAATTAAAATGGGTAAAAGTCCCATGGTCCTGCTCTGCTGCTGCAGGAGCATCCCATCACAGCATGGTGCAAGGCATTTGCTGTAAATGGTAGTTTTGTTTGTCAGCCAACTTCTCTATTTCACCCCCTTTTTAAAAAATCAGAATTCAATATATGCAATCAGGTCACCATTTTTAATAAGACAGTGTATCAAAATGCCTCTTTATCTGTGTCTGTCATGCAGTTCTTTGACCACTGACAAGCATGATATTAAGCACTGAGTGATGTTGCATAACCTTCTGTCCACTCCATTACAATAGGGCTCAATGAAAATACCCAGTCAAAAACAATTATTTCTTATCTATGTTGTAGGATTATTTTCAAGTGATAGTTAGTGAGCTGATTAATATTTCTAGGAGTAGCAAGGCAAAATAATTGAAATAGTTATTTCACTTTAGGCAAACATGATCAAGAAGTATCTTAATAGCAGTCCAAGCTGTTGCTGAGTCATTTGGTGTTTCTCAGCTTGGTATATTTTGATGTCTGAGAGCAGAGCCATAAATCTGTTTTTGCAGCAAATCAAATGAATTCCTCATTTTAATGGCTTAATATCTCTTGTTGAAGAACAGTGGATCATGAGTGAGATGGAATGGATGTCAGATAGCACTGAATAACTGGAGGAGGGGGAAATGCGGCAGATAAATACACCTTCTAGCTGTCCAAGGCATTTAGTTATTTTGTGTGGCTAATCTTTTTCTTCACAGAATACTTCTATTCCCTCATTGGTACAACGTTAATGTAATTGACCATTGTAAGCTGGGGATGTACTGGTCAAATGTAGATTTCATTGTCAAGGAAATGGAAGCTGCTCTTAAGTGTGGGCCTGGGGCTAGAAGCTGCACAGGACAAAGCAACTCTCCACTGGTGGGTGAGTGCAGAACTGGAAAATGGTGGGTATTGTATGCTCCATACCGGCAGTGTTCTGCAGTTTGTCCACTCAGTCCTGACAACCAGGTGATATCCCTACCAGAATCAAAGAACTGGTAGGGACCTTTAGAGGTAATTCAGGCTACGGTCTAGCCCCCAGGCAGGTGTGCCTGTGCCTGTGTCATCCCTGGCAGTCTCTCTCTAACCTGCTCTTCCTACCACCCACTGACGGAGGATCTGCAGTCTGCCTTGGCTGTCTGAGACACTTCCCTATTAGAAAGTCTAGCTTAATGACTGATCTGAATCTTGCTGTAATTTAAGCCTGATACTCCTTGCCCTGTCCATTGAGAAATAGTGAGAAATTCTGTTCCTCTTTACAGAAGCTCTTCATATGTTTCAAGACTGTTATAGTTTCTGCCCTTAATCTTTTCTTGTTGTAAACAAACAATCCTAATCCTTCCAATCTTCCCATGTGTGTCATGTTTTCTACATCTCTAGTTGTTCCCATTACGCTCCGCCAGACTCTCTCCAGCCTTTCCTGTAGAGTGCCATAAGTTGGACATACGATTCTAGCACAGGCTTTTCTAATTGAGCAGAGAGATAACTTTGTGTTTCTTCCAGGTCTTGTTTCTATTTATACAGCTCAGTAAGGTGTTTGCATCTCACACCCATGTGACACTGACTCACATCAGCTCATGACCTGCTGTTATCCAGCAGTCTTTTAATGGGCCACTGCTACATGGACAGGTATTCATTAGGAAAAGCCTCTGAACAAGTGAAGTAGGTAGGGGTCATACAAAGACAATCATTGAATCGCAGAAGCTGTGCTGTGGTACACAAAATGAGAAGCTTCTTCAACTGAAGGAGCTTTGTTTCATTAATGCCAACTAAAGAATCTCCTTTCCTTTGTTCCCTGAATAAAACTGGGAATATGTTATTCTATGTTGTAACACCAGACGTGCCATTGTATATTCAGGGGACATCTGTGAAGTGATAGGGTTCCTTTGTGGAAGTACAGTTGGAACAATAGATTTGAGAGGACCATATTAAGTCAATTATTTTGTCCACATTAGAAATCAAGGAATAAGTGAAATCTGAAGAAGTGTCTGGAGGTTAAACTTAGTCTGTTCTTGTGATTTACTTTTGTTGCTAATGTAAAGATAAAGCTTGGTGTTGTCTCTCTCCCTAGTTCTGTCACCTTCAGTGAGGGCCATTTTATGTATTCTTGCATTCACCAGCAGCATGAGTCAATGGAAATCTATCCTTTTATTTTTGTAGAAGTTTCTTATAGCTTCATCCACCATCACCAAATGTGGGGGGTTTGGCCTACGAGAACTGTCCTAACAAAAGCAAAGATTGTCTTGCAGTAAATTGCAGGCAGGGGTTGGAAGCATCAGCCTTGCCATAGATGTTCATAGGACTTTAAGCGTGCCATTTTCACTAAGGTTTTTCATCCCTTTGTAAAGCTAACTCCTGATCTCTAGAAATTTCTACTTGCCATCTGTGAAATGACTAATGTTATACTTAATTGTTTCAGTTTTCTAAGGCCAAGCCAGTGATTAATTAGTCAAAATTACAGTTATAATAGCAATGGACCCCAAGATACACATTCCACACGTAACTGTTTAAATTTAATCAGACATAAGTTGGACAAATATGAACTCAGGGAAAACTCTTAATAGTAGAACAGCAAAACAAACTTCTTCAGCTTCTTTAAATAAATATTGATTTGTTTGTTCTTGGTCTTGCAGAGCTGAATCAATCATGAGCTTTCTTATGCCAGGCTGCCGTTTTCATACATACACATTTTTTATTATGCCAGCAAAAATACCTGGGAATAATGCATATATAGCTGCTGCACATCCAGAAGACAAAATGTAGACAGAGTTATAGTATGAATACATTTGTCCTTGTCATGGTTTAACCCCAGCCAGCAACTAAGCACCACGCAGCTGCTCACTTATTCCCCCCCCCCCAGTGGCACGGGGGAGAGAATCAAAAGGAAAAAGGTAGAGCTCGAGGGTTGAGATAAGAACAGTTTAATGGAACAGAAAGGAAGAAACTAATAATGATAATGATAACAATAATAAAATGACAATAATAATAAAAGGATTGGAATATACAAAACAAGCGATGCACAGTGCAATTGCTTGCCACTCGCTGCTGGTGCCCAGTTAGTCCCCGAGCGGTGATCCCCCCGCCCCCACTCCCCCCAGTTTATATACTGGGCATGACATCCCATGGTATGGAATACCCCTTTGGCCAGTTTGGGTCAGCTGCCCTGGCTGTGTCCCCTCCCAGCTTCTTGTGCCCCTCCAGCTTTCTCGCTGGCTGGGCATCAGAAGCTGAAAAATCCTTGACTTTACACTAAACATTACTTGGCAATAACTGAAAACATCCGTGTGTTATCAACATTCTTCTCATGCTGAATCCAGGACATAGCACTACACCAGCTACTAGAAAGAAAATTAACTCTATCCCAGCCAAAACTAGGACAGTCCTATTTTGATTTTGTTCTCTAAGCAGTATGGGACTGCTAGCTTATTTTGGTAAAACAAATATTGTGAGGTAAATTTTTAAAAAACCACACAGGTAAGCTGAGTCAAAATCAAGAGTTGAACCTAAAGACCTCTAGAGGAGTAAAATCCACACCATCTGTCTGAACAGTGTATCGACATATGCACTTACGTTTGGATTTGGTTCAGTCGTACAGTCAAAGCATGGCCAAGGCTGGAGGTCACCTCTGGAGAACTTCTGGTCCAGCCCCCTGCTCAGAGCGGGGTCCGCAAAAGCAGATTGCTCGGTGCTGTGTCCACTTGGTTTTGAATATCTCCACTCTGTGACCTCCCTGGGCATCCTGTTCCTGTTGGGCCACCCTCACAGTAAAAAAACTTTCTCTTTAAGTAGAATTTTCTGTCACTGGGCATTGCTGAGAAGAGCCTGGCTCCCTCTTCTCTGCTGTCTCCCATCAGGTGTTTATACACGCTGATAAAATCTCCCCTGAGCCTTCTCTTCTCCAGACTGAACAATCACTGAGTTAATACATAAAAAGCACCCATGGAGGGCCAGAAAAATTAAATGTGACTCCCATAAATTGCAGTCGTTCCTGCTCCATTTGCCTCTTTCCCCAAAACCAGGCCACTCCTGTAGAGCTGCAGAGGACAGTTGTGTAAAATGACAAATCCAGCAAAAGAGAAGCATGGCATTGAGTGCTCCCAGGGCAGCGACAACACAGTGTAATCTGTAGCATGAGGTAATAGTAGTCCCTGTTAGTTAATTATACAGCACTTTGAGATCTTCAAATGCAAGGTAATGGCTAAGTGTAGTGGATGTTTGTTTACTGGTGGTGGTGGTGGTATGATTTGTCTCATGGTTCTTGCTCCTCTTCCTCCTTTCTGTGTGAAGTTTGAACTCTTTTAGAGTAATCTGAACTGCGCCTTTGGGCACAGCAGTCTCTTTTTCCCAAAGCATGCTTGGTTTATACAGTCACAACTGAGAATAAGTAGTGCAAAGGGAAGATTGAT
This sequence comes from Haliaeetus leucocephalus, assembly GCF_000737465.1. Lineage (NCBI taxonomy): Eukaryota > Metazoa > Chordata > Aves > Accipitriformes > Accipitridae > Haliaeetus > Haliaeetus leucocephalus. The sequence goes on from NW_010972753.1 coordinate 7,799,188, forward strand.
AACACTTTCCTAATTTTATTATAGTACCAAATGGCAATCTTTTCACCAGGAGGAAAGTACAGATGGTGATCCCATTATTTACCAAGTAAGCTACATTTTAAAGAGCGCAGTATGCCACACTTCCTCAAACTAATCCCATGACTCTTACTCTGCCCTTGAAATGTGGCAGTATTGAATTATAAGTGACTGTCTGTAACTGAAGTATGACTTGAATTGTATTTGGAATTGTGGGCGTATTTGCAGGCAATGCTAACGGCACTGTATGCCACTGGAAACTCTTTTGTTACTGTCTTTTGCTTCAGAACTGTCTTTGTCGATGTGCCTGGGAGGATCTGGGAGCCACGTACAGATCGTCAGGATTTTTACTACGTCAGACTGCTACCACAGTCTAAGAGTAGGGGAAAATTCAGATGACTCAGAGGACTCGATCACCTTCATCTGGTTTTCCTGCATTACGTTGTCAGCATTCTTCTCGTAGCTTAAGTTGATATTTCTATTCAGTGGCTTATTGGCATGGCACAAATTGCAGATCATCACGCAAAGTAGAAGTGGCATGATGCCAGCATGGAGTTCTCCAGAATTACCTTTGCTTGAAAGCAATGCTGGTGCTACTTTAAAGTGACTAATTTATGCTTCTGTTAGCCTGTGAATGCTGCTGTTGTGTCATTTACCTCATTTAACTAATTTCGTAGGTAGCCACATTGTTCCTCAGCAGCAAATATTTAGACATACTTCTAGATGTCACATGCCTCATAAATATCTGCATAACAGAACTATGCATATAAAGCAGCATGACTTAGAAGAATAAAGAAGTCTTGCGAGACAAACAAGATCACTTGTTGTAAATAACAGAATTATAAAATTAGTGGCTGATGAAAGAGCAGTAGCCAATACCCTGTTTACATTTGAATAGGGCTTTTGATGCAGTGTCAAAGATAATCTTCCTTGAAAACTTAATTCATGCTGGCTTGGATGGGGACATTGTAAATTTGGAATTGGCTGAAAGACCACAAGCAAGCTAATCGTAACTACTAATGAAGGACTGATATAGGAACCAGCCATATTTATTATCCTCATTAATGATCCAGAAGAGGCAGCTCACTAGATAAGACTTGCTTTGGCTTTTAAACTGAGACAAGTGCCAGATACCATACAGAGGCAGAGGAAAAGTATGAAAACAGCTCAAGAGATTAAAAAATGAGCTAAAACAAGGTTTATTTTTAGCAGTACAAGCACATGTATCTGGGGAGAATTATCTATAAATCTTACCCTGTATGCTGGGAAGAAACCAAGATTCAATTAAGACGAACATGACAGGACCTGAGTTACTTGTGTACTCAGTTCACATGAGTGTCAGCATATTGTCTGCACGTGTGCTGCATCACTGCTTGTACATCTGGATGTAACATGATAGCACATCAGAGTTCTACGCTTACTTTAATGTAAATTAAGGTTATGTTTCTTTGCATTTATTCTGCATGGGAATGAACAGCTAATATAAATGAAAAGTCATAACCAGTCCTGACAGAGGTTAACACAACATGGTATCCAAAAGGTCAATGAAATTTTGGGCTGCCTACGCAGCTGTTCCGCCCAACAGAGGTATTATGGGTTCACTCTCTATGATTCTTCAGGCCTTTCCATTGCCTAAAACCCACTGTGGGTGCCAAGACCCAAAAGTTTTGTTGTCAGAACTTTCCCCTGCTGGTGACTAAGGTTGGATATGCCTAAATGTCCAAGGCACCTAGTTTATGCCCTTGAAGTCTTCTGGGCATCTTTTGATAGGCGTGCAAATCCTGGGAGCGGTGTGTTGTGGGACATATAAGCCACGCCAAAATTTATAAGCCAACAGCTGCATCACTCACCATCCATGGAGCTCTGGTATAGATTTAGAGAGCTCTCTTTTCTCCATGGTGTTTATGCAACTCCTTCCAGTTGCCTTTCCACAGTAGCAGCAGTTTGCACTCCATCTCACCTGCTGTACCTCATCTCTACCTCCTCCAAAGGAGGCTGTAAAGCTGCAGCTGGGGACCATGTCCCACCTCTCTCCCTGTTGCAGTCTCTCCCAGATTGCTGGAGGTGCTTTTCTTGCAGAGCCCCAGGCAGGGTCTGGCCTGCTGTGGAGTAAAAGCAAACTAAGCATCATGTCTTTTCCCATTAGCAGGGGCAGAATGTGTTCACCTCTCGTCACTCTTACAGGTTTTAAGACCAAATTGGGCTCTGAGCAAATCACGGTCCAAATGGGGGTCATAGTCTCTTCCTTTCTATAATGCAGTAACCTTGAGATTTCATCACTAACCTGGTAATTCAAATTCACATCCCTTCTTTTTCTGGCGCAGTGCAAGAATTTAAGCTGATGCCTCTAAGCTGAGTGAGCTGATGGCTAGAGCAAGTCTCTCTTATTGCAGCTCTGATTGAAATTACTTATATAAAATACTCAAATGTTCTTCATAGCAGAGCCTGGAGGGAGGTGCCCCAAACTCCAGGCTCCAAAGTCACTCTGTTTCTTTGTCACCCAAAGTGTAAGCACGGAAGGAAACTGTTCCTGCACAGCAGAGGCACACTAACTGCAGAACAGCTTTGAGTAACGATTTTCAAACTGTGTTACACACAGCACAACATGGACCTTGTCCAAAGTGTTGAACGCTTCCACTCTCTTGCAGTGAGGAGCACAGTAGTACAAACAAATCTTTCTTCTTTAGGATTTGTTTCCAATGCTCCATCTAATTAAACATCTTGTACCAGTACCAGATGACTCAGAGTAGCTGCACAAATGTCTGTGGAAGGTAATTTTGAAATGTGTTGTCTGTAACATGCCTAACCTGCATTTTTTAAGGACTGGCTTTATGCTCTGAAGTACAAGGGTTTACCTTTCTTCCAGAATTGGTGGGCTGAGTTCTGGGAGTTGATTGTATGACTTGGCCTTGCAACATCTGTCAGGAGTAAATGTTCTTACAGTGTAATATTTGATGAGTTGAAAGGTGATAAAATACTTATTTAAAAAACACAGGCTCTGAAGAGCTGTAATTTAATTCAATTGGATTGGTGCGGCACTTCTGGCAGTTAACCGAAAAATCTTTTTAAAAAATTCTCACCTTAATTATAGAGAGGTTCAGTTGGTTTGTTAAAATTCCACAGTGCGAGTGGACTCAGCTAAATTTTGCAGAAACACATTCCCTAGCTTACTTGAGTCTTGGGTGAGCAGAGAGATATTTCGTCTTTAAACTTGCTGCTTTTCATAAGCTAGCATTTTGTTCTTACATTACAAGATCGAATAACTTTTTGTGTTCTTTATCACATTAATTACCTCCTATCCAGAAAAGAAATGTTGCGGTCTTTTTAGCTTCACTTCTTAGGAGAATATCTTACTTGTCTCTAAAATATCTGTTTCTGCTTGATTTTTTTTTAAATTTTATTTTGATATGGGAGAACAGACCTGGAGAATTATCGGAAGAAAGAACAAAGCAATGACTACTAAAGTAGCTTTTTAATAACCATTTCAGTACTACCTCATGCATCCTAACACTTTTTGTTTGCTTTCCACAGTGCTGTAATATACTAAGCAGAGATTTTCACTGAGCTGTTCACAGCACTATGCAAATTTTCACATATAGTTTAGGTCCTTCCGTAAGTGTAAGATTTTGAGAAGGTCAAGGACTCCTTTAAGGTACTGAACTGTTACAGCCGTGCATGTGTTATACAGCCACCATCAGGGCATTCCATGCATTCCTACGTAGCATCTTAAGTTGTAAAACCAAGCTTTTATTGGTTTTAAATGGGGGAAAAACACACAATATTGAAAGCATTGCGGTTGGGAGCCTCTAACACTGCCAGCAACCATGTTCTCTTTCTTGAACCTTAATTTGAAACAGATGAAGAAAAGAATAGTATTTTGGTTTTCTGTGCTTCTGTAGTTCACCTCTGCAAGTTTAGCACAGTAACAAGCTGTAAAGTCTGTTATGGATAGTTTTCCAAATGCTACTTTCTGTAGCAGAATTCATTAGCATTTGGTACTACTGATTCTGAGTTGGGAGCGAAATATTCGGGGGTTGCGTAGAAGAGCGCGAAATGGATGCTTTGCCTCAATCTCTCCTCTCAGCCACTCTCCTCCCCCATCTTTTTTTTTTTGGTTCTGACACTTCTGCCGTGAGGTTTTGAGGAGGCATATCTGTTTTCTTATTTAGTTCATTAAGCCTGTGAATGACGTATGTTCACTTGTAGACAGGGAGGAGGTCTGAACACTCAGAAAACAAGCCTAAAGGCATTTGAAGGTAGACTGGGAATTGTTGCGTGGGGAAGATAAGAGGACTGGATGATGATGAAAGATGAGGAATTCAATATCTTTAACATAAAGAGGAAAAAACCATAAGGCTGCTAATAACGTATAGAAGGAAGTCTCTCTCTTCCTGTGTTTCAGATGTACCCGGCATATTTTGTGAGTTGCAGCCATGTGAACAACACTAAACAAAACACTGAGGGAGCCAAAAAAAGGAGGAACAAATAAGTTATGATACCCAGCAACCCACTTCATATGTATAAGTAAATGGATGTGCAATAGCTTACATTGTAATATTTGATTCGTTGAAAAGTGGTGAAATATTTTTGACAGGTGTAGTCCAGGCCCAAACCTGTAGTCCTGACAGAAAAAATTTCCCCCTGGAAAACAGTGGAAATTTGACCTGTCCCCTATATGCACCTGTGAACCATGACCTAGCATAACAGCTTGAAAGGCAAATGAATTCCTGTTAAACTGAATATCAAGTGAGATCAGGTTGTTCTGTTCAGTACAATTTGATGGTGGGTGTATAAACTACAATCCTTCATTTTATTGCTAGGTTTTTAGTTCCTGAAACAAGGTGTTTGCAGTAGCAAAGAAGCTTTACAGCAAGAGTGTAAAGCTCTGCCTCAACACAAAATATAAACCATTATTTGGAATTCTAGCTGTAGGGGAGTGGTGACTCATACCTCCACTGAAATTTTTAATCCTCTTTGATTTAGATAAGGAAGATGATATACTGCCCAGCTCGTCACAGGAAACAATCTCCTTAAGAATATTTGTTGACATGAAGCAAAATTCTTACAGGAGTTCCAGGGAGAGCTACTGCTTATAAATGCAGCTTTATTCAATAGAGACATAGAGTGTACACAGCCTTGAATTGAAGAAAAAGTGATGAAAAAACCCAAACATTTTTATTTTGTATAAGTCACGCACTCCACATTGGTGTAGAGCAATGAGTGAGAATGCATCTGCTAGTCACTTCCTTCCAAACTGACTAAAATGAGAGTAGGATCAATCCTGGAAGAGTTAGATGTTTGCTTAGCTGTATCTGTTAGGTTTCTCTACTCAGCTTCCACAAGCAAGGTCAGCATTTTACTCTGTCAAGTAAGCCATATTTCTGTGGCTTTAAAGGCTACCACAGACAAAATTATTAGTGGTCTCAACAGACTATGAGCCAGCCCCATGGTGTGATTGGCAAGACATGGAATAACAAGAAATTACAAGAATAATTACATGGCATAGAAACCTGAGTTTATCGACCTGGTTATTAAGTGAATTATTGGACTCCATTCTTGGGGGTCATGAAATTACTTCATTTTTATATCTTTGTTAGATATTATGCCAACTGGTAAAACTTCCAGCATTTCTTGTATAGTACTTGCCAGGAGTAACACCCCCGAAGTCAAGACCCATTCAGGTCAATGAGGACTTTGATATTAAAAGCAGTATGAATGATCTAATAGGTGAAATGACTTTGACAAATTGAAAAAACGAAATACTGCATGAGACTGAAAAGGCTCTTCTCCATCACTCTGAGTGATTAAGATGACAGTATTACTTAAGAGGAATTGAACTATGAATATCCTTAGAGATATTGTCAAGGAACTAGCAATCAATCTTTCTCTGTCCCCATCCTAGACTTTTTATTTATTGTATTATATAGTTGCTTTCGGTGTAATCTTTTAGTTTTATTCATCTTTTTTGGTGATCTTACATGAACAACATAATTACTGTTGTTGAAGCAAGTGAGGCTTTAATGATATATACAACTGCAGCATGAAAAAGGTACTTACGATAAGCTGGAAATCGATAAAAGGTTGTGCGACCATACAGGTCCTGTGCAGTAATTTGGTCAGAGAGGTGCCTCAGTAAAGCGTGCAGTAAAAAAACATTTAATCATCCAAATGGGCTGTATTCAAACTGCTGACTCTTTTCTCCAGGCCAGTACCACACTGAATTTGGATGCATACCATTCTCTTCAGACACAGCTAGTTAACACAGCCTACGGGGCCCAGGAGCTCTTTCAGTCTTTTATCTCTCTCTCCCTCTCTCTTTACACCCTTTCCCTCTCTCCCAGGGCCAGTTACGCCAGTCCGTCTCTGTTTTGTGACACCTTTTGCAATGTAGCACCCAGCTGGCCCTTCCCAGCCCAGACGAGGAAGACGAGAGCTCGCCAGCCACCAAGCACGTAGCCTTTGCCGGAGAGAGCACTACAGCAGTGAGGTTTTGTTAAGCTGGGTATATGAAGTGGTACACGGTGCTCTTGTCCCTTTATCTTTCCTAACCAAACATCAGTTTGAAGGAACTTTATCAGTTTCCTGTAGAAAACTAGACTAAGTTTCTCAGAGCTTAAATTTTGGTGATGAACCAGAGGTGTCCTTGTTTCCTCTTACCCCTTACAACAGTGCTTTCCAGGGCCTGATTTCACTCCTGTATTCAGTGGCACCTTCAGAATTAACTATGTCTTCATGAACTTGGCAGCAGTACAATTCATAATCTTAAGAGGGCCTAGCATGAACATTTCTCTTTGCACATTTATACTCCTCACAAGTAAACACATTACATTTTATTGGATCGGTGCCCTGTCAGACGCTGAGTGCTCTCCTTTCCAGATGAAGTAAAGGAATGAAGATATGGAATTGTCCAGCTCTTTCTGGAGACCTTCAGGACATCTTAAAATATGGTTTATCAACTTTGGTTTCTAGATACAGTTGCCATTTTCATTTGTAGAACTCTGAGCTTAGGTCAGCTTCCTGTGAAAAATATGAGCCTTTACTGACTGACTCGAGATCAAGTTCTGCCTGTCTCATGTTGACCTGCAGATGTGTACAAACACTTATAAATTCATTTTTCCAAGGAGCAGTCTGCCTAAATTCCTGGTGGCAAATGGTGGTGCCCAACTAAACTGGACTTGCATCATTTTTGAGTTCAGACTAAAGGCAGTGCCATGGTTACTGCATGTTTGGGGAGGCTCTCTCATCCATGTTACAAAGTTTTTTATCTTTTGCAAAGGCTGTTTCATGAATCCTGTTTCCTGGTGCTCTGGAGCTGGAAGAATGGCTAGTACTTCTTATGCCTCTGCATAGGTTCCATGCATCAACCAGTTCAAGCACCGGGGTAGCTTTGCTACAGCAGGAGATGTCTGTGGAACAGATGAAGGTGTGGATTCACTTCGAATGAAATCAGCAGACCCGCTGTTAAGGGGAAGTAAGCTGATCCAAAATACACAGGCAGAGCAGATGTTCCTTGCTTAATAGTGTAAAAAATGGGATGGGATCCTGAGGCAGCACAGCTACAACACACTGGGCTGCCTGTTACTAAAACCAGGGTGCAAGGTGTCCAGCTTGGAAGATGTTTATCATCATAACGCAGAATTGTCAGGGACACGTATCTAGAGTGCAGAAGGATAGCTCTCCCATCAGGAAATGACAGCTCTGTGCTGCAGTTTTGGCATAAGCTAACTACAGGACTCGTGTACTGATGTACTTTCTGACTGAGACTAAACAGAGTCAAAGGCTTTCCCACTGATGAAGAAGTTTTTACATGAATAATCTTCCTCCTACCTGTGTGGGGAGCACAGATGGAAGGAAAGCAGTATCCGTGCAGCACTAATCTCTGACTCATTTGCAGCTGTCATAAACTGCCCTGATGTCTGGTGGAGTAGTGGATGACACGCAGGAGCTCCAAACAAGGATTTGGATCGCAGAATGGTGATCACTGATACATCCATTTTGGCCAGTTCCCAGGGTGTGTGCCCCCAGAATGGCCCACCCATGTGTTACAAGGCTGGTGAATATTAATAATAAAGGAAAAAAGAAGAATTTTACTTGTTTGTTGAAAAAACTTGGGGTAGAATTCTGTAATGTAGAAAAGCCTCTCCAAGCAGCGCCGGATTTGTTTATCAGTTAATTTGCAAATCTTATATTTTTACTGTTTTTAAACATGCTTTTCAATTCATGCTCTTGAATTTGGGTGCAGTTCTAGGGGGAGATGCTTGAAATTAAATTTCTCTGTGCTCTGTGGTAACTCTAACCCTCTACTAGGCAGAAGAGAACATGGAGCTGGGGTGCAGGTAGCTGCCATTTGAAAGCCGTCACTCCCAGGATACCTCGCTTCTTCCATGATGGGACTTGTCCTGAGCAATTCCCTGCTGTCTTCACTGTTGACCAGCCACATTCAGCTGAACTGTGTCTAGGCTCTCAAGAGGCAGACTGGTACCTCCTAAGTCTGATACCTCCTGGTTATCTGAATTGCTCTCCTCTTAGATCTGTTCCTTGACATCCTTCCTGCTTCAGTTCTCCAGCAGCAGAGAGTAGGGAGTTGTGCTTCCCGACTTTCTTCAAGTGAAGAAGGGGACCTCTTGTTTCCTTCCGAAGACGTAGGAGAGCCACTATATTAGAACTAGATAGCTGTATCCAGTCAGACCCTGGCGCAGCTGTATGAGAGATATTGGGGCCTGTCATTAATTGGGGGGGAGATAGATAGGAAAGACGAACAGAGTGTAACCAGAGAAACTCATGTTTTACCTCTCTCTTCATTGACCCAGGATGGGGGGAGCTTGAAGAAAGGCTGATTGCTGTTTTTTCCTTGAAACTCTCCAGTTTAAGTTGAGACACAATAAAGAGAGGTGCTCATTGCATTTGACCAACTGTGCAGTAACACCAGCTGCTCTCAGCCAGCCTCCTACTACAGTAACAGTTGTGCTCCATCCTTTCCTGCAACACTTCATTTGCAGCCGTGTCTGAAATTTTCCCCTTGAACAAGGGGACAGGTTTAAAAAAAGGACAGGTTTAACAGCAGAGTTTCATGGGTTTAGTGCTACACAGTCCTGGCAAGTGAGACCTGTCGAAATTTTGTACTCTGTTAGCAATAACAAAAGTGCTCTATTGTCTTCTTTACCAGTAATCTGATTCATCAGGAATAAACGCCGTCTGTTTCTGATTGGACTCATGATTAGTGACCCGCGAAAACAGGGTAGGACTGACATTGCTGTTTCCACACTGCTGAGGCAAAGAGCAGGCCTCAAAAACCCCCAGATTTGCATGTTAAAAACAAGGAATACCAGTGGGATCTACAGGGAAGTCTGTTTTACTCAAGATTGCAGTCAAGTGCCATTTTCCAATGAACTGACAGAATCTTATTAGTAGCTGTTCTGAGTCTACACATACTGTCATGTAGTTGTATTAATATGAGAAACTTGGGAAAGTATACTCTCCAGAAAGTACTATTTATGGTGCTGTTACAGCATGAAACATACTGCGTTAGCAACAGTATCAGTAGTACTTCAGGAACTAATCTGATTCCTTGAACAAAGTTTTCAGGAGATATAAAATTTTTTTTTTTTTTTTTTAAAGAAGGACGTACTCAACACTGCTTGTAAGGAAAGCAGACAGATGTGCACTTAGGGCTGGGTTTTCCACTGTGCTGCAGGAGAGGTACATCAGTCAAAGTGGAATAACACTAGGGGAAGGCAGACCCCTCTCTCTTTGTACCTGCTACTCTTCCGTGGCTTCAGGTGTTAGCATCATCTGAAAGAAAAAAAAACTGGCCATGACATTGCACGGAGAGGTCCCTGAACAATCCCAGCCCTTGTCTTTGGTAGAAAAAGATTAAGCTTAAGAAGTGAATGTAAACATCACACAGTGCAGTAAGGTATCATTAAATTACCGAGTTGGCTCCAGCATCTTTCTGCTTCAGTCAGCTGTCCTGCTGAACACAGACGTGTATCTTTTTGTACAGCGTTTTTGAGTATTATAGCTAATTCACAAGCTCCCTCTGCTGGGCTTCCAGCATAGGAGCCTAATGGCAAAGCTCCTGTTAGGTTATTTGTAGACTGATCCTTTTTTTTCAGCTTATTTTGACACTTTCTACAGCATCAGAGGAAGTGTATGATCAAATTCATGTAAATGGCTTTTAGAAGTGTGACAGAGAGAGGTTTGATGTGTTAGATGCATCTTAAAGTTTTTTTACATGCACAGAAGAAGGCTTTTTCCACAATGATGTAAGTGTACCCGTTACCTCCTAAAAGTACTGATGCATCTATAAAAAGATAATCATACTTGGCATTCAGTAATGCCTTCTGTTACTGACATGCAGGAAAGAGCTCTAAGAAAATAAATACAGATCTTTCAAAAGAATTAAAAGCTTACAGTGCTCAAGTATACTCAATACAGTATGCAGTTTTATGTAGCAGTGGTTTTCAAAAGGCAAATCATGAGCCAAGGGGCTTGTAGCAAACATTCGGAGGAACGATGAAGTGTTGAAAGTGTTATTGTAATCAGAAGCAAAGAAGAGCTAGTCCTGCTTCTTTATGCCTAATCCTCAAGGTCAAGATTTCTGTCTACAGTTTTTGAAACACATATCTAGGGCCTAGCATTGTCATAACCAATATATTATGAAATCTCTCTTAGTAGATTATAAGGAGTTGTGAAATTATATACTTCCAACTAAACAATCTCAGGTTGAGAAAGACTGCTAACAACAAAAAAGGATGGTGTTCTGTGATTGCTGTAGACATAGCACTTCCTTGCTGACTTTTAACAGGGATTTACTGAATAAAGTACCTGCCTTAAATAATTCACAGATTTGTGGAGTGCCTTAATGGGAGAAGGCGTATTGTCTGCAGTGGCACAAGAGAAAAATGGAGAGACTTTAGAAATAATCACAATGGCTTTTTTTTACTATAAGTAGGGCTTCTAGGCACAGGCAGCAGTACCAATACTAATAGTACTGCTTAAGCATTGTGCTTAAAGTAAAAGGTATACGGGAACGCAGCGGTCACCAGTGTGAGTGGAACAGTTATTTAACAGCACACGGCATTACTGGACAGTGATTTAAAACAGAAGATAAAGAGCTCCGCTGACCAATTGATACAGAAATTGCAGGGGAAATGTGGAATGCAAGTATTCCAAACTTTGGCCTAGTGAGGAGACCAAAGTGAACGCTTCTAATGTGATAGGATAGGTTGTGGTGTCTTTAAAAATACAAAAAGAGTTAGCTGAAATATTAAACCACCAGCAATGTATCTCTTAGTGTCAGTAGTCTTTTGGCTAAGTACTGACGTGATAAAGAATATTTTACCTACTGTGTAGCCAGCTCATATTAAATGACATTCAAGAAGTTTCTCAAAAAATGTAGCTATCTCAAGCATGAAATTTTTTTCTGGGTAGCATATTCTCATATTGGCTTTATTCTTCATCAAAGCGTCTGACAGCTTTCACCAGAGGATGTGATATCAATATGCAATTTATCCTTTCAAAGCCTTTGGGATGATCAGTCTATTTCTTTGCCGTCCCTAATTAAACATATTGCTTCAGTAATTCCCAGGAGCAAGGAGGCATTGCAACTACACTGAAATGAAAATGAACTTTGTAGAACCATGGCTATGCCGTCTGTGATGATGATTAATGTATTCTATGATTGTTGTTTTGGTCATAAGTTTTCATCTGTTTTATTAAAGACACTATGAGGGAGCATACAGAGACTAGCCACAGATTGTATTTCTTGTCAAAGTGAAAGAAATCGAGGCGGTTTTAACACAGATTTGGTTGAAATAAAATGTAGCAAGCTGATGGAGATCTTAAATGTGATCTCTGATCATTCAACCTTTGGAATGCCACTAATAACAACGGTAAGTGAGGGCTCCTGTTCCAGCCAACCATCTCCTAGAATAAGGAGCAAATACAAATCCTTCATATTTAAGTGTTTTGGAAAAAGAGAGGCAGCAGCCCTACAATGACTCTGGATTGAGGCACTTGGTAAGAGATATTTGGAGTCAGCTCAAAAATGTTCTTGTTTACCTATTAGTTAGGACACATTTCCTATCTGCCTTAAGCATATAGGTCAGTCCGAGTGGCCAGAGAGGAGGTTGCTTTCAAGGTATACAGGTTATTTTCTTTTCTGTTTTCTTTGGTAATGTGGAAGTGGGTCAGGATCCATTGATTTCTATCATCCATTCTAATAATGATTTTAAATAGTCATTTTTTATCTGCCTTTGCATGTGGGCTTTTTTCGCATTCTGAAAAAGAGGTGATATTCATTAGCATATTTCATTATGCCAGCCAAAAAGGTATACTGTGTATACACTTAAGTAATCGTAGTGCTTTTGACTTTTTACACTTAGTTTATGCTAAAAAATCATGAACAATGCATTTCTTGCTAGCTGATACTTCTTTATGCAGTGTTGTGCAAGGCTGGATTTGGGTTGAAGTTTAAATCCATTTAAAATACACAATCAGCATTTTAAAATAGTCATAAATTAAATTTAAAAATTAAATGCGCTGAACATAAAAATAAGCTTAGCAAAACACGGTTTGTATTGAAAGCCGGTTGATTTATTAAGTAAAGGAACCATTACATACAGAAAATAAACAGATTATGATTTTTCTAGCCAGTGTGCCTTCCAGAATTACAACTAGGAGATCTTATCCTTCACATTTCTTTTTAACCTTACTAATCCTTTTACAAAATACAGACTTCAGAGGACTAGGTCTCAAACTGCAAGATGGTAAAATGAGAGCTCTGGAGAGAATGCAGTATGTCTCACTGTGTCTCTGATCTCCTCGTTTGCTTAGGATTTAAACCATTTCTTTAAATTCAGTGAAGCTAAACCAATTAATTTAAAAATGAGTGGAAATGAATGAAGTCTCCAGATGTTAATGGCTTATTTACTTCTACTGCAGCAACATTAAAGAACACTAATCAAGATCAGAAGTAGGTTGTTCTCCAGGTTGTACGAATATCATAGTCATTTGGAGCAGCTGTAATAAAATGCCTTGTTATCAGGGAGCAAGGTAAAGTAGACAAACAAGATTTTTCAGCCATTAGTTTTCATTTATGTTTTAAGTGACATTAATTATCCATAGCATCTTTTACATGCCAATTGAGAGAATTTAGTTTATAACAGACGTTGCCTACATACTTAATGATAACAGTATTTTTTTAACTTGAAGTAATTGTAAATGCTATGATAATATAAAATAGCAAAACCAAATGTGTTCAGAAACAGTTTAAAGACATTACCTTGATATTCCAGTTAGTTTTAGGATTACTATTTATCTCATCAAGGCTATTTCTGCAGCTCTTTTCTTTTTTCTGCCTCATTTTGCCTTTTTTTCTTTCTCAGTTCTCTTTTCATAAGTTGAAATATATTTTTGCAAAGTACAGCTGCCATACAGGCTTTCCCCTAAAACACTACTTCAACTAAATTATTTAGATAACCTAGGTATTGGTCAGTAATGTACAGAAGTGGCTGACAGATGAAATTGCTGACAATTGCAGTGAATTGCATATAATTAGAGCTGTAGTTAAAACCGATTCCTCACTGAATGCTTTAGCTCACTCACTTGGAAAAAGTTAATGTCTGGTGAAATACATGATTTGTCAATCTTATTTACTTTTGACACCACTAAGAGTAGGGCATTAGTAATTTCTCAGGACTGCATTAAAGGCAGTGTTGACCTGTTCATGATGGTAAAGTCCCCTAAACATAGCTAGCGTGTCTTCTTGGAAACCTGTCTTGCACTTCATTTTTCTTAGCATTTGCTTGAAGTAAGAAGACCTGATTCTTTTACTAAGATGTTTCTGCACCCACATATGTAGTATTGGTTTTCAGTAAAATTTAGTACCCTCTTCCTTGCTGCTTCTTTTTTGTCTTGTCTGCAGAAAAATCTGTCTAGCTTGGTATCTCCCAATAAAGCCTGTAACATTTACTTCTTCTCTAGGTCTGTTTTCCTCTGTCTTCTCCTGATGTCTCTTCCTCCGGTCTGGAGGCTGTTGTTCTGCAGCTTGCCTGGTGCATTTTGTCAGCTTCCATCAGACTGATGGATCTCTGGGAAGGAAAGGCAGGAGCATTAAGTGGGCATCTTTTCATCTCATCTGTGCAGCTAAAGATTTGACATTCACTTTCCTGAGAGGGGATGAAACTCTGCTTTTGAGAAACATTATGTAAATTTACTGGTTTATGTAAGGAACTCTTCATAATGATGTACATTACAGCATGCAGATTAAAGGCAGTACTTTGTCTTGTACACTAGCAGAAAAGCAGAGTCCTGAAAAATGTCTAAAAAATAAAATTATTGTAATAGACTTGATGTTTGGTTTGATGTTTCTGTTTAGGTGCTGACCCCAGCACAAATAAAATCAATTTGCCTGGCCATACTAGAATCAGGAAAGCAGTATGCAGTGAAGAAGAGGAAACCGTTCCCACTCATGTATTCCTACTATGGAACAGAGTATCTTGGTGAGTAAAACACACCAACTACTTTGAAAGTGATGCTGTGTGTAGATGCTGAGCCAGTGGATGCTTCAGAAATAAAATACATAAAACCTACAGTGTGGGATTTCTCCTGATGGAGTTGGGACCATCCAGCCCCCTAAAACTACAAAGTGGGTCTGAGGAGCTGGAGAGAAGGACTGATGCTGCCTGGCGCTGGGGAACGCCAGAGGTGCCTGTGCTGCACCAGGAGAGCAGCAGGCAGCAGCTTCATTCCCTCTTCTCCTTTTTGCCCTGGTAAATCTGCCCTTGCCAGATGGAGGCAGCGAGAGGTGTGATGTCCATGCCTGCATGGCGAAGGTTACCAGAGAGAACTGTCAGGGGATGTTATTTGTAAGCTGCTGCTGCCACGCAGGGAGTTGCAGAGCGTTTTTGGCCGTACCAGTGCAACTCAAGCATATGGTCAGCTCCTACCCATCGCGAGCAGCTTGGTTGGAGCTCATCTGGACAGGTCATTGAGCAGGTCCCTACTGGGGTCCTCAAGGCACGATATCACACTGCAGAAAGCATGAGATTGTTTTGCAAATGTTAGTGAGTTCTCTGGCAGGGGAGCAGAGGGAGAAGTCACTGGTGCTCTTCCACAGACCCTGGTCAATACAGACAATTCTTGCACGGAACTTAAGGTTTTAGCTGACTGATGGTGTCAGTCAGGAACTGGGAATACCATTTATGGTCCAGTTTCAATTTGCGTTCAACAAAGACTTCAGAATAATGGTCCAGATTCAGTAGTGTGTCAAAAAGAATAATGTCTTGAAACAGTATTCAGTTTAGGTTCAGTGTAACTTCACACACTGAGTTTCAGTCACATCAGAGTGAGAGCAGACAAAATTCTTACGTATTTTTGCTTAGCCTGGGGAACTGGAAAAGACAGAAGTAGTAACAAACCATAGTGTCATGCACCTAAAAAGCTTTATTCCAAGCACTGTTGTAGTATGCATAAAGAAGATGAAAGAGGACTTGACAAGGAAATCAGTCCCAAGAGAAAGTTGTCATGAGATGGAGGTAGGACCTAAACCTACCCTCTCCTTTTGACTGTTGCTGTTCTTCACAGGTGCAGCACATGGGCTTTCATCAATCCTTCAGATGTTGCTTTCCTATTATGAGTACCTGCAGCCAGCAGATCAGGAGCTTGTGTGGCAGAGCGTTGATTTTCTTATGGACCAAGAGCAGAACAGCAACTGGCCTCCTGAGCTGGGAGAGACAATCGAGCGGGAGAATGAGCTTGTACACTGGTGTCATGGAGCTCCAGGTTCTTTTCCCATTGATGCTATGAATAGCCAGATGCAGATCACATTGCTTTTCCACATTAGGTGATTCCATGTAGAAGATATCTCAGGATAACTTTGACTGATTTTTGACATTTTGTGAGAGGCAGGCAAAGTATTTAGGCTTTTTCTTCCAGTTAAGAGTGTTTTATTTATTGCTGAAGCAGCTGGAAGGATAGGTGTATTTCCTGCCTTAAAAGTGTAGGTGATCACAGCTGAAAGAATTCTGGTGATCCTGAACTGTATGTTTTCCGCTCTTGCTCCCTTTCATGACAAGACCTTGAAGAATGGTACAGCTGAGTCAAAAGACAGCATATGCTGGACAGATAAATAGTATGCAGAAGAATACAGATACAGATACAGACACATCTGTGAGTTTTGGGAAGGCCTTCAGAATACCTTTCCCCGCCCCTCACCAGAATCAAAGTTTAAGCTGCACTTATTATGTGGATAATGCATAAATTTGACCAAATTATTTTCATGTGAAGGGGATTTTGTACTAGCAAGAGGCATTTTTTCTGAAAGTCAGCCATATAAAACTGCTTTTCAGAGAGAGAGAATCAATCTTTAGTTTGGGTTCATAAGATAAGGCTGATGTCTGTCAGTTCAGAATCTAATCCTATACCTTTGCAATTTTGGCAAGTACTGCTGTGTATTGAAATTGCTTTTTTACCCCCAGGCAGAATTTTATTGCTAACTAGTCATATTGGCTTGGTAACATGAACCTAGAAGGTTACAGAAAAACTTACTTTTATTAAAAAACATCCATAAGCATTGATGCATTGCTTTTAAAGGTGTTGTATTTAAATTACAGAGAGTACACTATAATTAACATCCCTTAAATGTGCTTTCTGCTGATGCATTACTTTTTTGTTGGTATGATTAAGGAACAAGCTTCTTGCTCTCACACTCCAATGAAGTGAAAACAGCTTTTGCTTACCAGCCTTTTTTATTTTTGAGAGGAAAAAATTACTTCTACAGCATGGCTGGCCTAGTGATGAAACCTGCAGGGAAGATGCCCTCTTTGTTAAAGTATCTTGAGAGTGGCCTTTGACTTGGGTTTAACTGTTAGTGGAGACACATGCAGTGAGACTGGACCAAAGTGTCAAAATCTCAAAGGGCATAAAGAAGTTACTTTAGGAGACATTTAGAGACATGCAAATTCATTAATTGCTATTGTTCTTCCCCAGAAAATCCTGTATCCCATCATTGTTCTGGGTAATTACGCACATGTAGCTTACAGAACACTTTTCAGCTACTTGAGTGTGTATTATATTCAGTCCACAAGCAAGCTATTCTAAACATTTCCGTAGGCCCTTGGCTTGGTTATGTGTCATATGCCTTCTTTTAAGGTTACCATGAACTGACCTGTACAGTGCTCTGTTGAAGATTACGATTAATTTATTTGAATTACCTCCAAAAATAAGCGAAATAGCTGCTTTTTTTTTTTTGACAGAAGTTAGTATGCATAACTGTTCATAACTAGAATAAAGCAGCATGGGCCACACTAAAAAGAGGGCAAGCTTCTCTTTCTCATTGAGTAAAAAAATTTATCTGTTGCCAGTGTAAGAAATTATCTAGCCTGTCCTTGTGTTTCTGTCAGTGTAAATAGGTGAGGTGAATGGGGATTTGAAACCAGTAGAAGACAGTGCTAAGTGTTTACTGGTTTAAAGGCAAAAATGTGACTACTGTTTTAAATTGCTGAAGGACTGGGAATTTTAGAGATGTTTGAGTAAACCCTGGCATTCAGTAATGCAGTGAAAAGACTGAAAGTGGTGTTATCACAGGGAGTGGATAAGTACATCTTACCATATGCTTTTTAGCTTACCAGATACTCTTCCCCTCCATATGTAGCATATAGATATGTAACATTGACATGTGTAGAGCATGAGACTGCAGTTCTTTAGTGTATTAATCTTTATTTTCTTATGTCTTCTACAAAACCTTTGGCATACTTATTACAAAAGACAATCTCACTGCTATTTTCCTAGGCATTGCATATCTGTTTGCCAAAGCTTACCTGGTTTCCAAGAAGCCTCAATATCTGGACACTTGTATCCGGTGTGGAGAGCTAACTTGGCAGAAAGGCCTGTTGAAGAAGGGACCTGGAATATGCCATGGAGTGGCTGGTAGTGCTTATGTGTTCCTGCTGCTGTATAGGCTCACTGGAAACTCAAAATACATATACAGGGCACAAAGGTTAGCATTCCTACCTTTCTGGATTCGGGGTAATACCAGAAAGTTTCAAGAACATTTATAAGGCTGCTCAGAGTCTGGGATCACCATCCTTGGATGTAGTCTGAGTGTTTAAGCCTCAGGTGCAATTCTAGCTCTGAGTTGTGGGGCAGGAGCGCTCTGCAGGGAGCCCTCCAGTCCTGCTTCCAGGCTGCTTGCAGCGCGAGAAGCATCGGGTTCTCCCGGGCTCCCTCCCTCCCTGCCCGAGAGCCTCTGCTCCTTCGGAGAGAATTGGGGTGGATGGGAGGAACGGCGCACGTCCAGGGCTCATCCTGACATGAGGTCAGAAGCCAGCCATGTTGTGTACCCGAGTCCAGGAGCAGAGTAAAATATGATTTGCTCTGATTTTCAGAGCATTTAAGGCTCTCCCTTACTACTAGAAGTGGAAAATAAGTATAGGACCTGCTTTGCTGTTACAGTTTTTTAATTTATCGTTCCCAGCTTTAGCCAGTTTGACATTGTGCTGTTCAGCTTAGCTAGTGGGGTCAATTCCATTTTGTCCTCATGCAAGCAGGTATGGTCCACTGAAAATTCTCTCACAGTGCTGCAATTACCTTTAATTATATTTCCGTAATTTACCGTACATGTTTAAAAACATAGTATTCAATGTTTGTAACTGTTTTCCTTATAGCATAGAATAATGAGGGGATGTGGTGTAGTAATTAGGGTGACTTATTTTCAGCCGTTTGAAGTGAGACCATTTTATTTGTGTAATTTCAGTATTACAGAATTTGTTGCATCAATGTGAAACATTGCTTGCATCGTGCTGAAATAACAACCAGGATAAAAGTTATTAAAAAGTATTTGTTTAATAATATGTCTCGAAGAAATCAGAAAAAGTTTATAGCTCTCAAAGAAGCATAACACATGTACAGTTCGCAAAGGTTTGGGTTTTCTAGATCTCATTGACCTCAGTTTGTCATGGAAATCGGAGAGTGTAAAATTTCCACATAAGGTTAAATAATGAACTTTCTACTTTTTTTAATGATCATTGAATGTTATTAAAATGATGCTTTCAAACAACAAGTAAGTAGACATACATGGACACCAAATAATGACAAACTCTCTTTTTTTTTTCCTGTTTCTTAGGTTTGCAGAGTTCTTATTTACAGAAGAATTTAAGGCTGGTTCCCGAGCATTAGAAAGTGTATATAGTCTGTATGAAGGCTTCTCGGGAACTGTGTGTTTCCTGACTGACTTGCTGCAACCCAACCAAGCTGAGTTTCCTCTCTTCAGTGTCTTTGTCTAGAAAGTAACATTCTCCAGGGCCACATCCTAGTGGCGGTGGGAGAGGGCACTGCGGTTTCACTTATTTGTCAAGAGAGGCTATTTACAAAACAAGCCAGTGGTACCACTAATGCTAGCCTTAACTTAGCTGGGAGTCAGGTGAAAAAGAAAATACACTGGGGGTTTGGGAGGGAAGTGTGTGGTCATAAAAATTGGGTCAGTGAAAAAAAAAAATATGGGGGAAGTGATTGAATCTGATGGGGTAGATATTTAGCTGTAATAAGAAGCAAAATCTAATTATTCAACTGAGAGAGAAAGGGGCATTACCAAACTTTTAATCTGGTGGTTACACAGGAGAAAAAAAAAGGCAAGCTAGAATTATAGCAACATGCATAGAAGAAACAGTGATGCATCCAGTAGGTTTTAGAAAGAGACCTGCAAAAAGAAGTCTTCGTGCAGCGATGCACATGTCGGGGAGGGTGTTGTAGACATGTCACAACACTGCACATAGGCAAAATCTGGGATTTTCTACCTAAACCACTTCTACTAGTTCTACTAACATGTATTAGAAATACCTGTATCTTGGAGCTCCTTCATCTTCATATGCATATACTGATAGTTATGTAGAAAGCTATATATTCACGGGTTCATTTCAGCTAGTGGGGTTTCGTGTGTGTAAATGAGAAGTGAATTTGACCTTTCCTTTCAGAGCTCAGTCTGGGGCAAGGAGCTGGTCTCCTTACTGATTTACTGCAACCGTGTCACTTCTTGTCAATACTTTCCCTGTTACAGGGAAGATGAGTGGAGCCATGGAGAAGACATGGATCAAAAAGTTCTATAGCAAAGATACAGCAGGCAGATGCTTTCTTCACGGTACAGCATTACTAGATAAGCATTGTTCAGTGATACAAAAGCTTCCTTTAAAAATTAATTACCTATAGCAGCATTTCTGAACAATAGCATACATATTTCAGACAACAGAAAATCTGTTTTCCTTGATGAATTGTTCACTACAAACCCTGCAAACTGAATGCAAACCTTGGATGGCATACTGATTTTAAGAAAAACCTGGTAACAAAATTCAAAAACGCTTCTTTTCCTGGTTAACAAAATAATGTATATGCCCAAATGATTTGTAGCTATAGAAATAAATGGGTTGCTCAACACTAGTTGCACTAGCACTTAAGGTTCCAATTATATGCTGTTTTATATGTATTATATATGAGACATGGTATTTGAAAGCTAAAGAAAATGCTAACGTAGATTTGTACTAAAAAACTATGAAATCAATATCTGTATTTAAGAGATATTTACTATTTATTTATTTTTATTTATATGGGAATAATGTAATGCAATTGCCTTTGAAGACAGATTGGGAAGACCAGTATGTCAAAAATTGCAGTTAGGGTGAAAAAGCTGACCTACATGCACTGCCAAACAATGCAGTCTCTCTTCCTGCATTCTCAGCTGGAGGAGATTACAATTTCTTTATTTTTAATGCCTAACGGATTAAAGTTCCCATTTAATTTCAGTGGGCCTTGATCAGGCTGTAGGTTGGAGCCAGGTCTTGCAACCCTTCTGCATTTTAATATAGTAATCCCATTCCTACTCTTGCCACTGTTATTTTAATGAGATGGCTTGCATCATTATGAGCGGCAGATTAGGATTTCTGCTATTTTGTCTTGCACTGTGCAGCTCTAATTAATTATTTAATCATAGAAGCCATTGGTGAATAAAGCAATGAAGTTCTGTATCAGCTTGTCAAGAATTTAGGGATTTTTTGGTGAACAGAAATGTTAAAATTCAATATACAGTTGTTATGTGTTTATTATTCATGGGATAAAAGGTCTTTTAAGAAAGCCATTAATGTCACTTACATCATTACTCTGAGCAGTGAGATGTGTACACATAGGAGTATGTATTTCACAGGCAGTTATAGATGTGAGGCTAAATCAAAAAGTCAATGGAGATGTGCGTGTGCTCTGCCCAGCCAGGTTGAAATGCTCCTGTTAGATCAGAGCAAAGTCAACTGTCAGTAGTGAAGATCCTAAGTCTATTAGGATTCTTCTCTAGTTGCTTCCTGTAATGTGAGTATATTAATATATTTCATAACTGGAACCTTTTTAAACAAATGTTTAAGGAAGGTAAAACTTGGCCTATCCACTTTTTCCCTGTGGTCAATAGGTTTTTAGTCTCAATATTCATTGTAGGGTAATGTCACTCAGCTAAAACATGTAAGTAACAACATTTGTGCCATAGCATTTAGATAGCTACTGTAACTGTATTCTGTCTTATTGTAAGAGAGTGAAATAGGTTCTGCCATGATCTAGACTCAAGCTGTTGCAACCGTACATTTATTGCCAATCCTTTTATTTAGAGATGCAAACATAAAACAAGAACGCTTAGTGTTTTGATAACTATGTCAAAAAACCCAAACAACTCCAAACTTAAGCCTTAACGGAATCTACACATACCATAATAATAATCATGACCTTTTGATTTTGTCCCCAGTGCCTACTTTTTAATTATCAGTGGGCCACAACATTTAATTGTTTCCAGTTAGTTATTTCTCAGGAGATGCTTGAAGAAGAAAACCTTTGTCAAAACCTCAGTAAATCTAGAGCACAATAAATGAGTATAGTAACTTAGATCCTGACCAAGTCATGAATGCTGATATTGTAACACATACCACATCTATGTTAAAATTTACCATAATAGCAGTAGATAAAATCACTCTATTTTATTATGCTTAACTTCCAACGGTCATGTTTGCATTTATCTTTTAATGTGATTCTTCATAAATGGCAGGAAGTATACATTAAGAATTCAGTGTTAGTTTTCTAGTGGTTTTCCCTCCATGTCTCTTTGTAGAATTAATTCCTTCTGATTTACATTCAGAGGAGACTCCGATCTGCTCTGTGTCGTGTTGAACAGCACCCGCAAAACAAATCTCTGTCTCTACAACCATTCTCCGAATATGAAGCCATGTGTTTGGCTTCATTTGATACTAATCCTGTGAGAAAGAAAATAGTCCTTGAGTAGGAGTTACTCCATTCAACAATGAGAAAACCTATGCAACCACCCAGTTTTCAAAATCTAGCTCCCAAACATCTCTCTGCAAGTCGTGCAAGTTCGGCACTGACTTCAGCCAGGGCAGCAGGCAAACTTTGTTTACTGACACTCAAGATCAGTAACAGTAACATAAACATCCAGTCTCATGGGATACATCTTATAAAATCTTGGAACATAATTATTCATCTGTTTTGTCAGACATGGCAGTTTGAACTCATTCTTAGAGCTTCGTGGCTTTTCTTACCTGACCTAGCTGGGTTAAGGTGGCTACTAGACGTGCTGTAGTCACAGCTTCTGAATACAGTGTAAATATACCCCAGGGCTCTTCTGAAAATGCCAGTCATTAAATGAGCAGGTTTTTTTTCATCTTTTTCCTCCTCTTAATTGTCTAGCTGCTTCTTTTCCTTTGTACTATATAAGCTGTTACATACATACTGTTAAAACCTTTATTTGTTGCTTTTAAGACGTTAACAGGAAAGCAACCTGAGCAGAGCCATCAGCACTTTTCAGTGTAATAAAAAAATAAGTCCTTTGTGTTCCCTTCTTACTGCTTCGAGAAATTGATCATGCAACCTTTGCTAGACATTCTCAGTGGGATGCTGTCTCCTCCTGCTCCTGACTCAGGCCCTAATAGACTGAAAAAACGTTTTCCTGAACAGATTCTGCCATGGTGCTGTGACAAAAGACTGTGTTACCAGAAACTTGAGAAGCCTCTTTCAAAGTGTAAAACATAAGTTACTACGTCATGTTTGCACATTAGTTTCTTGACTGTGTTTAGTTTCTAAAGTGTAGGCAATAGGAATTTAAGTGATGTAATAGTATTTCTGATTATGCTGTTAAAGCAAAGAGGATGCATTGTGTGGGTATTGGTGCTTATTTGTGATGTACCTGTGTTTGTGTGGTGCTGTTTGTGAGTAAAGCTGTAGATTACAAATCTTTAAGGAGCTATATACTATTCATGACTTTTGGTAGGTCATCCATAGATTACTGTCATGGAAAAATTTTGAGGGAAACTAGATCTGTAATGTCCAGATTTAGTGATTTCAGGATTCATAGAGCCAGATGCAATAAGTTTCATCAACAGTAGAGTTCTAACAAATATATCTTAATTTTTTCCTGCTACTCACAACTTCTCAGCATGATAACATACTCATTTTGTGCTACTGCTTTCAATATCTGCTTTGTTTGCATCATTGTTTCCTTCAGTTTCCCTGCCTTTCTTTCCCAACCTATGAATAACTTAAGAAGTCTGAAGCAGCAGCCCAGGTCTTTTGTTCTTGAAAATAAGATTGATAAATTTTGCCTAAGAGGGGTGTTCCACTTATTTGCATTACATTATTTTACACTCCCAGATGGCCTCTTCTCACTGGCTCTGCCATTTCCCACCTGCTAAGGAAAAATCATTATACTGTATAACAACTGTCACTGATGTTTTACATCATTAAATAAAACAAAGAGAGACTTTCTAGGGAGCATGTTCACTTCTCTAGTATCTCAATTCTATTAAGACAATCAAAACCAAGTGAAATGGCTAAACATCCCAAAATACACATTTAAATAGTTCTGGGAAATATGCACAAACAAATGCAAGTAAAGTGGTCACCGTTTTTGCTACTCTGAAATTAAGTAATGCCACTTTGATGTTCTAATAATACTTGTATGGACATGTAGAGAATATGATAAGAATACTGATTAGTTTTTAAAATACTGTGGAAAAAAACGATACGTCTGTGTCTGATGTATTCAGAAACATACAGGTGCAATATGTGCAAATGAAAACTTTCATAAGCAATCAAATTTTTGTACTTATATCGTTATCCACATATACAGTTATAGCATCTGCCAACATATTGCATGTTTTATGCAAACAGTGACCTATTTTAGTGTATGCATGCATTTTGACAATATATCCTTGTTACTTGGACCTATAAGATCCATGGGCAGAGTGTATCTCTGAGGTCTGCCAAGTAAATCTCAGGTGCGGTAATTTTCTCCTACATACCTTGAATATTCACTGGCATGAGTGCATATTCTAATCCATAGGAAGATCAGTATATCAGGAATAAGAATTGCCCTGTAGATTTTAAAGAGTAACCTTCCTGTGAAGAATTACACCAATGAGCAATTTCTGGCTAACAGAACAGTTTAGATTGCTCTGAGAAGACATTTCATTTTATATAAGTATGTCCTGGACCTAAGTAGTAAGCAGCAGACAGCTAAACTGAAAAGAAGTAAGAAAATGACCAAAAATCACATTGCTGAGGGAACAACATACTTCAAAGCCATAAGACAAAAATGCTCAGGGCCCACAAAACAATACAGCAATTTAGGGATGTGAATAGGCATTTTCCAAGAGAATAGCACAGTTTGCTTCATTGCAGAGACAGTGGTACAGTGTGCAGTGTACAGGTTTTAGCTGCCTTGAACAGCGCTTCATTGCCATTATAGCAAAGTCATCATATGCTGAAAAAGTCTCTCTGTGAGGGACTTGCCTGTAGCTGAACCTACCGCCCATTCCTGTCATTTAATGGAATAGAAATGATGAACCCTATCAATGCTTAGGCAGTTTAAAAAAATAGATCCAAGGAGCCAACATGCACCAACTTTTCAACCTGCCTTTGAGTTATTAAACCTCCTGACTAATTTGTACTGTCACTGATGTCACTGTTGGTCTGGTACCCTGTATATTTAAAATTTTACATCATGCTCTGAAAAAAGTCAATTTATAAATAGCAGTCTGCTTGAAAATACATAAGGCCATATTTATTTTTAATACTTACAAGGGAGTCCCTTGACTTTGTTCACTGCATGACTCCAAGAGAAGGTGGAGGCATTTAGGTCAAGTACAGCAATGCCAACTAGAATGGCAGAAAATTAATTAAAAACTCATTTTGCCTAGTGGTATAATGATATTTGAATGAAAGATACTTTATAATGCAGTGATATTCAGCAACAGCACTGCATGACTATACATGCATACTCCCCAGAGAATTTTATGTATAAGTCCTGAAGTTAGTTATATCCCACAGTGAATAGAAAACAAATCCTATTCAAACATACATTTCTACTTCATATAGAAGAGAAAGGCTGTCTGACCAGCAACTGAACTCGGCTTCCGTCTTCATTACCATGACCGAAGAAAGATTTCCTCTAACAATGGTCTGATTTTGCCACTGATTTGACCTTCTGCACTCATTTTAAGGGCCTGATATGCCACTGCTGATGTCAGTGGTGAATCTCCACTTGATTTCAGACATGCAAGGTTAGGTCCTTCCACACATGTGAAACGGGCAAAACTGCATCATTCCAGACCCCAACCCTACAAACTTTCCTTTACGCATGAGTCCCATGGAATTAGTAAGGCTTGTTCGTATAGTAAGAGGAAAGCACAGGTGTTTGCATATGCAGGGCCCTATTTGGTAGCAGTTTTATACCCATTTTCCCTCAGTATGTCTGCAATATACATGGATGCCAACACCAATAAAAAGTACAGGGAACTTAAATAGCATTATTTCATGTCTAGTTTGTGTTGGTTACACTTGAATATTCAATATATTCCAACATACGGTGTTCATTTCTGGAGTACGTGCCACACCCTAGATTGGTTTCTCAGTGTAATAGCCATTCGCAGCCATAATATGGTACAGGCCCTTAGAATCAAGATTGATTTGATTCTTTAGAAATGCACCTTATTGTTTAAAAGCAGGACCCCTGCTCTTCTAATGTTTTAAACACTGTGATCTTTCAGAATGTGTTTATTGTATTAGTTTTGTATTGTAGATTATGATAGAAACTAGATTTTATAGCTTTTTAAAAGCAGTGGTAACACTAAGCTTCATAGTGGCAGAACAAACTCTGTATATATCGATATTATGAATGTTAAAGCTGTGATTATATTTTGCCTTAAATAAAAGCCCAACCTTGAACAGTATGATTTTGCATTGGATTGCTTATTTCTGTACTTATCTTTCACAGTGCTGGCAACTTTTCCTTCTGGAGCAGTCATGACTCAGGGCTCCAAAAGCTTTTCAGTGGTACTGTGTTATCAAAGGTAAAATCATCCATCTTCCAATCAGAAGACATCCAGGCTGCACGTAGCCATTAGGTATAACTACCTCATGGGAGCTTCCCAAGAGAAGACAGGTTGCTTTTGGCCTGTAGATTAAAGTTTTCCACTTAAGTGTTTATTTTCACCCTGCTTAAATCTCAGTACACGTGGCCTCTTCTCTTTCCAGAAAGACCCCCTCCATTCTCAGTGAAGGGCACTAGAGAATTAAATTCACTTCAGCCCACCCATAACAAGGTTTCGATCTTTGCTATCATGAGTTGAGCTCAACTAGAGGTGAGCAACAGGACTGCAGATTAGTCAGTGCAGCAGTTCAAGAAATGGCCCAAACAAAGTATTATTAGCATTTTTTCTATAAATCTGGTGACAACCTAAGTTGAATTAAAGAATAGTAGCAGACGTGCAGAAGTAGCCGTTAGCGTTACCCCATTAGTAGGCTAATAGCATCTCAAACTCTGCATCTTGCCTTCTTGTTGTGCTCCTGGTAGGTCTCAGGTCTGTAGCTAACCTCCACCTGCATATCTGTAGTTACCTGGGAAGAGGCAAGGAGAAACAAGATCTATCAGGTCAGGCATCAGAGCCAGCTGAGCACAAACAAAGTACCTGCACCAAGAGGAGAAGTGGTGGTGATTGAAGACTCCCCCTGCGCAGGATACAGGCACCACCTGCCAGCCTGACTAGGTACCTCAGGAGCTTTGTTTCTTGCCAGGCGGTCGCGTTCAGGATGTTGTGGAGAGACTGCAAAGGCTTGTCTTGCCCTTGGGCTAATACCTTTTGCTGCTTGTCCATGGGGGCATCAGTGGTACTGCCAGGGTGACCTTACGCATGTCCAGAATGACTCCAGAGCTCTGGTGGCAAGGGAGAGAGGCGCGGGGTGGTCTTCTGGCTCCTGCTGGGGACAGCAGGCAAATGCTGCTGGTGTCGCGGCAGGCTTTGGGGTTTGTAGTCCTGGGAACCTTTGAAGGGAAAGGCCTGACAAGCAAGGGTAAGATCCACCTGACAAAGTGGTAAAAGGGCATCAGGGGGGAGGCTTACCAGGACTCGCAGGTCCTTTTTTGCCTTTTTCAGCTGCCCCTCAGCCTTTTATTGTTGCACAGGGTTGCTTTCCTCCAGGTGCAGGACTTTGCCCTCGCCTCCTCCTCTCACCCCGTTTCCCCAGCCCGCCCACGTCCCCCTGAAGAGCAGCCCCACCTTTCCACCCACCAATCCCCCCCCTCCTTCCAGTCACGTATCTCACGGCCGTGATGAGGGGGCGCTCCCCACGCACCACCGGGCACCGTCCACTCCGTTTCCCCCCACAAAAAGCCAGGGTGAAGCCCCAGCGCGGCCGCCGCCGGAGGGACCCGACCTCCGGGGCCCCTCCCGGGCCGAGGCCGCGGTGAAGCGCCGCGGTGAAGCGCGGCGGCTCCCCCTAGCGGGCGCCCCGCCGCACCGCACGGCGCCTCCCCCCACCCCAGCGGCGGGGGGGGGGGCCGGGGCGCGGCGAGAACGGGCCGGTTGGTGGTGGTGGTGGTGGTGGTGGAAGGAGGAGATGAAATTCCCGGGCTCCGTCCTCGTCTCCCTCGTCCTCTTCGTGGCCGAGACGGCGGCCGCGCTGTGCCTGAGCGGGGCGTACCGCTCGGCGGGGGACCGCATGTGGCAGTGGCTGACGCTGCTCTTCGCCCTCCTGCCCTGCGCGCTGGTGCAGCTCAGCCTGGTCTTCATCCACCGCGACGTCAGCCGCGACCGCCCGCTGGTGCTGCTGCTGCACCTCCTGCAGCTGGGGCCCCTCGTCAGGTCGGTGAGTCCCGCCTCGTCCCGCCTCGCCCCGCCGCCCTTTACCCACCTCAGCGGGCCGGGGAAGGGGTGGGGGGGGCGGATCGCCCCGGCCTTTGTGGCGGGCGGGCGGGCGCCTGCTGCTCTGCCCCGGTGCTAGCCGCCATCAGATCCTTCCCGCTCTTATTTCTGAAGCTGCGGGAGGAATAATTCCCTTTGCAGATGTCCTGAGGCAGAAAAGGCGGCGAGGGGCGGGGTGGTTTCTGCCCTTCAGTGAGCACCTGGCGGGGGGGGAACACACACGGGCTGAGCCCCTGCGGAGGGGCGGCCGGGGGCGGGCTGCGGCCCTGCCGAGGGCCGGGGAGAGCCCGCTCCCTCCTGCTGCCGGCGTTTTCTGCCCTTATTTTCCTTATTTTCTCCCCGGCGGCGGCTGTTGGCTGCTGGTTTGTCCCTACCGCTTTACCCTGAGGTTGCTTCCCAGGGAGAAAGGAAGACTTAACCCCGTTGCTGGCTTAAAACAGCGAGAGTACCCATCCCGTCTGTGCACCTTGGAAATACTAGTAATGCTGTAGTCTGTCTCTTCCTTCCGAAAGTGAGCTGCTTGCCTCAAATTGCTTTGGAGGTTTTTCAACTCCAGTTCGACTTCTGACTGAAAATGTCCTTGGGGGGGACACCCAAAACAACAGAGAGGTGAAAAGTTGCAGAGGTGGTGCAATCCCATGACAAAATGTTTGCTGGGGGCTTGCGTTTTAAATTCACGTTCAGATCCCTTCTTTAAAAAGAAAGGGAATTAAATACAGTATCTCTGTAGTACAGGCTAGAAGTACCCCCAACTTTTTGAAATTCTTGGACAGTGTGGGAGAGGAAGATTTGTTCACACTGATAAGGGTGAACAGTTTGGATGTTACAAAACATCTTACACGTCAAAAACATTGAATTCCTTTTAACCATTGCTTTTAACCGTTGGATTTTTTGTTTGTTTGTTTGTTTTCTTAATATTTCAAAGAGACTTAAGTTATGGCTTAACAGTTAAGTTCTTGAAGAGCTCTAATTTTCTACAAGCTAAGAACAAAATTCTTTGGAAAATAAGAGTGGAACCAAAGAGAAAGCACCTATCAAAAATGATGTTCATTACTTTTGTCATTCTAAATCAATTTCTTGAGGTCAGACAAGGAAAGAATGTCATGTCAAGCTGCAAGATGTAAAGAGGCAAACAAAGAATGAAAGCAACAACAACAAATTAGAGGATTTTCTTTCTAATTATCTGGAAGAGACATAGGCTTCTGCTTTGACCTTAACAACCAATCATGATTTCACTTTCTCTTTCTTTCTCAACATCAAGTTTATCTGTTTACAACATGAGTCTCATCTTGTGCAGAACACACTTTCTGCTTGTTGGTGAGCTCCCAGCTGCAGTCACAGCTGTAAAACTAGTGGGCATACGGAAGCCCTCTCCCTCCCCTCGATGCTGCAGTGTATGAGTGTGTCGCTAGCTCTGCACTTCTGCCTTTCTCAAAGATTGAAGAACTTGATGTTTCCAGGTTTGAAGATGTTCTGGAACCGTTGCAGCACGCCTGTGCCACAGTGCCCTTGGCATCATTTAGGCAGTAGTAAGTGATGCATGTTAACGTCTCTCTGGGCTCAGGATAACTGAAATTATAATTACTAATAAAAAGAGGGTAGTACACTCGTGCCACCTGAAAAAACTTATGTCCTGCTAAAGGCTGGAGGGACTCTACAAATTAAGAGGGAAAGCTTCATAGATGACAACCTCTTTTTAAATTTGGGGAAATGTGTCTATTTGTAGGATACAGTACAGAAGTGTGGGAAGGCAAAGTGATCAGTCTGAGACAGACATTAAAGGTCTTTTTTTTTTCTCTTCCTTGTGTTCCTATCCACTGCCACTAAACATTGTTGTATCTGTCAAGAGGAACCAGATTGCTTCCCATCAGGTGTAGATCTGCACTGTAAAAGTTGAACTGCTTTCAGCATGTGAAATACCTTACCTTTCCCTACTTTGCACAGGGGGCTTTCTACCCTGTGTGGACTGGAATACACACAAGTCGGAGGTGACAGCTCGAAGGCAAAATATTTTTTGACTGTATCGTCACTTCACTGTGGCTTTAACCATTGTCAGCTGATAAGGACCATTGTCCCTGGAGCCATTTTGTCCTATCCTTTTAGGCAAACCTCTGCTCCTTTGCACCGGAGAGTCCTGCTGCTGTTAGTCATCTGCTTCCCCAGTATGAAGCATCACTCCATCCCCTGTATTCGGTCTCTCTTAGGTCTCACTGGCATAGCCCAGGGCCTTTTAGGGTAAGCTGGGTCAAATTAGGTCAAATAGGACCTATAGACAGTAGAGCCGCCCCAGCTTTGTCCACTTGCTGCGTCCGAATGAAATGTTCAAGAGCCTTTAGGCTGTGTGAGATGGCATGCTTCAACAGAGGGCAGTCTGCTTTTTCTGGCTTTAAAAAAAGCTAACACTAACTTTTTAACCATCTCTACTGTGTTTGTGACATGATACAGGATAGTTAGTATTTCTCTGTTCAGACTCAAATACTCAAATATCAGTGCACTGCTTTACAGACAGCCCATGTATGTTGTGTGAGTCATCTTCATCATCTTAAAAGCTAGACATTTTTCTCCCCTTCTTTTTTCCCTTAAAAAGTTAAGTTTGAATCCTAGGGAATGGTATGGAAATATCTTGGCAGGGAAGGAGGGTATTTATCTTTGCAAGCCAAATGATCTAGCCTATTTTGAATCCTCTGTGCGACGGGGAAAATAGTACATTCTCTTATAAAACCTTCTTGCGTACCACCACCTTCCCCAAACACCCACGCTCCACCTGTTCAGGAGGCACTTGCTGTCCTGCTGCTGCCACTGGAAGCACTAAAATTAGGAAGCATCCCTCTTCCTGGAGAGGACTTTCGCTGTACTGGGAGAGTACTGTTAATGCACCCTTTTTTAATTCCTTCTGCCATTCCCTAAGAGTTTCTCCATAAATTTGGAGCGATTTGTAGGGTAAAATTCCTATACCCCTTGGTGGCCTGGCTCTGATCCCTACGATGTAGGCATGCCGGAGACTATGCAGAGAGTTGGCTGGAACAAAGTAACTGCAGGTTTCTGAGCACTGTGGGGGATTCCTGCAGCATTTCAGGTCAGTGCCACTCCTTGTGAGCACATAAATTTGTCTGGATAGTTAGAAAATATATTTTGGATACTTCCTCTTTTTTTTTTTTCTTTTGTAAAAGGAGACTCTTTTACCACATAAGTCAATTTTTGTGGAATAAATTACTTTAAAACGATAGCCAATGTCAATGAGAGATTTAATACATTTTTCTCTTCTTTAGAGAAGACTGTGATGAGCTTTTTGGCTTATTATTGACTGCTCCTGAGCCAAGAACTGTCTCTTTGTTCCCTGTTAATTTGGACAGCGCTCGTAGCACTGACAGTGTCTTGAGGTTTTAAGTGCTGCTATAATTCCAATAAATAATAATTGGATGTATTTTTGCTAGTATAATGCTCTGCACTTAGGGATTTGTTCAAAATGCAAATAGCTCTTCATAAAGAGTGCCAGAGAAACCCCTCTTAACTTGCTTGCCCCTTTTCTATTCTGCAAGC
This sequence comes from Haliaeetus leucocephalus, assembly GCF_000737465.1. Classification (NCBI taxonomy): domain Eukaryota; kingdom Metazoa; phylum Chordata; class Aves; order Accipitriformes; family Accipitridae; genus Haliaeetus; species Haliaeetus leucocephalus. Next base: position 7,830,981 of record NW_010972753.1, read on the forward strand.
AATGAATAGGTCAGGAGCTGAAGTGAGGAGTGCAGATTTCCAACAAACCAACTTGAACAGTCGGAACTTAGTCACAAGCGGGGGGTGTTGGTGGTATTGTACTGTACGTCTGCTGGATGTGGTGGTTCCTTACTATCTGATTTACTGAAGACAGTACTGAAGTGGCATATCCAGAAGGGACTCATGTGAACATGGCAGTGGTTCCTTCTGATACCAACTTCATGGAGAGGAAAGCTAAGCACCTGCTGGTGTCTTTGAAACTACTGTCCCTAGTGCTCTGTTAGCTGAATGTGGGCCTACAGGTTCTTCCTAATGAGGAACATGCAATCAGGAGATGGCTCTGTCTGCAGGATGATGAACTTCTCTTATGAAAAAAATTGAAAGCCAATATAACAGGCACTGATATAGAACACTAATGAGTGTTTTCCTCAGATTTTAATGGGACAAGAATGTAAACAATAGACTTTTTCTTTTTTTTAATGGGATCAGGCTTTGTTTCTCAAGGCATAAGGAGAAACAATTACATGTGTCTATGTACTGTATAGACTGCAGCAAAACAAATGCAGTAGGAAGCTTGCATCAAACTGCCAGAGGATTTGCTGTTAGGGCCAAAGTTAGATTCTGTGAGCTGCAGGAAGTAAAAAAAAAACCAAAAAACAAACACCCCACCCACCCCCCCCAAAACCAAACCAACAACCAAAAAAAAAACCCAAGCCCAAAAAACTCTTGTAGGCTGAAATTATCGGAGTCATTAATGTTTTGGGCACCTAATCCTGCAGTTTGAAATCTAATAAGCTATAACGGTGCAGATAATGTTTCAGTCACGTTGTGCAGAAGCATTGTCTCTTGTGGATAGTCTCTTTTTCCTAGTGACCTGCTTCATAGTTCAGAATAGCACAGGTCTAAAAACCTCTCTTACTTGTAGGACTTCCATTGGCAGACCTTACTGTAGGAGATTCTGCGAGCTCTAAACTTTACAACTGTTGATGCATCTCCCTCTTTTCCAGATGGGAAGAATATGCCTAGACTCTCTTCAGGCTTTTCTTTTTTCTTTATTCTTGAGCAGATGTGTTAGGTGTCCAAGGTGCGATGAACAGAAAGTCAGTGCAGATGGAAGGTAGAACAATGAGTGAGGAACAAATCTTTGTCTGACACAGGTAAGTAAATCTGCAGGACTGATAAGTCTTTTGCACACTTCCCTAAAGAAAAGGAATTACTAAAAATTGAGTCATTAGAGAAATCTGCTTTTATGTTTGCACTGAGTGTGTGTGGATAGGTCTCTCATAGACGTTTGCTCTTGGAGCGCTTGTTGGCTGTGGGAAGGTCCCTGTTTTCATTGCCTGCTCCCTCTTCACACCACCATTATTTTGCCTGTATTTAAATCCCACACATCCATGATTAAAAGAGGGAATGAGGTGCTTGCTCTCAGCAGGCATAGAAGGATAGGATTATTCCTCCTACTGACTGTGTAGAAGACAAATGTGTTGCTGCTGAATCACTCTTTGTAGGCACCATCAGGATCCTTGAAAAAGTATAGCTCTTCTCTCTGCCAAGATTTGGCAGCAGAGGAGAATGCAGCACCATCTTTTTCTTACCTTTTAACTTTCACTATAGAGAGTAGATCTGACTTTTTTTTTTTTCTTCAAAGTAATTTTAGTTCCTTCAGAGCCTGTACTGCAACTGTCATTGCTTTACATGCAGCGAAACTGGCCAGCTGCATGCCTTCTGCTGTTGATACCATGTGTGGATCTGTTGAAAGGGCTCTAAACATCACTGCATTGCAGGAGATGGATTGTGCAGAAGTTGGGATCTCCCATTCCTGTTCCTCCAGAGCAGAGCAGCAATGAGCAGTGAGCAACTGGGCCTTCTGGGGAATTCCTTGTTGTGTAGCGGAGTTTGTAACTGTGGAAGAAAACTGGCTCAAAGCAATTGCCTTCTTGCATTGTCTTTTAGTTGTGTTTCATACTAAAAATGAACAAGCCAGTTCATTTAAAGACAACCTTTCTGAATGCACTTCATAGACAAAGTGGTAACATGGCACAGGTACGTGATCTGAATTGATTCTTCATCACTGTTCTGAACCCTTCTCACCCGGATGGTTCTTCAAGTGCTTTTGCCCCGCTCACACTTTATTACTTAAACATTTAGATTGGTGCTATTTCTTTCTAGTGTATCAGCTGCCAGTCTGCTCTTGTTTGAAGCAGTTTCTTGGGCAGTGGCACCAGCTAGAATCTTGAGTACATTTGTTATTGGCCCTAGAAGGCATGACCTCCAGAGACACTCTGGCATGGGATGAGCAGGGCTCGGAAGCAGATGGGCATCATTACTGATGTAATCTGAGTGCTTGCACATACCATTTTTATTACTCTGTTGTACTGGTAAAAGTCCCCTTTGGCCCTAAGGTTTGCTCATCAGACCATTCATTTCACGTTGTGTTTGCTTTTCTATACGGACATAAAATATCCCATCACAAACAATATACTGCTACTTAATACCTAGCTAATATATACAAATGAAATGTTTGCTCCCAACCCCAACATTTTGTTGATTATGATATTTTCTATAGTCAGTCATCTTATGAATTTTATCATCTCTTTTATGGGATTACTGTGTATTTGTTAGATGGGTCCCTAGACTATATCTGCTTCTGATCACACATAGCAAGAGTTCAGAGGCTGATGCTGGCTGAGATCTCATTTTTCATAATAACTTCAGACTTGCCCTCAGCTCAGGATGAGTAGATGGCTGTGAATACTATGCAAGACAAAAATGTTCTGGGATCTTTCTTTTGGAATAAAATCAATTTGTTGGCTTCATAAGCTGTTGTGCTTTATTAATTTTTCACACTTTATTTTTGGCTGTGTGGATTATTTCGCATGGAACAAGATTGGCCAGGACTGAAAAGATTAACAAGGGGAAAATAGGAAGTCACCACCATGAATGGAGCCTCCAGCGCACCAGGCGCTTCAAATAGCTTTAGTGATAATAGTAGCTGAAGCCTAGTGAATCAAGGATAGTACTACAGGATCCTAAAACTGCTCTCCATCTAGAGCAGGTGAAACTTGCTAGTGGTCCAGTTAGGGGGAAAAATGAAATCAAGTTTATTGAAACAAAAATTAGTATGCTTTTATTTGAATTTCTATCAGTGCTGCTTTAGAGTTCAGTCTGTGAGCTTTCCCCTAAAAGGCTGTGTTAGACTCTGACTTGGCAATTGTTGAAAAAAATCAAGCTGAGAAGGAAATGGGAATTCAAAGTCTCAGACAAGTATAGCTCCGTGTGCTTTGTGTTTGTGAGATACTTTTAAACAGAAGATAAGCCTTATTTGTACATTACAAAAACTCACTGGCCAAATCTGACCTGTCAGAGACTTGGAGATGCTGCATTCTAGCAAGTATTACCTACAGAGGCAACCAGGTGGAGGAGATGCCTTCCCAGCAGGCACTATGGAAGGAAAGAAGACAGCTCAGTCCTCATCAGGATGATGCCTACACAAGAAGATACCTTGCATGTTGGGCCATGGGAGGACACGCGACCAGAGCTGGTGCCACAAGTTGCCCTCGCAGTGGGGGTTTCTCTCCCCTGAGCTTCCCTCTGGGCTGGAAGCCAGCCCTCACCAGTGCTGTTGCTCACACTATGATTGTTTTTCTTCTTGAAGCCCATACCAGTATTAGGCGTAAAAGAGAAAACAGGTTGTGTCTGCACTGGGTTTGGGCTTTTGGGAGCTTTGTTTTTCAGTAGTCAATGCCATTTATCCTTTATGATCCTGCTGTACACGGACTCCTCCACAGAAGGCCCTGCATTTTTAGGACCCTATGCTATGTGACAGAAATAGTGTTTCTTTCTTCTCCCTTTCCCCTCAGCTTGTGACTTCATCTGTACCTCAGTAGATCCTTGCTTGTTATTACTTCCCAGACAAGGTTGACTGTTGCCCTTTGTGTTTTGGGTCCTGCTTGATCCCCAAGCCCACCTTTGACACCTTCATACCCAAGCAACTCTCTTAGAATAGTTTTTCTAAAGTTTTTGCCAAACTAAAAATAGGCACTGAAAGGAAGTTTCGGAAGCTTTCCTTTCATAAATGAGTGTGAGGATGTATTATCTTCTTTAATACTCAAGGAGCCAACTTGTCCTCGTTGCTACAGCATTTGCTGCTGCCAACCCCTTTAGCCCTTTTCCATTGCCTCCCAAATGTATGGATTATTCTCTGTGCATGGGTAGAGGCAGCATGTGTTACAACAATATGTAATTTATGAATAGGAGTGCATGTGCTGGCACCACTTTTTTCTTTGGAAGTTAGTCTGTGGTAAGTTAGATCTACATAAACAAGAGGGTTTGGTTCACCTGTGTTTACAGTACAAAGAGCTGTGGCAGCTGAAAACGCTGCATGTTCTTATTTAGAATATTTTTGCAAGATTGTGTTTAATATTCCTTAAACAGTGCAGTAAATGTAAGCAAATGTAAGGTGTAAAGCTCCTCTTTCTGTGTCTTTAAAAAAAAATGTTAATATCCAGAGTTGTGAGGCTCTAAACTGTCTGTTCTTGTTATTGCTGCCATGAATTGTTACTTATGTTTTGGAACCATTGCTTGGTAAAGCAAGGACTAGACTCCAACTGTTTGAGGTGTGTGCACCCACTCAAACCCTGAGCTTCTCTCCAATGTCTTGAAATTGTTTAAGGCAAAGGTATGAGAAGTGGGTTTGCTATTTCACGGGTGTATGGATAACACCAAGAGAAAGACATGAGAATCTGAAGAAACACTTCCAACTTGGGTCCTGGCTTGGGAGCCTATGAACATTGCAGTGGATCGGTAGTTTAAGGACTTTAATAGGACAGTAGAGAACAAGGGCAGCTTATAGGAAACAACTGCCTTCTGTGTCTCAGTGCTACAAGCAGCTCAAAGACCACTGCCAGATTCTTGCCCTCCAGCCGCATGTAGTTCATGTTTTAAAGGGTGAAATCTGTCCTATTCCAAATTTGCCAAGAAGAGAAAACGTACATGCTTTGCTCTGTGAACAAATTACTTGGTATCTGATGGCTTAAAATACTAAGGAGTGGGAAGACTTATGTTTTCTTTCATTTTTTCCTGTTACTCTATTTACTGATTTGCTTGTAGGTGTGTGGAAGTCTTTTACATTTACTTCCATGCTGGCAGAGTTGAAGAGCCCTATGTCAGTATCACGAAGAAGAGGCAGATGCCCAAGGATGGGTACTCGGAAGAAATTGAGAAGGAAGTGGGCCAGGCTGAAGGCAAGCTGTGTACACACAGATCCGCGTTCAGTAGGGCGTCTGTGATCCAGGCGTTCCTCGGCTCGGCACCCCAGCTCACGCTCCAGCTTTACATCTGTGTCCTGCAGCAGGAGATCACGGCTGCCAGAAGTAGGTAGAGCTGTTGTTATCACCTCCATATTTTGGTGGGAGGGAGAGGAGAAGGGTCAGCAGTCAGGTGTAGTTGCCCTGGGCAAGAACCACACATATTGCAATGGGTTTCATCTCCCTGACAGCTTTTGATGGTGATGTTGCTTTCAAGTTTATCTATACCATCATGTTTTAGACTAAATGAAGAATCTACTCCAGTTGGTCATAGGACAACCAGCTTTTTGGTGTAAGAAAGGGCTTTGGCACCTGTGTGAACTGGAGGTGTGTTTCCACCAAAACACAAAATAGCTCTTGTCATATCTCTGAGGCCCTGAGAGGCCAGGGATCTTTACCAGCTTCACAGCTAGGGAGTCTGAGGCTAGGGTGACACGTTGTGAATCTGATTGCTTTCTTCAGTTCCGGTACCTTGGTTGGCAGTATACCAAGGTAAGGAACTAAGATTTTTGGAGAAACCTTTATAATAACTTCAGGGTTCTCCCCTCAACTTGGGAAATGGAAAACTTTAGTATACCAAAGGCGAGGTCTTTATACAAAAGTACTTGTTTAAGGTCATAGCGGTAGTTACTTGAAAGACATTGCTCCTGATGGTTTCTGAGTACTTCACAGCTAAGGTGGGCTCTTCAAATAACCATGGCATCTGTGACATGGGATGAGAACAAAGCAGCTGAATCCTTTGCTGAGCAGTGCAATTAGCTAAATTTCCAATCACTTCACTGCAGATGGCATTTGCTTGAGAAAGGTCACCTTTTTATTGTACTTCTTCTGTTACTGGTGTTGACCTTACTGGTCATGACTGCCAAGGAGAAGTGCTGTTTTCCAGATGATTAGAAAATTGCATATTTAATAATAATTTGTAATGCCCTATTACTTCTGACTTTTATCAGTCAATGCTGAGATAAATTCTGAATGACAGACTGGTAAGTGACCCTCTGTGGGTGAAGTAAAGTTAAACAACCAGAGATAAGCTGGCTCTCCAGGGAGTTCAGCGAACACACCAGCAAATGCAGTAGTCATCTCATGTCTCCCAGAAACCATCTCCATAGCAGATGTAATTCTAAAATATAGAAATGAAAAGGAAAAAAAAAAAAAAGTGTTGTTTTTTCTTAATCAGTGATTTAGGAACAATGGCAATGTCTGTTAGAGCTCATTCATCAGAAAAACAAGAGTCCTAACCATATTCCTCTTGTGTGTATCTTACCTTCTGAAATATTGAAACTTTCTGCAATGTCTTTAGCCAGCTCATTTCTGCAGTAGTACCTTTTGTCCACCAGTATTATTCAGCCTCCAGAGCAAATGGGAATGATGCATAGCACAGTTTCAGCTTGTTGTTTGTTATGTGTATACAGGGATTCTCATGTATAGGGACATGACTTCAACCTTTTGATCTTGCAGCATCATCAAAGTAATCTAACAGCCAGTCCAGCTCTTCTTCCACACTTCAGATGTCTTCAACTTCCCTGTTCTTTGACACTGGTCCTCCAAAGTCCATGCTCTTTTCCATTTGTCTCTGTTATAATTATGACTCTCTTCTTGTTGCATTTTGATTTCCACATTTTTTTTGTCTTGTCTCCTCATCAGTCTCTTTATTTTTCTGGATTCCTACACTACCCTGACTGTCATTCTGTGTAAATTCTGCTTGGTCAGTGGTAATGAGGTCAGTATCACCTGTGAACCTAAAGCTGTTTACCATCATGCTACATAGCATGGTTTGTCCCTTTCAGATCTGTTTAAAACTCATTATTGCTTCCAGTATCAAATTGAACAGTTCTGAGAAGAGTGTGCATCCTTGCCTAGCCCTTTGTCAACCAGAGCCATGCTGCATCTTTCTTGTGTATTTCATGGCATTCATTAATTTCTCTGGATGTCTTCTTCTGGATGATCAGATTCTTGCCAGTGTCTGGCATGCTCCAAATTGTCATTTCACTGTCTGCCAAGAGTGTAACATCAAGAGAACTAAAGAGAGTTGCAAAAGCAGGACAAAGCCTCTAGGTTAGCGATGAAAGACATAACGCTTTGGTGACTGTTTAGCACGAAATGAATAGAAATGTTGTATGAAATGCAACATTGGAAACCCACATGTAATAGCCTAATCTGAGTCCTAGTTCTAGACATAAAGCTCTTTCTTTGATTACAGCATAACTGGGAAGAAGTTCCTAACTTGTTACTGTATGAAATGCCCAGTCTGACTTTGTAATTGCCACTCCCAGAACAGACGCCAAAGTCTCTCTTGTACATTTGGGCTTCACCCTGTACTAAATGCTTCAGCGTCTGTCAGTATCATGCATTGCCTGAGAGCCAGCTATAACCTTGCTTCGAAGAGGTGGCTGACATTAGGCTCAGGTCCACTTACACACTGTTGGGTAGCTATCCAGACCTCTTCACTTAGGTAGTACCACCTGGAGAACTGCAAGGCCAGGAGGTGCCAAAAAGACCTGAGTTAGCGTTAATTACAAAAACAGCTAGCTGGAGGTGGGGGATGTGTGGCTTGGCCTCTTATCCTTGAAAAAGGGCCAGTTCTCAGCCTGCAGTATTGAATGTGGACAATCTGCTTCCGTTAAGAGCAATCTTTTTGTAAGTGTAAAGGGTTTTTTTGCCATTAACACCAGTTATCTTTTTCAAGTGTTGCCTACAGTGATAAAATAATCTCAAAAGGCGGATTTCCTACCATTTAAAAATAAAATTATTCTGCTGAAAAAGGTAGGTTGGTTTGTTTGGGTTTTTTAATGAAAATTTGTAGCATTGAGTGCCATCTTCAAGAATAGAAGTTTTGGTTTTCTTTTTTTTTCAACTTACCAGTGTTTGCAGTGTCCCTTTCCTAATGTTCATGACTGGGCTTTGTAGGTGGTCTTACTAGATATCTTAAGATGCTTCTACAGTTGCTTCTTCTCAACTCATAAAGCTCTGACCTCAGAATACTTTTCTCATTGTTTGAACAACATACTTTGAGTATTAATAGTTGTTTCTAAGCATTGGAATTATATCTTAAGGCCAAAAAAAAAGTGCCCTTATTTTTCAAGGTTTCTGATTATCGGTTTAGAAAACTATAATATATATAATAGATAATTTATGATTCTTCATCTGAATGTAAGATTTTAGTAATAGGTATTTGTGATGCAGCTCATCTAGAGCAGAATTCACTCTCTTAGCAATTTCTGAAGTGGGAAGGACCAGGTCTTGAAAAGACTTAAGATATAATAAAAAAAAACCAACAAAGTAAAACTGTGTGAATCAATTTTACTGTGCTTAACTCATTTGCATTTGAAGTGTTCCTTGTGTGGACAAAATGCTAAGATTGCCTAAAATTAGTCCTGTAAATCAGCTGTTCAGCATGTGGGTAAAAATTGTGAAGAAATTATGCAAATGCTAACAAAACTGCGGGCAGTTAGCACTTCTGGACATCAAGGTACTTCTCGATGAATGTTCGTTCTATGCATCCAAGGTTCTTGTACATTTGTACCTACTTAATGTGGCAAGAGAAGACTCCCTCCTGCAGTGCCAGAAAGCTTTTCCCCTATTGCATCTGGAAGGGAAGCCAGGTAACAACTGGCCTCTGCCTTCACTTTCTGCAGAATTTAAATGCTGTGAAACCTTCACTTGAGGGATTCTGGGTAAATGGGAGATACTGAAAGTTGATCTAAATTTAAATACATTTTTTAAAGGAGTGTTGTCTTTAAATGCATGATACAGATAGGTGTATAAAGAAAACAGATATACAGGAAAACACAGTGTACACAGGTCAGCAAATCTCTGTCTACACAGGCAGAGAAAGTGCAGGTGGTTCTGCGTTTAAACTGCTTTGGCTTTCAATTTTGAGCTCCGTCACAGAGCTTTTCTGTGATCTTAGACAGTTTACTTCGACATAGAACTTCACAAGCACTGAGGTATCTGCATGCTCAAGTTAATCCAAAATTTTGGCTTCTGTTTTGCTGGTTTTCATCTGTACGGAGAGCGAGTAGCACTCCTGTGCCTTGTGGAGTACTATGAGACTTTGAGAGCAAGTTGGTTACTCTTACAGTTGTGACTGCTAAGTGCCTTTTTTTCTTTCTAGCTACTTGGAAAAGTAACAAATGGGGACCAAAATAGCAGGTAGGGTTAGAGTAAGAAGTGTATACAAGGAATGGCTGTTTTGGCGTTACACCCTGCTGGGAATCCCCGGGAGTGCTGCAAAGACAACTACATCTGCACTACTCTGATGCAATGTCTTTAACTTCTGCTAAGCTGAAGGTCCTGATCTGTCTTTTCTCTTTGTAGGTGTTTTTATGGTCCTTTCTCTCCTGTCAATTGTATATGGCGCCTTACGCTGTAATATCCTGGCTATTAAGATTAAGTATGATGATTATGATGTCAGCGTGAAACCAGCTGCCTACCTCTGCATTTTCATGTGGAGAAGCTTTGAGATTGCTACACGGGTTACAGTGTTGGTCCTTTTCAGTTCAGTCCTTCAAATCTGGACTCTCCCTGTTGTGCTAGTGAATTTCTTTGGTTTTTTCTTCTACCCATGGATTCTCTTCTGGCAAAGCAAGTCCCCATTTCCCGAGAACATAGAGAAGGCATTGAGCAGGGTCGGCACTACCATCGTCTTGTGCCTTCTCACCTTCCTGTATGCTGGCATTAACATGTTCTGCTGGTCGGCAGTGCAAGTGAAGCTCAATGATCCTGACTTAATTAACAAATCCCAAAATTGGTACCGACTGACTGTGTATTACATGCTGCGATTCATCGAGAATGCGTTCCTCCTGCTGATGTGGTACATCTATAAAACCGACATCTACCTGTATGTCTGCGCCCCATTGTTGGTCTTGCAGCTCCTGATAGGTTACTGCATGGCTGTCCTCTTCATGTTGGTGTTCTACCAGTTCTGCCACCCGTGCAAAAAGCTTTTCTCATCCAGCGTTTCCGAAGGTTTGCTGTCCTGTTTCAAGTTCCTCTGCTTTATTTGCAAGCCTCCCAAATCCACCATACTGACAGACAAGGCAGAGGTGAAATCTGAAAATACTGATGAAGCATGGAGCAGTAGCAAGACAATAGATTCTCAAAAGGGGAATCCTCATCAAAGTGTTTCTTCCAATGCCTAGTACAACTGGAAGCAAGTAGGTGCCTTTGGAAGGTGGCAGATCACCTGCTGGGAATGTTGTGTATCTTGAACATTGTGTCTTGTGAATGGGATTTCTTTCTTGCAGGCGTAGCACTGCATGATGACTGACAAGCCTACCTTTCTGGAAAACTTCGTGTATGAGTATGTGTATCTGTGTGTGTTTGTGTATGGAGAGCAATCATTGTTTATAGACTTCTATTTCAGAATTTTTTGCACATAGGTTTATTATCACATGCTTATTTTGAAATCATTATAGGAGACATCCTTCAAAAACTGGCCTGATGCCCACCTTACTCAGGAAATCTGAGGATGGAAGGAAATGCATTTTATTTCAGATAGGATGTCATTATGGCATGCCACCCTAGCATGGAAACAGAGCTTAGGCCTTTACTATATATGGACTGTAGCTGTGGTCTGCTTTGATCAAATTGCAGACTTTTTTACACTCTAATCAGTGTAATAAGATAATACTTCTCTCTGTGGTTTAAGAATTGGACTTCTACAATGCACTGTACTCTAAGTTGCCAAGAAACAGCCAATTAGCCAGCACTAATACTGAAATGTGACCGTTACTGAGAACGGACAGAGGGTTTATTGGCTTTGCGCTGTCTTACCCTTCATATTTGCTGCTTGTTAGTAAGGGAATTAAATTTAACACATTAATTGTGATGTTCTGGAATAGCTCATTTTTCTGACCTTATCATTTATCTAATACTTAGTTTGTGATGTTCTGGTATTAGGGTGGTGTTCACTTTATATAACTTTAAATATCTAGAAGTTGGGCAGATAGTGTGAACTGGTCATGTAGGTGCTCTCCAGAGCACATCTCCAGGGAGTAATACAACCCATCTTAAAATGTCCTTTAAGGCAGGTGGTATGGATCATTCTCTGGAGACCTGTTACTCAGTGTTAACCAGATGCCTTGACAATTAGTTTTGATTCTCCGTCTCCCTTTTAGATGGCTGAAGTTAAGAGATGAGCACTACCCTGATTGTCAGGGGGTTGGTAGTACAGCAAGCAGGCAACTCAGTGCCTTGTTATGTGGGGATGAAAGAAACTGAGTCCTTCTTTTTGAGGCTGTAATATGTTATGGTTAGCTAATATCAGTAGTTCAAAACCCTCTGACTTCTTTACCTCAGAAATATCACAGGCTTGAAATCTGAAAGAGGAAATGAAAGTCATCAACTTTTTCTTCTGTGCACTATATCACCACAAATAAAAGTGTTTCTGTATTTTGCAAGTTGCTGAGAAAGCTTTAGCAGATGAATGCCCAAGAATTTGGTGGGAATACACAAACACAACTGTATGTTCAAAAATTAAGTGAAAGCTTTTTGCACTTTGTTTATTTAGTACCTTGCATTTCTTCTGAGTATTACACATTATGGCTGCTAGTGGAAACAAATAATTCATGACCCAAAGCATCTCCTAGTGTCCTAAGCTTAGCCTCTATCCTATAGTTGTGGAGGATGTGAAGTTCTTCAGTAAGGATGAAATCAGCATCATTGTATTAGAAGTGTCTCAAGTTTGGTGTCTGAGGTCATTTATAATGAAATATGTCACATGCAATGCTGCAAAGAGTTAAGCTGATTTTATTTTTTTTCTTTACTGCACTGTAAATGAATGTCTGCATACTTCAGTTTTATAATGGAGTTATGTTTTTTATTTTGCTTCATATGTGTCTGTGTGTGGTATGTGTATGTAGATCTCATTAAATTATTGGTGGGTGGTAGTGGGAATTTTTGGCCTGAGTTTGCCATGGGAATGTACCTCACATATCTGGGGAAGACACCAAACATCTCAGCTCTAATTTCTCTCTCTGAGGAGCATAGAATAGTGAAGTGACTCCTTGAAGACACTACAGCATTCCTCTGTACTTCTGTATGTCAAAGTACAGTATAGTATTTCTCTGTACTTTTCTAGATGTAGAAGAGTATTTCAGATTTCTTTTTGTTCAGTAGCTCGTTAAGGGAGCAAGTGAAAATGTAACCCTTGCTTCCAAACCTGCAGAGTTCAGCACACAGAGCCAAATTTTCGGGTGTTCTTAACTAAAACTGAGTATCTGACTTTATCGGTGGATATCCATCAATAATCAGGGAGTTATGGTTGTTGCCTATCTACAGATGTACCTAGGTCTGAAATGTTAGGCTTTGAAAAAAAAAAAAGTGGCTTCATATGTAGAAGTACTTCATCTCTAAAGAGAGAGGTCTCAAACTCTTAAAGCAGACTTTTGACACGGTAAGTGATGGTGCTGTTGTGATTTTGCCGTTTGAAAACAGTGGAAGCTCACAAACCTCAGCCAGTGAAATGCTTGTGCTACAATGAAGTCAACAGTAGGAGAGTTACACAGCCAGGAGTCCAGGATGTTACATAGTGAGTACAATTTAACTTCACATACCAATGATGAAGACTACTGTATATGGATATTTTTAGAATGTGCCATATTACTTCCTATTTTTGTACCAAGTTCCTGAAGTGCATGCATAGGGAGCGGAATATTTAAATCACTGTTACGAGTGGGAAAAAAAAAAAATTGTATGGGTTATATTACTGTCATGTGATTTTGCCTTAGTTGTGCAGACTAACCAAATACAGTTCAAACACTCCATGAACGTGAGGGCCGTTGCTTTTGCCATGCCCCTTATCACCACAGCATGGAGTACAGATTAACTAACAGTATTGCTGCTCTTTTTATGTTTGGATCTAGCTGTGCTGCCATTGCTGGTAGAAAGAGGGTATGGGAGGGAGTCACAGAGACAAAGATACTTTGCTAAGACCAGTGTTTTGAAGGACAAGCTTATTTTTCTAAGGTATGCTATAATGCTAGGAGAGGCAATCTTTCTCAGGCTAATGACAGTCCTAGACAGTGTTGTTATCAGTACACCCCCTGGCTGCGCTGAGAGGATAGTATTAGCTACGAAGGATGTATGTGTATGAATGAGTGATCTCTTGCTGCAAGTTTACTGTAGTTTTACTCTCCTCTATGAATGTTAGAGGCGTATGTGTTCAGTGGAAGGGTATAGGGCTACTGTTAAAAAATGTACTCACTTGAGTACTCCTGAGTCGCACAACAGATTGCTCAGTAAGGATTATTCACGTGTATAAGAGTATGCAAGATCTGATAAATAGGTTTTCTTTTATACTTGTAAAACAACACAAATTAAAATGTTGAAACACTCCCTTAAGTTGTGTTGGTATCAGTTCTTAGTCCGCTGCTTTCAGAAATCCAAGGTAAAGGTTATATAGCACACTGTCATTTGTTACCATGCAGTACAAGAAATGTTTTCAAGCAGACCTGACTGAAGAATAATCTGTGATTGATCTGGGAGTTCCTTACCTTCAACCAGTCGTGCTTCCAGTGCTGTTTAGCTGGTTGGGATCTCAGCAGAAAATTTTGTAGGAGGCAGGCAGTTTAAGAGACCACTGTTACACAAAACAAGATCAGTATAGGTTATTTATTGTTGGGATGAGAATATTTAGTTGGCTTACATTGGGAATCAGAAAGATAATCGTTACCTTATAAAGGATCTTGTAACTTTTTCCTGCACGCTTGTTTCATGCTCATCTGGATTTACTATGTGCTTGTCTGTGACCTCGGGAATAGCCAGCAAATTCCACGCTGAGGAAGGACTGCTGTGGAGGCACACCAATGCATAAAAAACTTTGTAACATGTTTAAATGTTTGTAAATTTATATATATAATACGTATATATTTAAAAATACAGGTGTAAATAGCTACATTGTAACAAGTTATAATGCATGCACTTCACTTAAATGAGGAACAGCAAGAAAGGATTTTAGAAGTCCTGGTGGCGATGGACACAGCTATCAGCTAGTGAGAGCTGTGCTCCCTGAAACATAGAAAGTAATTAATCCTTTCTTACAGACATTATTTTTAGTCTCAAGGGATGATTTTTAAATTAGTATCCAGCATATATTTTTTAATCAAATGTAGATTAAAACTTCAATGAAAAATTTCAGATTTAGGCACAATGTTGATAACTTCTGTTTTCAACATGGTTTCTTAAAGAAAAGCTTGTGTGACCACACTCTTTCTCTGTCAGCCCTGTTCTCCCCAGTACATATCAAGCTTATTGGACACACTAAAACTAAATTTTTCTGAGGGCAGATATCTGAGGAAATAAACCAGGTTTATACAAGTTTTGTGAAGACTATCATCTTCCAGGAGGAAAAGATGGGAACTGATAAAATGATCCTACTGGTAAGAAAGGTTTCAGCATGACCTTCTTGCTTAGCAAGCCAGGCAAACGGCATGCTTTAGGTGTTATAAACCTGTGTATCACTCAGCAATCCACGTACCTGCTACTTCTTGTCCTGAGCATGACAGGGAACTAGAAGTTGTGGGGATGAAGAGATACAGAGGGAAAGACGAGGACATCATAAAGTCATGGGAGGTAGTAGGAGTCACTTCAGTTTAAATGTTGCAGTACAGTCTCTACAGGACACTATACTTTCTGTACTGTTGCATTGATTGCAGGACAACTTATTTCAAGTAAGTTCCTAACTATTTCACCAAAAACAGGGGTTTGTTAGACTTGAAAAATGCATGACAACTAAAATGAACCCCTTTTTTAAAATGATTGATTATTTGCAAGCCAATCTGGTGACATTTGCAGGCTGGCTCAGACGTGGTGAATACTTGGGGTTGGTAAACTGTAATCTAATTAAAAAAAATAAAATAAAGATCAGGCGATTTATTTTTTTAATTCCCCAGTACTTCTGTATGTTTTCCCACAGCAGCTGATAATATCTAGTCTAAAACAATAAACCATTTTCTGTTACTTCCTGCCTATTTGAAGGGCTTATGTACCAAAGAAAATGTGATTTTTGAACTGAGATATTTGCAAGCCAAACATCATAGTGAGTATCTTTAATCCTGTATTTTAAAATGCAATTGAGGTGACAGCCTCTAGTCACTCAGGAATCATGACAGAAGCATGAACATATATAATTTGGCAGAGGTGGTGAGTTTGATTCACCAGAGACAGAAGAATTGAAAAGTAAGAGGTGTTAAGGCTTATGTAATTTCTTACTGACCAAAAAAAATAAGTATAATAAAACTGTTAGGTCTCGGGTTCACCCCAAAACTAAAGTCAAAATGAAAGGTAAGTGCTTCAAAATGACAATGTGAAAGTTTACTGAATCTCTCCCTTGAATGAACAACAACTTCGTATCCTGGAAAAAGGAACAGTTTTATCCTTTTTTTGCATTTCTCACAGTCATAAGGAAAATCTCTTCCTACTGAAATTAAGTTTTACAGAGATGATGAGTGTCTGTATTCAGGTATGAAAATTTCACCTTTCAGGTGTGAAATTTAGCTGTGAATGCTTGTGTGTAAAGGCTTCTAATCACAGACTGGCATTAATGGTTAAATGCATCTGAGCAGGGGATGGATGCTAATTAGTTGGAAGGTGCTTACTGAGACCCTTCTGGAACAACATCACAGCTGTAACTTTTTGGCCCTGAAGGTGAGACCTGATTTAATGGAATAGAAACAGCCCGTCTTAAACACATGTTCTCTACCTTCACATTCATAACTGCTTAAGTTTGACAGAGCAAACAAAGTGGCAGGGAATAAATGTTACATATTTTAACTTCTGAAATTTCTTTCATCAGTTAGTCTTTTAATCTGATTAATGTGCCCTGTCAGTACAGAGCTTTAATCAGCCACAGATACTTTCAGGAAAATGATCCAGGGTGGATTCAGATGGAGAGCGATGTCAGAAGTAGTCAAGGTGAAGATTGATTCATATCTAGCTTCTAGAGTGGGAACTAAATATCAAAATAGTAGCACAGCACCTTACAGATGAGGCACCAGTGTTGCATTTGTTGTCTTTATGCATGGATTTGCAGTCTTGTAAGTCTGTGTTGCAGTAAGATGTGTGCTAAACTCAGCAGCTAACAGAAAAGTGGTTGCCATTGCTTTAGTTTTGCAGCTGATGGCCCTCATAACACTAGTTATGTTCTCTAGAATATATGTGCTATGTATTCTTCCTTCCTCTCTGCTGCTTCATGGTGGTCATTTTAAATAGAAATGGAGAAACAAGGCACAGTGAAACACTCAGCTGCATTTTTCAGTAAGGCTACTCTTCAGAGCCAAAGTTGCACGGCTGTGAAAAGGGCTGAACTCATGGAGTGCGTCAATTCTTTATTGCCACATTGAGAATTTTAATAGTAGTGGGCAGTACAGTAACTCAAGAGCATGCAGGTGTCATTTCAAAAAAAATTAGAATGGAAAGGAAATTTTCAAAAAGGAGTAGCATCAACTTTGGAACTACAAGGAAAGCAAGGGAGCCTTACAACTGCAGCGTAATTAGGTGTTCCTTAAATATTTTTCTTCATTGTGTTTGTGGATTCCTCCCCCCAACCCCGCCTTTCATATTCTTTAAGCAACAAGGAAGAAAAAAGACCAAACATGAGAAAAAGGAGTACTTTATGAAAAAAATAAAATGTTACTGCAAACCTACAGAAACGTGTGAGGCTGTGAGAGACTGAAAGAGTGAATGTCTCAAACATTGTGGAGGGGTAAGTTCTGCTTAAGGATGAACTCTGCATAACGAGGAATGCCGCAGAGCAAGGAACGCCAGGAGAGAAGCAGCCGATGAGCAGGCGAGGGGGCCGTGCGGGACACGGCACATCTCCTCACTCTGATAACGCTGCCCTGATGCGCTGAGCAGGGCAGCTCACCCTGCGCGGCCAAAGATCACATCTGCTGGGAAGGGGAAGTTACTCCCCAAACGACCCCCAAGCCCACCGACCCATTTCCCAAAGGCTCACAAACCTCTCAGGACACCTAATTAGCCTCATGGGCTCGAGTGCTCGCCCGAAGGAGGGGCACGGATGATAAAAGGGCGTGAACTGAAGCCCTACATGTGCACACCCACTGGAACGGGACCCCCCGGCTGACTGGAGCAACGCTGGACCCAGGACTGGTGACATCTTTCTCTTTTCCTTTCTCTCTGTCTTGTTCTCTCTTTTTCCCTTTTCCGTCATCCCCACACCTCATCCCTTTAGACACAAACCGCTGACTAAGTCTGGGACTCGGAGCGGATCCAGCCGCCCCCGGGCTCCTCTCTGAGAAGGAGTCTGGAAAGCAAGGGGGTCCGCTCTGAACCCCCTGACCCAAGGGGAGGGATCTCCCCATTCCCTGAACCGATATAGGTGGTCACCGTGGGTTCCACGGGTCACTGAGGTAGCTCCATGCCAATTCCTGTTGTGAGAAACCCCGCTAGCTGCTGTCATGCCTCCCAAGTTCAGTTTGTTTCTGCCACAAATAAAATGTTTAACTGATCGTTCGGTGTTGTTTCACCTTCATTTAGCCTGGGGGAATTCCAAACTCAACACGACTCCCTGGTCTGTCCAGCCTGGGTCGTGACAGGGGCAACTCAGAAACACCTTGCATTGAGGGTGAGCCCAGATTGGTCCACTGCTGCTCTCCCAGTTGTACGCCCCAGTACAGAGACCAGGTACAGCCAGGCAGCATACCTGGCCTCAGAAACTAAGAAGGTCTACCTGACCTAGACAGAGCCTCAATTTTTTAAAAAAATTATCTTTCTCTGTTCTTTTTCTGGTTTAATACCAGCATAGTCTTAATTATATACATTGTGTTGCAGTACACACGTTAGTTTTGATTCTGCATCTCGGCACAAATAGGTAATTTCCATGCTAATGGTCAGAACAGAAATATTACCACTGACATAATACGTGCAGTTTGGTTAGCTGATTCCACCTTCCATATGCACGTAAAGAAAAACAATGACCTGTGCAATATATTGGAGAGTGAGTTTTTAACACCATGTGGTAGCTGGCTGGTTCCTGCTTGGATCATGTTTTCTTCAGCAGCTTACAAGATGTGACGCCCTGAAAAATCAGTGTCTGTTCTTTACAGGAAGATAAAATGTAATCGAATGGAGAAGCCTAAGACGTGGCACATGCTAAGTATTATTTATGGTGATTTGGCTGTGTACATCAGAAACGAACCAAACTACTTCAGAGTAAGAGGAAAGTGAAAACATTGCAGGGGAGACAGGTTATCAGGTGGGAACAGGCAAGGAATGTAACGAGGAGTGAAAAATTACATCTGCCTTGCCATGAAATATGGACCTCAGCAGTGATGCTGATGATGTGCCATAAAGATTGATAGTGAGGCAAATTCAGGGAAAGGTAAAGAGTGCTGTACCACTAGCTTATCAAATGACTCAACTGTCAATTACACCTGACTCTTCAGCATAATTCACCATTGGTACAAAATGAAGTGGAAGCCCCCAAGGGCCCCAAGCAGGAATCCATTAGGAAACACCTATAAATCACCTGTCCTACAGCAATCAAGGCTTATGTGTTTGAGCTGCTATCTTAATAAACCATACATCACTCTTCTTTTGAGGATACAACAGCAAATGAGCAGTTGTCTCTTCAAGTAAGAAAAGAAAAGAAATTGGCAAGGGCAAGGGAATATTTACTAATGGGAGATCTAAAATTAAAATACACAAACTGCCTGTGGTCTTAAGCTTATCAGTCATTCACAGGAAGTTCCAGTGTACTAGAAAACTAAATGCAATTTTAATGTATGTAAGAGCATATTTGTATGGAAAAAAATATTGGCAAAGGATTGGAGTATGATTTGGCAGACCCTCCCTGCCAGGTAACAAAGGTCTCAGCGAGGTGGGGTTGTGTCCCAGAGTACAAAAGAAAGTGTTGTAGGTCACTGTAATTAGCAGTCAAAAGCTCTGATTTTGATTCCAGGTGGACACAGCTCCCTTAGCTTTCACAGAAAACTACCCAGGAGCAGGATCTGTAAATCCAACTGAGAAATAACTAAGGCATCTCCCGCCTATTGCTACTCCCATGAAAGCCTGAGCAATGAAAATAGCAAAGTATCATTAAACCATCAAACTTTTAAAAGACCATAAAAGCAAGAAAGAGAACAAATAAATAATACTGTAGAAATTGTATTCCCCAATCTAATCCACTCAACTTCATTTTTAATAGTGGTTTCTCTGGAAGTGCTAAAAATGTATTATGGGAGGGAGGTATGTGTGTGCATAAAGTGCTGTAAACAGTCTTGCAACAGGAGACTTCAGTAGCTATTAGTCCAATGGTAATTCAGCCTGGAAGAAAGTAATCACTGTTCAAAGCCCAGGTTGTGCATCATTTGTGTCTTCATTAAGTTTCCAAAGAGATGGATGGATGCCTCCAAGCTTCTCCTGGGTGTAACTTAAGCCAGGTAGGGCTTTGCAAGCTACTCTCAGACAAGTGTCCAAGTTTTCATGGCAAATCCAGAAGTAAAAATCTTTACCATGACAAATGAGTGGAGGGAAACATAAAAATCCAGTGATTATGTGGCTGGAGCAGTGTAATTCTGTATTAAGAGGCAGTTTAAGTATGATTTAGCAGCACATAGGCTTCATGTTGAGTCTCGGCACAGGAATGAACCACATTTTAGGAATCATAGGATCATAGAATGGTTTGGGTTGGAAGGGACCTTAAAGATCACCTAGTTCTAACCCCCTGCCATGGGCGGGGACACCTTCCACTAGACCAGGTTGCTCAAAGCCCCATCCAACCTGGCCTTGAACACTGCCAGGGATGGGGCAGCCACAGCCTCTCTGGGCAACCTGTTCCAGTGCCAGCTGCAGGACAATTTTTAAGCACAAGCTTGTTCCTTGGTTCCACAGTTCATTGTATCATGTTATCTTCCTCAGACACGTCCATTAAAAATGACATCATTCCTCAGTGTTTCCCCCACTGATGTTACTGAAAACTAAAAGTCATCGCTACAAACAGGACTGAGCCAGAGGCTGTATCTGTCAGGTGTCTGGTCATGGACCGGCATCTGCTAACTGACCTGGGTGACCCTGTCAGCCCCATACGGAGGACTGGGAGAGAGTAAGATCAGTAAAAAGCTATCACAGCACTCATTTGTATTTTATAAGACAAACTGCAGCAATGTAAAGTAATATAGACCTGTGTAGTTAGGGTTTAGGCACTAAGGTGTTCACCCCTGGGGAGCTGTTCCTGGGCATGAAGGGGGATATGGAATACTTCTATGGCTCTTCAGTGATATTGAAACCATTCTTCCATTGCTGTAACATAGACAGACAGGCAATGGATAAAGCTGTATCGGGGCACGGTGCAGGTTTAGTTTAGACCTGGGATTACAGACCCTTCTGTGAAGTGATGGCTTTTGGGTGCCTGTGGATGCTCCCAGGCTGTCTCCCTGTATAATATCCTAACATGCTGACAGTCAAGTCATGGATCCAACTCTAGCCACTGTGCAAATGCAGTAAAAAGACACTCTTTTTTCAAAACCTGTTTTTCAAAATCGAAGATGAGAGACAGGTGATAGATGTGGAGCAATAGGGAAACCCCAGCCCGAGGCAGCTTGCCTCTCTCTAACACCAGAAGGCTTGCGATGAGTCAAGTCTGCTAGATTTTCAGATCCATCAGGGAGCGTATAGCTGCAGCAGTCAGAATGGGCCCTGCGAGTGGGAGCTGGGATCCTGAGGGAAACAGTAAGGAAGTGGCATTTTGAGTTAAAAGAGGAAAACCAAAAAGCTGCTGCCTGGAGACTGTAGGCCGTGGTGGCCGGCGAACTGACACTGTCCGGATACTTTATATGTTTCACACCAGCGACTTTCATTCTTGTTTCTGATTTCTTAATCCCTAAAATATTTCCCCGCGGAAGCACTGATCCCTGAATGGCAAATTAACAAATTTAATACAAAACATGAGCTCATGGTTTGGTGGCAGGCTGGGCCGGTCGGTGCTGCCCAGCGGGTGGCATTGCCGAGCCACCGGCCGCAGCAGGCAGCCCCAGGGCGGCTGGACAACCAGTGGCTTCCCTCCAGCTCCTGCTCCTGCCCTGGAACTTCAGCTGGTTGGGTCTGGGCTGAAAGTCTTCTAGGGGAAGAGCATAAGGAGAAAACCGCCCCCCCTCTCGTGTCTTTCGAGATGTTTTCTTGAGTGGGAAATCGCTGGCCAACAGCTTCTGGTGAAGTCCTTCTCTCCAGGCAGAGGGGAGTTCCCCCGGGCTATCGCAGGCACGTGTAAAGGTAGTAGGTGTGAAGCCATGGGAGGAGAAGCCTGGCTACACAGGGAGAAGCAAATCGATGATAGCTGTGTCCCAGTCCCAGAGCCAGACTAGCAGATCATAAAGCCCAGTACCCTGCTGAAAGGCTGCAAGCTGGGCTCCCGCCCCCTCGGTCCCACGTGAAGCCAGGTTATTTTGGCCCCTGCCTTTACGCATGGGAGATTACGCTATCCTAACTTTACTCCAGCTCTACCTGGAAACCAGCTTAATGTAATAAAATTTCTATCTGCACTTAGACAGGGCACATTGCTGGTGGTGGCTCTTCCTTCCAGTAACGTAGCAGTGAGCAGCCGTTCTGACTTGTTTTGTGATAGTGCTGTTTGACTTCGAGCCAAGACTGATACGGCAAATAGCGTCTGGGTCATACATGGGGTTTTTTGAACACAGCACATGGGTTTCTCATGATCGTTGCAAAAGGCAGCGTGAGGAAGTACCAGAGCAGGGAACTACGCTGAGGATTATAGTGTAAAGCAAAGGCACAGAAGGATCTACCAGTCCTTACTGGAGTCTCACTGACATTTTCTTCCTGGCTTACAGCTATCTGCTTTTCTGCCCTCATCTCAACATGGAAGCATTTATTTTGTAAACAAAACAGAAAGAGCAGAAGTTTCACACTATGTCATTCCCTTGAGCGAAGGCAAGTGCATGCAGCGACAGCTTCAGGCTGCGTGTGAAGGCAGTCCCTTCAGGAAAGACAGCTTGACAAGGCTCTTGGCCGCTTCTTCCTCTTTGGTGTAGAATCGAGGGAAAACTGGTAAACAAGGATTGCACAGCATGCAAAATAAAGACTTCAGCCTACAAAATAAAAGAGGCTAATCAAGGCCTCTCCTTGGCCTTCCTCCTGCTACATGGGAAGGAGCTCAGCAACCTCAGCTCAGCACCATCCTCAGCAGTGCAGAAGCTGGGTCTTTTTCACTCTGTTCTTCATATCACTCTCTCTTTTGGGTTCTATAGATGCAGAATTTTACATTGTCCGCTTTAGGAGGTAGGTGTGAAACACCTAGGCCTATTGCAAGTGTCTGGCATTAAATTTGTGCAGGAACATACAGAACACGACTGCACAGAGCAGGAGAGGAACTATATTAATTCCTAAGCAAGGGAGTAAAATTACTGCAAGGCAATGAAGAACCCTGAGACATGAATACTTCTGAAAAACTGTCATGCTGCAAAAGGGTCACTGTTCGCTGAACTTTTCAGTGTGAAGAAGCATGAAAATTGCTGTGCATAATCAGCTAGCTTGAAAGAAATTTTAGAAACAGAATGAGATAGTGTTTAATTTTTTCCATACTCCAGTTTTACACACTCCTACGTAATTAATATACAGCTGCTGATGTTGCCTTTTCTTGTACAGGATGCATTTTTCAAATTAGACCAAAGTACAAAACACGCAAGTCTTTGTAATATTATAACAAAGAGGTTTCACTCATTCAGAAGGTGCAAGCACCAGAACTAAATCAGGGGTGACGCGTGGGTGGTTTTGATACCAGTTCTACTCACACCTGTCACTTGCAGCAACCAGGCAAAGTTTGCTGTGTGTTGTCCCGTCACTTTTGAAATGAATAGGAAAACTCACAAACATCAGGGAGCACCAGAACTCACCAGCTGTGGAAGGGTCCAGCACCTCGACCCTTTCTTTCGAGTTCAGGCAGTGAGATCAGCTATGCGCATTTGATAACTGCTAGGCTGGGAGCAGCTGAAATACATTCTGATTCATGGCCTGTATTCAGGCTGTTAAGAGGACATCAGATTGTGCGACTGCTGTGACTGATCTAAGATCAGCCCCTGCTGGGTTTGCCGCCTGCCAGAAACCTCCTGAGCCAGTAAATCTGTGTTTCGGTGGCCCTGGTGCCTGAGGAGCTGCCAGGCAAGGCAGGGCTGCCAAAGCTCAGGGCATCCTGGATGCCCACCACACTTGCTCACCCCAGAGAAGCCATAAGAAACTTAGCTTAAACTAAGGGGAAGAAAAAGGCAGCGAGAGCCTTTACTGAAACTTGGGAGGCTTCTGTGGAGGAAGATGATTCAAACACTGTCTGTCCTGCCTATGTGAGGAGGTGAAGGGCTGCTGCTCGTCCCTGGGCTACGTTTGAGCCGTTACTTCTATACATCCCAAGAAGGAGTAACAACGCAGAAGTCACCTGTATCATTTAGATAGCTGTGGTTTAGAAAAACGTAGAAATGTAAGACTTTTTTTCTGTAACGGATCTTTGTTCAAGCCCCAGTTATGACACCTTATGGAGGCTGTATTCCAGGAGAAATTTAACGAAGGTAGTGGTATGTTGGAAGTGGAGGGAGGAAGAGAGCCACTAGCCAGAGCCCAGGTATTTGCCCTGGCTCCTCTCATCCTCAGTTTTACATCGTGACCAAATGTCTCATCGCTGCCAGAATGAGGCCCTAAGAAAGCTAGTTTCTAAGTGAGTCCGGAGTAAGGTAGGCTTAGCGTCATTTTTCTGACACTTTCAGAGCCGTGAAATTCTGCAGGGTCCAACAAGGTGTCGCAGCTCTGGCAGAGAGACACCACCACTTAAACCGCCCTTCTGCGACTTTCTAAAGCCTAAAAAGATCTTTAAAGAACACCATACGTACATGCGCTTCACCTCTCTGGAAAGGAGACAGGCTTGTGTTGGTCACTTTGGGAGGAGATCTGTATTCTGTGGAATACACGGGCGAGCAAGCCAGCGGGAGGCAGGTCTGGACGCCTTGCTCCTTCCTAGGGCCTGGACCTTGCTGAAGGATGGTCCTTCTTAATCCCAGTGCTTCCCCCAAACTACCATTTTGCAGTCTTTATTGTGGGTTTAGGAATTGTGATACCACAGAGGCCAAACATTCAGAAATCATTACACTCCCTTAATTTTTTTTTTTTTTTTTCCCAAACAAATGCATTTAGGGTAAATACCCTCTGGCTTGTAAGCTCTAAAATACATTTGGGCAATTTCCCATATTTTTCTCTCTAATCACAAAAGCAAAATGCTTACTGTAATTTTTTTTCTTATACAGTGACATGGTTCCTGGGGCTGGGGACTCCGTGAGAGTGCAAAATACGAAAAATAGCCTATATCTAGTGACACGTGTCCTCAGTTTTGGCCGGAGCAGAGACAAAGCAGCAACACTTGCATGTACCAGACAAGAGGAGTGTTAGATTACATTTGGAAGCTTCTGTGGACATTGAATTACTGGAAGAGAAATGATTCTAGTGATTATTTATCAGAGGATCAGCAGAAACGGCAGCTCGGACCTGAGGTGATAAAAAAAGACAAGGCTGGGAAGAGATAACTCTTCTGTGCATTCTGTATTACATTTCAGCATTGAAAGTTATATAAAGTGGAAATACATTTTTTTTAGCAGAAAACCTGACCAGTTATGTTATCCTCTGTATCGCAAGGAAAAACTAGTCTATTTCAATTGTTTCTATATATTTGAGTTATGAAAAGTTATAAGTAAAGATGATAGAAACACGTTTGAAACAGAAGTATGGACATGATTCAATGGTTAACTTATTTCCTAAATGAATGAGAAAGGAAACAGGTTGCTGCAAGCTTCTACTCTCACTTCCTTATGAGAGAAGACATAGAGGCTGTCTGAGAAAGAACGGGGCCATTGTGCGTGCTCGTCTCGGGCAATCATGGGTAACTGGGTAGAGAATGAAGGACTGTCCATCTTCGTTGTTGTAAGTACAATTTTTATTGTGATTTAAGTCTGGTAAAAAGTTCTACAGAAAGCTGTACTAAGCAGTTCTCCCTATGTCAGTGAACGATGCATATGATTATGCTGAAACTAGGGCAGCGAGTGCAGTGAAATGCTTCAAGAGAATAATTTTTAAGGAGCTCTGTCTGGTATCTCAATTGCTGTAGGCTTCATTGTCAACTGAGAAATGATCATATGTTAACTTTCATTTGCTTTGTTAGAAATATTTAAGTGTCTGGGGTTTTTGGATGCAACAGTGACGTAAGGAAAACAAATAACATTACATCTCACTTAACTATGTGTGCTTCAATAGAGAAAGCAATTACAAAAACCACCCTTTCTTGCACTTTTATAAACAAAAGTGGGTGTAACTGAAAGCACAGTGTCTTGATGGTATAAAATTTGTATTAGAGTCAGATTCCAGAATTTAGAGAAGAGATTCATGAATCCTTCATTAAGACACCTAGTATTTGAATTGAGTTTGAATGCAGCTTGACTAGAGTGGCTGTGAAAGTAGATTAAATTGATTCTCAGCAAGATTTTAAAGTACTGAAAATCCCAGTCACATTTAAAAGTGCTAAAGGGTAAATTAGGGCAGTGCTCCTTGGAGAAAACTTAGACAGAAGTTAGTATTTCAGTGTTTTCTTTTTTTTCACTTCACAGTGTGATACAACAGGTATAGAATTTATATATATATATATATATATATATATATATAAACATATACAACACCAAAATGTAGTACTAGTTAAGGTATTGTTGCCAAGTGTGGTTAGTAGAGGTAAATACTGAGAGGAAGAAAAAGAAGACATAGACCTTATGTATTTGTGGTGACTGAAATGTGAACACCTTTATTCAAAAAGGTATTTCTGATGCTATGAACCATCCATACTTATATATTATATTGTAGATGTGTAGCTCCAGTTTAGGAACATAACCCTGGCACTTCAGTGCTTTGAAAAGGAGTAACTGTGTTTGCTGACACCTTCAGTGACTTGAGGAAGTTGAAATTGCCAAGAGGTGAATTCTGGCATTTGTTGTTTTTTTTTTCCACCAGAACTGAAATATTAGAAGAATTAAGTAAGAGGCCCATACTTTGTTCAAATAAGGAATTTGTTTTTAGAGTCTGAAAGCTGTAACAAGGTCTGCTAATAGGGAAGGAAATCAACAAAGTCACTGATAAAGAAACCAGCTAAAAGGACAATTCGCTGAAGCCTTACCGAAGTGTTCTGCATTGTCCTGTACAGTTCTACTGCACACTGACTAGGTACAGGGCTGTCCAATGCTTGACAGAAACAGGACAGCCACAATTTCTATTGATTTGTCCCCACAAAACAGAAACATGACAGCCTAAACCCCAGCCAATGCTGCCTTCACTGGTCCTAGCTAAAGAGCACAGACGGCTTCTAACTCTGCAACTCAACCCAAGCTGCCAGAGGTGCCACAGTGTTTTTCAAAGGGTCCGTGTTCCCTGTGGGTCAACACCAAGAAGAACTGTGAGACACCATCAAGGATCATGCCAAATGTCTTGGTCTTCTGGGCATGCTGTCAGGCTAGCATACGTGGGAGTGGCACACTCTCACTTTAAATACGTATCCTAAGCATTTAATCCTGAGATGAGCTTAGTTTTTTAATGAGGATTTGGGGATTTCCCATATACTGCCTTACCCAGATGGAAATCCCTTCATTTCCCTGTATTTATGCCACAAGGGTAAGACGTTTTCAAGCTCTAAACTGACCCCAAGTTTTTTACAGTGTCAGCTGGGCCAAAGAACTAGCAAAAAGTATGGGTTAGGAGGAGTGAGGGACTGTAATGTCGCAATTTCTGAGGGTGCACTGCTACAGGTTGGTTTCACTATGGGATGTGAAATCAGCCAACCACCTCTAGAAGAGCAAACGGCCAGATTCGCTATGATCTCTGTGGCCAGAGGAGCTTGTACCTGCCTTAGATAGCTTTGAGAAGGGCTAATAACCTCTTTTCCAAAAGAAACCTGCAGAGTAGGATGTGCAAGTCTGAGACAATACTTTACCACAGCTATGAAGAAGCCCAGTTTTGGGTACTCTAAACACTACCAAAGTGCCTGTGTTGAATATTTCCTGCAGGCTGATTTCAAACCTTTAGAGTCTCCTACTCAATAGAAAACATTAGGCCTTAGGTGTAATTTAGGCCATCTATATTTAGATCTCAAGCTTCTTTGGCCTTTGGCCTGGCTCCTAAGTCTTCCTCTTACATAGGTTAATATGTCTGAGGAACTGCCATTTGGAAGAGTCCCTAACCTTTAATGATGTTTGGAGATTCAACCAGACTCGCAGACTTAGCTAGACACCTGTAATATGATGGTCTTTATATAATCATGTCTAAACCCCTTGAGCTATGCAAAAGTTTCAGCTACCCATTGCTGTATTTTGGTTTAAAGCCACTCCTGTACTCCTGTGTGCATACATCAGAGCCCACTTCCACCAGAAAAATTTCTATCACCCCTGCTGAACCCTTCATACCCTGCAGTATGCCTCTCTGTGCAAACAGGAGCACAATTAACTAATCGACCATTATCTGAACTGTGTAAATTCAGACATATGATTTCTAACAACAAACTGTAAAGTTTCCTGTTCATTTCTCTTTCAGCTTGTGTGGCTGGGCTTAAATGTCTTCCTCTTTTGGTGGTACTACCTTGCATATGATATCCCACCAAAATTCTTCTACACCAGAATACTCCTTGGCGTAAGTACAAAACATGTATTACCTTGGCATAGACTGAGCACATAGCATTTTTTGCCTAGTTTTATTTGATTGAAACAGGATCAAGTGGCTGGAGCAGCAGGTTCCCGCAGGAGTTAAAAGTCACATGCAAACAGATAACAGAATGCAGGTAGATGTCCAGTCCTTCTGAATAGAAAGCTGGTAAGCAAAATAGAGAGATCCCATTCTAAAAATGTTTTCAGGTAACTATTATGCTCCTGGTAATTAAAGTAAATGTGCATTGTGGCTGCTTTATTAAGCAAAAGATGAATAAAATATTGCTGCTTAACTATTGTGCAATCATTTCCGCATGCAATTATTTTTCACAGCTTGAATAGTCTACAAAGCTATTAGCTCTGAAAAGTAATCATCATTCACATATTCATCAAGCGTGTGAATAGTTGTCAAGTAGTCAAGTGATCCTGGACCCTGGGCTATTCAATATAACCCAATGGTTAATGCAGCATTATGTATCCTACTACAAACTTGCTTCCAAAGGTACCACAGGTCATGACCAATTGACAGAGAAAATTAATTTGTTCACATATTTTAAAAGCCTGATCACAGACATAAAAGTCAGTCTAAGCTTCAAATTACAGAACACAGCACTTTGTAAAAGGTTTGCAAAGCCATGGTTTAATGCAACAAAGCATGAAATCCCTTTCTGCATACAGCTCAGATCTATGGATCAAATTCTGCCCTTTGCAATCATGCTGCAGTTGCCTTTGAAGTCACAGAGACCTGTGCTTGGATAACTAGAGCTCAGTGTAACCCCAAGTAACTAACTGTGATTTGAAACCTGAAAGGGTCCCAAACGATGCAAGGAGAGTAAACATTACCTTTTCCTTCCCTTCATTGTGTTTGGATTAATATGGTCATTATTCCCTCCTTTCAAACAGTATTTGTTCAAAAAGCTGAAATCATTCAGGATGTGAAAAGCAACATTAAAGGAACATATTCCTAAAAGATGAGGCAACAAATTTCCCTAGACTCCCTTTGCTGACAACAGAGAACATAAAACCGCTTCCCTCATAAGCTGTTCCTTCTGTCCACCATAACCTCCCAGCCAACTGAAACCACAGGAGCAAGACTTTGCGACAGAAAATTCTACTAATGGCTTAGACTTGCATCTGTGCTTGGCCATTGATTGTCAGACATGACAGGCAGGTTTTCGTACAACCATATTACTTCAAAACTGGAAGTAGAAGGTGTCTGTCTGGAGGAATGTGTTTTGCCTGCATATGAGTCTCTGACTTGGCCAGAGCATGACTACTCTGAAATGTGAACATCGTTAATTAACTCTAGATCTCACACTCATGAAAAGTTGTGATATAATACATAAATGGAATCTGTGCCTGTCCACGTCCTGGATAACGTCTTAGGTAATGCACTTAATAACAGCATCTCTTCAATTACAGCGTGCTTTGGCACTGGCAAGGGCCCCTGCAGCTTGTCTGAATTTCAACTGCATGCTGATTCTGCTGCCAGTATGTCGAAACTTGCTCTCCTTCCTCAGAGGATCAAGTGCGGTAAGATGAAGAAAGAATTTCAAAATTTATGAAAGATAATAAGCCAAGCAGCCTTGCAAATATACCAAGCAATTCCATCCAAGTTCCCCAAATATACCGTACTTTGGGGATGTCCTCTTTTAAGAAGTAGATAAATGTCGAGTTTTGCTATGAGCAAGACTGAGGTCTGTATGCCAATGGTCTGTCTAGAGCTCTGTTGAGAGGTTTAGCCTTGAATTAGCCTCCTTCGAGTCTTCCCTTTTCTCTTGCCTCCTGGGCATCATGCTGCCCTGGATGAAAAGTCCCTCTTCTGTCTGGCAGCAGCTGTGGGTGGTGCTTACACACATTTGCCCTGTTCATCACCGATGCAACACCCATTTATAGAGGAAGGTATTAGCCCATGTCTTCTGTCTTTGCATGTCCAGTTCTTAAAGTAAATGTAGTCCTTCACAGACTTTCAGCATGGGACTTTTTTCAGCTGGTTCATAAATTACATTCTTTCTTGTCTGAGCAGCATTTCCATCTCAGGATGAAAGAGTTCACAGGCCATTTGACCATTTCTAGCTCCCAAATGCAAATGTTATATACAGCACTGAGGAACCACCACTAAGAAAGGGACGACTGATTCTAAGTGACAGCTGGAGAGGCCTCCTGTGATAGTACTGACTGTATCACACTGCTGAAATCTAGATCTCTGGCTATTACAGCAGAAATAATGCAGACAATGCATGCCATGGTGCAGTGAAAAAGCAATATTCTCCTCAACATCGTGAACTGTCCTTCCAAATATATAATGATTCCTCCTTTCTCTCTAGCCTCTTTAATATACACATGGTCAACAAAAGTAGTTCACAGGAGTTGGTTTTCATCTGTAAATCTAGCACAAATTCTTTCATGCAAATGAGATGGCCTGTGGGGGCTGAAAAAGCCGAGCAAAAGAGGAAGCAATAAAATAGATGCAGTGTTTCAACAGTCCTTCATTGGGGAAGAGAGTGGGATCCAAAGTAATGAGAACATAATCAGAGGCAGCACAGGCTGTACCAGCATCTAGTACATATATCCTGATAGTCAGTGTGGCTGAATAAATGAGACCTGTCTGCCACATTAAGCTCCTAAATTACATTTAGGAGTAAGGCCAGTGCCCTGGCCTTTTTAAGGCATAACACTTAGGAATATGAAGTTGGAACCACACAGACCAGGCTCTCAGTCTTGTGCTATACCCCTTCAGATGCTGGGATGCTACAGAAGCAGACAGCCGTACCCGCCATGTACAAAGGAAAAAGAATAGTAAGTAAACCTGTAGGGTTAAAGCTGTTCTTCCCCTGCCCTGAGAAAGATCAGCTCGTATCTGCCAAAACGTAGAGCTGACTCCCCAGGCTGCAGAAGTCAATAATGAATGTAAATTTAGTAAGAATTAATGTTGCCATTGGATGAATGCAACTGGAAAATATCAATGAGCTCTTGATCATACAAGGCCTTCATAAAGTCTGAAATAGATTCCACAGCGGTCGAGCTGAAAGCAGGTTGGGCAAACGTCTTCTGAGGTCAGAGCAATGAAAGAGCTGAAGACACTTCTGGAGATGGTACTGGAAGGCTAAAAACTGATTCCAAGGAATCAGAGAACTGTATTCCAGCTGGGACTTTATGCTACTTGTCCTGAATTGCGCATCTCCTATCATCTATCACTTGACTTTTCTAACCAGGATCCCGACAAAGCTGTCCCTCTTATCTTAGTATTCAAGCTACAGAGTAAGTCCTTCTGCCTCGGGCACTGGGATACAGTCTCACTCAGGCTACACCCAGTCTGCAAGTGAGAACCGTGCAGAGATCTACAGCTCCATTTCTGCTGCCTGCCTGCAGCTCGCTCTCTTGCTAATGGTGCTGTACGAGGAAGCGAAGGGCTCTGAGGGGGAGCGGGGGGGGGGGGCATAAAACAGGGCTGTTAGATGGAGTTTGTTCAACTTCAGCTGCTTTTTGCAATTAAAAAAATACTTGTGCTTGTTCTGCTGTTGTCTCTAATTAGCTATGCTCTGCAAGTAACACCTGTGAGGATGTCTTAGGAAAAATCAGGATTTAAAAATGTCACATAACTTACTGAAAAGTTAGTGACCTTTCCAATGGCAATGTCATTGGGGTTAAGTAGAGGGCAGAATTGTTCAACCCCACTGTTCAATAGGAATGTGCTGGCAACTCTTGCCCTTTACCTCCTGCCACCCAGAAATCATATGCTACAAAGTTATTTGTTATTAATTGAAAGAACAGCTGTATTGTCTTTGCATGCCCTTTATTGCTGTATTCATCGCTGTTGTTAATGAGCCTCACTACTGAATCTAGCTACAGCGTTTTGCCATTGCTTGGCCTTCTGCTTCTTAAACAGAAAGTTCAAGGCAGTCAAGCCAAGTTGCCACTTCCTCACTATGCTACAGTTTATTCTACAATCTTTTTTAATTATGTCTCAAGACACATGATACAGAGAAGGCCAAATTTCTCCTGGTTGTTGTTATAGTCTACTGAGGTCATTGCAATAGCCCCAGAGTGTTAGACTTTGCCCTTTAATCAGTGTCACAGCTGGAGAATAACCAAAGGAGAGAATTGTTCCCTGCTCATCTATTTTATCTGTACAGTTAATACGCATGGGATATTTAGAAACTTACTGGTATGGAAGAGTAAGGCCACTGCTGGTATATCTCCACTAAGCAAAGAACAAATCAGAAATTAAATTGTTCTGGTGTTTCATCATCCCCTCTTCTGTTTCACTCCTGGATGGTTGGGATGATCAGCCCACCCTATTAGCTGGGACGATACATTACCTTACCCTGCCATCTACAAAGTTACTGTCCGGCACACAGCTGGGAGAATATTTTGGTCTCTCTTAATTTGTTGTGTGAAACATCTACATGGTTCTTATGAGGAAATGTTTGTGTTAGTTTGCATGGTGTTTTCTTCCCTTTGCCAGTCAGCAAAAGCAATATAAAGATACAATACGGATAATCATGCTTTCCACTGTGTGGAGACAGCAGGAAAACTCCCACTGATTGCAGCACAATTTAAATGGGGCCTGTTAGGAACCTGTCATCATTCTTAATGAAAATATCATTCTGTTTTTCTTAAGAACCAACATCTTCAGTTTGTATCGGCAGAGATTTTTTTCTTTCTGTTTCTTTTCGGGTAACTCCAGCAACAAGTTGTAAGTGAATGCCTGGCAAGTACAGCCAGTATTCTGGGGAGGGAATCACTTCATATTACCGAGCATAACAGACTAGTACATTTGGGGTGGGAGCTCCCTGAGACAGTTATACCCAAATTTTACAGTCCATTTCTACAGTGTGAACCACAACAGGATCCTGATGCTAGGTGGCAACTTGAGACTCTACCAAGGCAGCCACCCTGCCACGGCAGACTGTGATCCCTCCTTCTGTTTAGAATGTGTAATTTCACTCAGATAAGATACATACTTTTGTCATACTGGATGTTAAGTTTTTTCTCATTATCAAATACTTCATTTCAATGGTACATGTTAAAACATAATCTGTTATTCCTGTATTCTGAAGTATGGGGGGAAATGTTTTTTGTCTATATTTAGGAATTCCAGATTTTTACTAGCAATGCCACCAATTGTTGTGCTCAGGGCCTCTCTTTTTGCTCCTGCATTTAAATAAGTATGCAGAGACGTCACAAATAGTATTAAAATACTTTTTTTCTTCAAACCCAAAGTGTTGCTCTACCCGCGTCAGACGACAGCTGGACAGGAACCTCACCTTTCACAAAATGGTGGCATGGATGATCGCCCTTCATACTGGTTGGTATTCAAATGTTTCTTTGTTTATTGCTTTCTCGTGCATTTTGCACAGAATCCGGGTGGGATTCAAGTACTTAAGGATATGGGCAGAGACCTGATTTCATTAACCTAAAGGAGTCAGCATGTTCTAAGGCTTAAATCAGTTTCCAAATACTATTCTGCAACTGGCAGAGAGCAAAAGATAAATAAGAACGAATACTTTTCTCTTGAACTGCCAGCACCATTTATGCCACTGGTTAATAAAGGGTGTTTGGCGATGCCCTGAGAACCAGATACCCTGGCTTTAATTCTTGTTTAGACTTACTTCTTAGCTGGCATGTCTGAAACAATTAATAGAAATGATGGAGGAAAAGGGTATAAAAAGCTTGGACATGGAAATGTTTTCATCTTTTATCTCTCATTTCCTAAACTAAGGGGTTTATATCTTTTTTTTTTATCAAATTTGTCACTTCTCAATGCAAGTACCTTACAAATCATATATCCTAGAACAGTCTTAATATCAGTAGATTACTTGAGCTGAGCAGGTTCCCTTTCTGAGCTGTGGCTGAAATCTCATCACCACTTCATAGAAAAGGAGTGGGACAATGCAGTTAATTAATGTAAGGCCACAGAGGAGGTCTGCAGCAGAGATGGATTGTTTGGGGGTGTTAGATCTGTACCCATCAGGCCCTGTTTTGAAGGTGAATAAGTATTTGGTGATACAAAAGGGGAAAAATTTTGCGAAGTGTTGTACGGCTTACCCCTGCAATAATGTGTAGTGGAAATAGTGTGAAGCACCTCAGCTGTACTGGGTTTGTGGGACACGTCCAGCTCAGCGAGAACATTATCAGTGATTATTAGCTATACAGCAGAGCAAAGCAGTGCTAGCAAATGTGACACCAAAGAGATCCAGATTCACTTCTTGGCTCTTCTACAGAATTTCTGGATGATCCTGACAAATAATTTAAGCCATCTCATGCTTCAGTTTCCCAGGCATAAAATTAGGGTACTGCTCTTCCACTTGAATTGCTGAAAGCTGGAAACTTCTTCCCTTTACTTCTTTCCTTCCCCCACTCAAAAAGACATAAACTTCAGATGGTAAAGCTTTAATGGTAAAGCGTGTCGGTGATCTGAAATTGTGACGAAGAGGGTGAGAGTGGCAAAGGTCTTAAACTGCAGCTGCCAAATGTTACAAAGTTTAAAATGATAGCCAAACCCACTGAGTACCTTTATTGTGCTTAACCCTGATTATTTCTTTCCTGTCACTCCTAGCAATTCACACCATCGCACACTTATTCAATGTAGAATGGAGTGTGCAAGCCCGTGTTGAAGAGAAAGGAACTCTGGCAGCTGTGCTTTCTAGCCTTGGTGATAACCCAAATGAAAGCTATATCAACTTTTTTAGAAAAACTATTGGGGTAAGTGACATCAGGCTGTGAAGAATCAGTATTACACTTGGTTAGATGACCACATAAAACAATCTGAGCAGAGTGCCTATTTCTGGTGTGCACAGTCTGGGTTTGGACCATCTTGCAGCAAAACTCTGCACAATTCATTCTTCTATATTTGTGAGCAATATTGTTGCTGAATTTTGGTAGTATAAACTTTTTCACCTCAGGATTTCAAAGTAGTTTTAAAACATGACATAAAAACAAATACCCTGCAAAAAAGTCTTCTGACTAAGGTAGATGTGGCATACAGAGAGGCACACTGATATCAAGGCAAAAGTTTTGAACGTGGGCTCCTTAACTCTGGTTAAAAAAACACCAAAACAACACCAAAATAAGGAACTTCCCCATTCCTCAGAAGCGCTGAGCATCCGATCTCTGTATGAGTTATGAGACCCACAGCTGCACAATGCCACTGAAAAGGAGCACTTTCATTTACCTCCCTAAATATGGATGTAACAACAGAGCTGTGCAGAAGTGTTCACTTTCCCCAGGCCCGTACTGCTGAGCAGTGGCAGAGTGAGAAACAGTGTTTGGTGTGTGAATTGGTGGAAAACCCTTTCTACTTCCACTTACTTTAGTACAAGTAAATCTGAAGTGCAACAACAGCGGAGTGGGATTGGGGCATTGTTGGCATGCAAAGTCAAGGAAGGTGACTTAAAACCTACAACAAGGTACAGGATTTGTCGAGTGGGACGACCGATGGTTCAGCTGGCTCTGCTTTGATGCAACCCCTTCCTTAGACCAACGTGTGCAATTCTTTCACAGAATCCTGTGGGGGGCCTGTATGTGGCTTTCACGTATTTGGCTGGTCTCACTGGTGTTATCATCACACTGGCCCTCATACTAATCATCACGTCATCCACCAAAACCATCCGAAGGTCGTATTTTGAAGTCTTTTGGTACACCCACCATCTCTTTGTCATCTTCTTCATTGGCCTTGTCATCCATGGTGCTGGGTGAGTATTCGCACTTATCACACAATACACGATAACTACTGTATCATAATGTAAAGCCCTCTACACATCTAAGTATAGGGACTTAGGTCACTAAGCAGCAGTTATTTTTTATGGTAATGATGGGCCAACAGAGGCTCTGAGAGCCAAGAGGCTCTCACTGATACATGCAACAAGCTATTCATAGGCATGAGGCTTTATGGGACTTGCATACTTAAGCTCACTCAACTTCTTCTGGTATTTTAACGGGAAAGCTCTTTTCTAAGGTTCCTGTTTCTAATTGTTAATTTATCTTTCTCTCCTAAAAGGAATTGCATCCCACACATGCATGTAAGAATGACATAGGGCCCAGGATTTTGTTGGGTAAATGAAAACTATAATAACACAGACTTATCTTTCAGACTTGGATGAACTTTTAATATCAGCAACATTTGAGAATAGATTTTTAGCTGTTGCAGCTCAAATAAAGGCAACTGTAAGTTTTGTAACTTCCAAATGCCAAACATCTTTTTCCACTGTTGGCTCATTCCATACCTTCTTCTGAAATAGCTGAAAAGCCTAATGAAACAACTTCAGCACTACGCAAACACAATTTTAGCACTTAGAAAAATGAAATTTAGTTCCATTTTATAAAACCACAAAATTGATGCATAAAGAAAAAAAAGGGCTAAATTATCCAAGCCACATTTCATAGTTCATAATTATACTGTATTGTCCATTTTAAAGGAAATTCTAGGTGCACTAGAAAGTGTGCTTTAAAAATGCCCAGCAAAAATGACTATTCAAAAACACTTCCTCTCAGTCCAGTAGTGCTAGAAAAAAGACAGAAATGAGACTACAACAGGAAGAACAAAAATAGAAGGCAGATAAGAATCACCACCAGCATATTTGTCCATTCCAACTTCCAAAAAAAGGAGAAGGTTTGAGTAAAACCTGTTGAAGGAAAAGAACAAGTGGTTCATGTTTTCTGCGGCAAATATTGTATAGTTACTGGCAAAAGGTCCAAATTTGCCAGTAGTTATGACACAATGCTATCAGAGAGCAAGCGTTGCTCTTCCTAGAAGTCAGTGAGGAGCATATATTTCATAAAAGTTGACTTTTTATTTACTTGGATATTCAGTATACTTCCACCATTTTAATTGCACTGTACTGAAAAGACAAGAGTTTAGGCAGCAGTGGGGTTGAACTTGGTTGTCAGAGAAGTTCAGCTATCCTTTGGAAGGAGATAAACACAGGAATATTATTATTTGTAGAGGGAAGGATGATATCTGGGTGTGAACTCAGTGGCCTCGCTTATTTGGCCTTAAAGGCAAGAATGACATCTTGAGTTTAGAGAAAATATTAATACATTGAAAAATATTGGACAGGCTTTTTGCACTCAAGGAAGGCATCTTAGGTGGATGTTATGGAGCAAATATGGCCTGACAGTCTCAAAGTAACAGAGAGAGGCATAGATGTCAGTTTATCTCAGGAGACAGAAGGCTGTGCGTCAAATATACATATATATACGTACATATATGTATATACTGAAAACTGAACCAGAGATAATAGAATCAAAGGGGCAGATTCTTGTCCATTACAAGCTGTTACAGCACTTTTGCAGCACTGATGTTTTTTGTGCATGAGCTATGTGTCACAGACAGATGTCCTGAACTTCCCATGACCGTAAACGTAAAGAGAGAGTACAGAGATGCAGATTAACCTGCTTTGGAAGCTAAAGTAACACTTTCAGCCGAAAAAGAAGTAATTATAAGGCTATACTACTGAAAGCTTAATTGCAGTACTCAAGGAGCATCTACACTGAGTAATAAGGGAAAATAAGTGGTTTCCTTCTCTTGTGCAGGGTACCAGCATTGTCAAACCTTGAATGGAGCATAGGGCAAGGCAAAAACCCTCAGGCCCACTTTCCCTTAAGCAATGGGGTGAGAAGTGGCAGGAAACGGGCTCCTCCTGTTCCCGTAACTCATCCCAGCGGGGCAGCTCAGCTGAACCCGCTGTCACTGGTGGGGAAGTAAACTGCAACTGGTGATGTTCCTGCAAACTGCAACTCGTGATGCTCCTGGGACAGTGTCATTCCTTCCCTTTATTTTTCAGGCAGGATGTTAATCAAACCTTTAATGAGGAAGAGGTTCATTAGTAATATTTATGAGCAATGCAATCATTTAACTTTCAAGACTGTGAACAGGCTAGGCATACATATGACTTTGATACCATGGTTTTTTGAAACATCATAAACACAGTCTAGTTAATGGAAACTGAGCTAGAAAAGCAGAAAGAGAAGTCGTGGGAAGAAGATATCAATCGAATCATGTTGGCAGATAACTGATCAGAATCAGACCGTTTCTAGGGAAAGGCAGCAAATCTCAATCTGAATTTCTCTACTATGACCCTCGGCCTAATAATTGCCATCATTTTGGGGATTCTCACTTACCCCTGAGGTTGACAGAACTCCAGACAGAGGCAAGAAATAGTGAACAAGGTCAAAATATATTTTTCCCCCTCAAAACTGAAACTGTCTTTCAGCACTAGCTCCGCCACTGGAAATATAGCTGAACTGGAGCAATCAGGCTTCTCTATAATACAACAAAAAACAACAACACAACCCCCTAACCAAGCAAGAATATAGAGGCCAGATCATCAGCTGACGCAAGCTGGTATAGCTGGCATAGCTGCTTTGCGTCAGAAGCATTTGTGTTCATTCACACCAACTGAACAGCTACTCCACAGCTTTAGAGGGAGAGGAAGGGTCAAAGGAAGGATGTATGTTGGAAAGGGCTCTCCAAGTTTCTAAGATAAACAACAGAAATAATTTCTGTACCTGTCCCTAGGAAATTGATTACTTTGCCCACTCCAGATTTTGTTTTCACTGAATTAAAAAGTAGGGTAACTCTGAAAAGAATGAAGCTTTCCTATTGTGACCATATCCTGGAAATGGTAATGGACATACTTCTCAGTTCTTCACCTAATCTTGTAGTCAGTATTTTCCCCCACAAACTTTTCTCCCCATTTTTATCACTTTAATAGCAATTCTGTGGGTTGATTAGAGCAGTAAAGCTGTATCAAAGCTGTAGCACTGCAGAAGTCCACAACTGTACATAAATAGAGTAGTACATAAATGGAATAACAATAAGGGACAGATACCTTCATTTTCATTTCATTGCCTTAATGATTTTTATTTTTTTCCAGGCGTATTGTACGGGGCCAGACAGCTGCGAGTCTGGATGAACATAATCCAGAGATTTGCTACAAGAACTTCACTCACTGGGGGAAGAAGGGGGCTTGCCCAATTCCCCAGTTTTCAGGGAATCCTCCTATGGTAAGAACAGTTGTCTTCAGTGTAAATCCAATTTACAATGTTTACGCTGTACTCTTTTTGCTAAATAACACATGCATTTGCTGTCAAAAAGCAGCTATGTAACCCCCAGTGCTCTTCAGTGGCAGCTTTCTCTACATAAAGCAATAGATTTTTAAACAATGGACTAAAAGCAGAAATGGACTACAGACAGACAGACAACCCACTTCCACTGTGCCATAAAATGAGCACAATTAACAGGCAAAGCAATGAGAAAATAGTACCTGAGAACTGTTTACCCAAAATGTATTTTGTGGCTTGTGGGGATTTCTAGAAAGTGCTATAATCCACATAATAAATCACTTCACATTATTAATGGACTAATGATAATTAAAAGAAAATTAATGCCTCTGGAAATGTGACATTGAAACTTCAGGGTTTAGTGACTAACTGGGCTGGTTGTTCATTCACATCTCAGACTGATCTGTTAACAGAAACTACATCTTTTCCTGCAGTAATACAGACCTGAGTCAATAATACATTCAGAGCTTTACTCCACATTTCACTTAGTTACCTTAATTTTTAGACAAATATCACTCTTTGCTGTCACTCTAGTAGCAACGAAAAAGCTAGCTGCAACCCTCAACAGAGAAAGAAATTCCCTGTCTGACCAGAAGTAATTTTGAAGGTGACATATCTCTTAAAGGTTCCCTAATCTAGATTACCTGAATTTCACATCTGCTTGTAGCATTTCCAGGACTTGATTTAATCTAAGCTGCCATCTTCATCATCCGGCTTCTCATTTTATTCTGCTTACAGACATGGAAGTGGGTAGTAGGTCCCATGTTTTTGTACCTGTGTGAGAGGTTGGTGCGGTTTTGGAGGTCACAGCAGAAGGTTGTTATCACAAAGGTATGTGTTGACGTTACATTTAACACCAGGCAAAACATTATCCATTTTTCCAAATGGTGCAGCAAAGCTAGTGGCTCCTACGCAGCAGACAATGTTATCAGTGAAAGGAATGTTCCGGCTGCTATCGTGGTGTTAACGTCTAACTTCTAAATGCAGCCTGCCTCTAAAAGAGAGCAAGAAGAGGAAGGTAGCTAAGGCACAGGACTGACTCTTAGGAAAGAAAAATTAATTTTCTTTGTATTGAATGAAAAATTCCACAATGTGGAAATTCCACAGCCTTAAGAATAATTTAAGATACCAAATCTTTGCTTTCAAAACTACCCATATGTTTAGGAATTCTGATTCTTCAGCAGAACAAATGACTCTTGAAAAGGAGAGTTAGGGGGTGCCTATTTTGTGCGGCCAAACCTAAGGTTGAGCTTCCATTCCACATGGTGTGTTGCAGAGATATTAATGTTGGTTCTGAAGGTCTGACAGACAAATTAGCATGGCAGTAAGCTCAAACATATAAAATCTACCCTGGCCTTTCCCAGTGTAATTTCCTCACATGGCACCGTGCTGCATCTTGTGGACGTACCCTGTTCAAATCATAGCAGGGCTTGGGGGATGACATTAGATGTCTCTACTGTGCTCTGGCACGATGCTGACATGTAGGAAGGCTCCTATATGCTAGTGTGCTTTTTGGTAATTTTACCAAAATATCTCTGAGCCTTTTCTACAGCATATGTCTATGGCACCTGCTTAGTGCCCTATTGGCAGATAATTAGCCACTATTTTTAATACCTACATAAATAGATAGAGAAACTTGATTCTCCCTCTTGCATATCTCTTCTGAAAAATGAAAATAACCTTGGCAGACAACTTTAGGATTAAAAAAATCATAGTGACAGAAATATTAGCCTTGCTTCTAGAATATTGCTTCTATTTATTCTTGGCTAAAGACAGGCAGAACGCAAATGCCCATATTATAGGTCCCACCCAGCTATAACACGAAAACATCAGTTTCTGGTGGTACTATCTATTCAATTCCCCATCTGTATGACAGCCCTATATTTTTGTCCCTATATATACAGTCAGATCCATTAACACTGTGGTCTGTGCCACTGTGTTTGGTGCATCTGGAATTAACAATGTGCATACATAGATCTGGTGATGTGTTACAAGATATGCCAGTCTGACCTGTCCCTTTTGGAGTGACTGCAAGCATGGTGTGAAAAAGTACTTCAACCAAAAACTGAGCATCTTTTGCAGTCTTTCATCTGGCTGTCAGGTGCTGTTCCTCACTCCCAGTTCTGCTGGGAACAAAGTTTCACCTGCTTTCCTTGCTCTCATAGCAAAGGATGATGTTAGTGATGGAGGATGTAGTTACATCCAGTGAACAGTGAAGACACCTTTTTCTTTTCCCTTTTTTCCCCTTATCTCTCTCACTGTAGGTGGTCATTCATCCCTTCAAGACAATTGAGCTCCAGATGATGAAGAAGGGCTTCAAGATGGAGGTCGGGCAATACATTTTTGTCAAATGTCCAGCAGTGTCTAAACTGGAATGGCATCCATTTACATTAACCTCTGCTCCAGAAGAGGATTACTTCAGCATTCACATCCGTATTGTAGGAGACTGGACAGAGGGCTTGTTCAATGCTTGCGGATGTGATAAGCAAGAATTCCAGGAGGCATGGAAGTTGCCCAAGTACGTACAAAGAGTCTCCAACCTTTACCAACCTTGGTAAAGTCGACCAACACCTACAATAGCTTCAATTTTGCTCAACCAGTTTGGTGGCACCTGTGATATAATCCTTAACTACTTCCATCATGGATGTGGGCCTTAAATGGCTCTTTACAGTTTCTTCCTATCAACCCTACCTCTTCTTTTGCTGACTAGTATTCAGCCCAAATGTGCATGGTAGCAGAAAAACACCTTACCTTTTTATTGTTGTTTTAAATGGTGCTAATAAATATTCACTATTGATTTATTAAGTGTACTTTCAATTTCAGAATAGCTGTGGATGGCCCCTTTGGAACAGCGAGCGAGGATGTATTCAGTTATGAAACTGTTATGCTTGTTGGAGCTGGAATAGGGGTCACCCCCTTTGCATCTGTACTCAAGTCTGTCTGGTACAAATACTGCCACGATTCGACCAACCTAAAACTCAAGAAGGTACGTGTCGTCTTTCCCAGAACCCATGTAATTGTTCAAGGGCCGACAGCCCAAATCAAAACAGGCCCAGCAAAGGCGATCTGGCTTCAGACGTGTGTGAGTCCTACGAGAAGAGTCCAGTTACCTCACAAGACTAGCAGGCAAGGAAGCAGGAGGGTCAAAAGCAAAAACATAATAAAAGGAGAAATAGCCTGTGAGCAAAATGACACATGCAAATCCTGACTGTGGCCTTGGGGACTTCCATGTGCAGTGGAGATGCTGTTCAATCTGCATGAGAAACATAAAGTCCAAGGCACTAATACAGCCTATGCAAATGTTGCATTCCTTCCCTAAACACAGAGAAAGAACAACTTTACGTCAGTGGAAGAGCACTGCTACCATCCTCCTCTCCCCTCCTGCCCCTGGAAACTCCCTGGGCAGAGGTGCATGGTCACACTCTGCAGTTATGGTCATATTCACAGAACAGAACTGGTTTTGTTACCTGCTTTAATTTACCTTGCCTGCCAGCAGACAGGGAGATAGAGTCTACCTCTAAATCATTAATTTATGTCCTAACAAACTGTTTTACAAGGATGTAAGTGGGGAAACATCATGAACTAATAATGTAACCTGCTGGTGGAAGAGAAATAGAAAGATGTTTCCTTGTTCTTGCAGTCACTCATTCTGCTTCACAACCCTCCCAGCGTCAAAACTCCTAAATACCCTTGATACCAGCCTACCCATCTACCGAAGTGGTCAGGGCAATTTCTACAAGAGCTCTACAATCCTCATTCTGCCAGCAGACATAAACCAGAAACCATAAGTGCCTATGTCCCCTGACAGCTCACTCTTGTCTCTTCCAGATTTATTTTTACTGGCTTTGCAGGGACACTCATGCTTTTGAATGGTTTGCTGACCTCTTGCAGTCTCTGGAGGCTCAAATGCAGGAGAGGAATAACGCAGACTTTCTCAGCTATAACATCTACCTTACAGGCTGGGATGAATCTCAGGTAACAGCACAGAGGAAAACATCACTTCCATATGCACTGAGGCTGATGTTATCAAGTCTGTTATGTTTTGATAAATGTTCAAATGGTCTTTATCTTGGGCCTCCATCTGGCTCTCAGAAGTTTCACATGCAGACAGGTATTACCCATCAGAAGTTATATGGGATCAGCTGCTAATGTGCATTCTCAATTCCTTTCTGGTTTACTCTGGTTGTGCACTCTGGGAAGCAGTCTTTCCTCACAGCAGCAACCTCAGGTGACCATGCAAGTCTCTCTAAGACAGCTAATACTGCTTAAAGCATAATTAATGGCATTTGGGACTGAAGAAGCTAATGCACAAAGTTTGAGCGATGGCAGCGTATTTGTTTCAGGACTCTTGTGAGTTCTCTATCTGGTCCCATGCATGGAGGTTGCTGTGGGGATACAAAGGAGCAGCTCTTCCATGAGCCACTTGCGAATGCGTGATTGAGTCAGGAAAGGTGCTCACTCTGTTACTTTTAGGGATGGTTTATTTTACTTACAACTCAGCATTGTAAAATTCACCATGTGCCTAAAGTGCTGTAGCTCAGCTAGACAGACAGGGAGGGGTAGGAGCAAGGTAGGAAGTTACCACACATGCAATGGAAAAAAAAAAAACCAAAACCAAAACAGGAAGGAAAGAAGAAAAGTCACACAATTTTTCCTTGGGAATAAAGTTACCTGTAACTTTTTTCTCATCTAAAAGTGCTGCAGAACTCTGCAAGGCCTGAACTTATGCCCTTAACCACATCTTCTCCTCCTGGCTTTACTTAGCTTAGCTGGTCTAGGTGAAAGTAACACAGGGAGGGTGAACAAGACCTCCTCATATGGATCAAAGCTTCCAGAGATCAAACTGGGAGAACTTCATTAAGGTCAAGGGAGTTGTATTATTGTACCTGAAGTGAAAGTTTTAATTCATAGCTTTATTTTACAGTTCTTAGACTAAATCAGTTCATTGCAAAAGAAATGTAATTAATTGCTGTGTTCAGTGCTTCAGAGCTTTAACTCTTGAGATCGCCCAGTCTGCGGAAAAGGAGGAGATGATAGACACTGATAGTCAGGACTTTACCAATGTTAGCTTTCCTTGCTAAACACCATAAATTCCATATTCTCAGTTTGGAAATAATTCAGTGTATATTGATATTATTTTTTTTTAACAGGACATAATGCTGCTATATCTAACTCTGTCTTTACGCTATCCTTTCTGTTTCATTTCCCATAGGCCACTCACTTCGTAATGCATCATGAAGAAGAGAAAGATGTGATTACAGGCCTTAAACAGAAAACCTTGTATGGAAGACCTAACTGGGAAAATGAGTTCAAAACTATTGCGGGGAAGCATCCTGGGTAAACCTGTACAAATCAATAGTGTCTCTGGACCTCCTCTAACTAAATGCCATAATAGCACAATCTTGTTCTTTTGGCTGATAAAGCTAGAGGAGCATTTTTTTTCTAACAATCTCCAGGTATTTTCTATTCTTGTTTCAGCCGTGGACAGGATCTATGGTCTTGACCAAATTGTTTTAACCTACAATTTTAAAAAAAATCATCCCTTTTTGGTGAGGTACTTCATGGAGTGTCTAATTACTAGCAGAAGTTTCAGAAAAAACATA
Source organism: Haliaeetus leucocephalus (assembly GCF_000737465.1). Taxonomy (NCBI): domain Eukaryota; kingdom Metazoa; phylum Chordata; class Aves; order Accipitriformes; family Accipitridae; genus Haliaeetus; species Haliaeetus leucocephalus. The sequence continues at coordinate 7,875,642 of NW_010972753.1, forward strand.
CCCCATCATTCCAGCTCAAGTAGATAGGAATATCAGATGACATCTAAATACCTCCAAAAATACTTTCTACCTCAAAAAACAAAACCTGAATATGGATGACTTTTAGCTGAGCACCCAAAATTAGTAGGGAAAAAAACAGAAGAGTTCCTTTCAAGAATTTGTGCCATAAGCTCTTTGAAGCTCTATTTCCTTGATTCCACTGAGGTCAATAAACCTGTTTCCACTGACTTCTCCTGAGCTGAGATTTAGCTCACCATTTGTTTTAGAAGCAGCAGTAAGTGCCTTGCAAGTTTTAAGGGGTTATAAGTTTTAGGGATAGACATCCCGTTCTACTTTAGTTCCTGTAACTGAGAAAAAAACTTGCACCTACAGAACGTAAGATTGATTTACATGAAGAACATCCAACTGTTCCATACCTAGCTCCTGACCATATTTTCATTTTCTTAACAGCTCCAGAATAGGTGTTTTTCTCTGTGGACCCGAGGGCCTAGCTGACACACTCAACAAGCAGAGCATCAGCAACTCAGAAGCTGACCCGCGAGGAGTACACTTCATTTTTAACAAGGAAAATTTCTAACTTCCAAGCATGTGGGAGTCGTTCAATACAAAGTCTAAAGACTGGATCTCTTTCTCTGTTTGGAGTCTGGGAAGGACAGCCCAGCTTCTAATCTCAGCTACACTAACACAAATCCCTTTGCTGCTTGGGAATTATTTTGGCTCTGTGGTAGAGTAAAAGAGTCAAGTTTTACCTTAGGGAAGTTTGCACTGCCCTCTGCGTCCTGGCAATTTAGTAGAAATCTATTTTCTTTGTCTGTGTGAGGATATTTCCCCTCAATTAACTGCCTTTATCCTCCTATTATTCATAATGACTGCTGAAGGGTCTAGGCAGCCATATGCATTTGGGAGACAATTCACGCTGATGAAGCTTAATGCTATTAAACAATAAAGCGTTCTAGCATAATGCTTGCTATTAGGAGACAGTTTATCCTGGCTCCAGCCAGTCCCTGGAACTAGGGGGATTTGGGGAAGGGAAGGGTGACTGGGAAAGATTGTTCCTTGCAAGAGGAAATCTCCTTTGCACACCAGCATCTTTCAGGCTTCCGAATACAAGCCTAAACATCTTGTCCAAGAGATAACGCAGGCAGCTGAAAAGCAGCCGTTCCTCTTAAGGAAAGCAGACAACTGGAAAGGAACCACCTGGATTTCTGAGTCGCACCCCCACCCCAGCTGTGGGGGGATGACGAGGACAGAGTCAAACCAAGTCCCACACCCGGCACGTGAGCCATCGCTTGGCTGCTTCGAACGCTCTCGGTTTCACATCTTCAAATTCACGGTACAGGGATCCAGACAAGAAGAGATTTTGTGTTTTCAAGACTGCCATTTCTGATTTTCAAGGCTGAAGAAACTTGTTGCTAAATGATTTAATAGGTATTTTCTGAAGCATTCTTCAATGCATACAGTGCTTTTGGCCCTACTGTTCCTCTTTGATAGTGAACCAGCTTTGAGAAAGCAATGATCATGTGGGCAGTAGCTGGAATAGCTATGAATAAAGTTTCTGATGTGTATAAGACACCCATACACAGCACAGTACTTCTGTATGTACAGTACAGGTAACAGATTCTTAAAAAAAAAAAAGGAACCAAAACTTTTAATACCAGCAGCAGATAAAAAAAGCATTAAAACCAGCAGCACAGAAAAAATGAAAAAAGAAGTGCAAAAAGCCTTGAAAAAGCCACAGTTTAGTATACCATGGGTCTCCTGTTCAACTCAGTCACCTGCTTAGTGACTTTTAAACTCCACAGCCAAGCTCTGCAATAGCTCTTACACAGCACAAGACCTTTCTGACGGGTTCTTACTGTCACAGAAGAAAGTGGTGGTCTCTTTCTGCAATTTCAAGGAAGTTTGTGTAGCCATCTGGTTGCATGTATCATATTTTACACCTCAACTTGCCAGACAGGATGTGTTCTCCCTTTATACCACTTTTAAATGTTATCCAAGCACTCCATGCTACTTCAGAAGGACAGCTTACCCATTCCTATTTATTATCAGTTTCTGGCAAGTGCTGGCAAAGATCAACTCTTGGTGGGGAATTTTTCAGTTCTTTCCCTCAGAAGGGCCATATTTAAATCCACATAATTCTGTTTGAAACACACCTATTAAATCAGAAGAGAACATAAGCAAAATTAAAGAAACTTCTTCTGTGGAATAAAAAATATTGCTACTGAAACATAATAAGGCTCTCATCCCATACAGAGAACACTGAAATACTTGCCTTTGATTTTAATGGAAACGTGATCAGCCTTTATACTGTTAGAAAGTGGGCAAAGAGGAATTGCAAGTTGTCTAATGGAGACAGCACATGTATTATGTGAAGAGTCTTGGAGGGGTGTATTTTAATTCACCCATTACTTTTCTAAACATTGCCATGTTTGTTCTTAAAACTCCAGGGATCTTCCCTTACTCAGCCAGTTGTAATGACACTCCCTGAGCTGCTGCACACTTGTACTAGGGGTTGCTTGTCACCTCAAACTCAGAAAAAGGAATTCTGTGCTTATTAATAAATAAGGAGGTGAGAGCTTCTCAGTTTCTTTCAAAGGTTTGTTCTATTAAATACTGCTAAAATAGCAAGCCATGCATTATCAGTCATCGTCTGAATATGAAGTTTTTTTAAAATCTCGGATACATGAGTGAAACGGATAGCACTGAAATAATACAAACATGAAAAACAAACTAGCTTGAGTCCTCCCTACTCTTCAGCAAAGCACAGAGGGATGTTAGTGGTACTGTTTTAAGTCAATGCTGCTGTCTTCTTGGGTGGTAAGGGAGTAAAGCCCTTCCTCCAAATGCTTGCCTGCCCTACAGAAGTTCCCCAAATCAGTGGTTTAACTGGTGAGCCAGCTTAAACACAGACCTTTTCTTAATAAAACAACTTTTACAACACTTACATTAGATATAAAGCCCATGCCTGTGTTAAATTCTTAGCTGTGGCTGCGACAGCACCACCACTTCCCAGGCAGGACATACAGTGCTCCTCATTCACCCGGAGGAGAAGGCTAGGACAGCAGGCTACGGGTGAGCTTAAAGGACAGTCCTCTTTTGTGGCCCAGTGCTACTGCTTGGAATCTGACCATTGCTATAGGCTGGGCCTCTCACTGAAAATTTCCTCCTTCCTTGTGTTTGGGGATTTTCTCTCTTGGGGGTGGAGGAAGGGATCATTTTCACAATAAACTGATTCTTTTGCTGTCAAATTGCCTGCCCTGGAAACAAAGGGTGGCTTCTCACCTTTGTTTGAGAAACCGCACATGGTACTGAGCAGTTCAGGCAACACTACGTGGCACCATGACCCTGCTGCAGTGGCATCTGCAAGGTTTTCTGAAACTCAGGGACGTCCCAAGGTTGCTTCTGCAGACAGTGGGGGGGAGCCACAGGAGGAGGATGGCAGTGAATGGTTGAAGGCAGGACTTGAGGGAGTTCCATGTTTCATTGATGAGGGTCAATTGCCACCACAGAACTCTTCTTCCCATCTGTACTAAGCTTCCGATTTGCTGGGTGCCAAAGTAAATGAGCTATTGTGCTTGCTCAGGCAGAGCTCTGCCACTGCCCACGCTTGCCAGGGTCTCCAGGCACCCTCTGGAATCGTCCCCACTTCCAGTGGGATCTGAACACTATAAGCAGTTTTCCCATTAAGGCTGTCCTTCAACAGTAACCTTTGGTCCTAGCTATGCCTCATCTGCAGCGATGACTCTAAAAGAGGTAAGAACCTCTTAGCACTCCTTACACCATCAGTAGAGACAGGAGCACGGTCTGTGTGGCACACACTGTTGAACTTATGCTGTACCTGAATTTACAAAGTGGACTGATGTTTGATCTGTCCTTCCATCCAGTTCCACAAATTCCCTGTTCAAAGGAAAAATGCTCTGCTGATGGCAAGAAAAGCCAGTTGTTGGATTATTAAAATAACTGTCTCAACTAATGGAAGCAACTAGGAGACCAATTCAGACTGACTGAAAAGGAAAGTTGGTCTCACTTATGGCCTCAGCTCAGCATGTTTTCCTTCCCTGCTTACATAATATTTTCTCTGTCTTCCCATACGTAGTCATCTGAAATAAGCAGTTAATTAATTCATCAATAGCCTTGATCTCCAGTTCACTGTAGTTAGTCTTACAGTTTAAGACCCTCCAGGGTGCTGGGCAGCTCTGGTTTCCATTGGCCTCATCTTGATTTTGAAAACTGGAAAGGGGCTTCGGAGGGGGCATGGCACCTGGCCATATTCAGAGAATATAATTCAAGTGAGACGTCGATATGTACTGGGTCTCATCTAGTCCTCCTTCCTTCCCTGGTACATACTTGCAAAGTGTGCACACGGGCAAATGAAATACAAGTTTTCCTAAGTTTTAACCTACAATAAAAATGCTACTCTGCCTGTTCACCCCCATGCATGTCCCAGGGGGAAACCACCCTGGTTGCAAAATAGGTCTTCCTCTTTTTAGTCTTGTAAGACTTTCTCTGCTGGGTGGGGACTTTCTGCCTTTCAGTCCTCAAGTGGTGGGTTAAACCAAATTAGAAACAGAAAAACAAACAAAAAGCTGCCTGTGAAACAGAAGGTACTTTTAAACAAACAAGAAATAATGTTAAGGCCTCATTACAGCACTTTTTCTCAGGATCCTGCTCTATTTTGGAGTGTTCTTAACAAATTAATGTTGACTCTTCTTATTTTTTCAACTTTCAGTGAGTTCTTTGCAGAATTCATAGCCAGGTGTAAGCCCTGACACCTCAAACACATAGGTATATATGCTCAAAGGAAGTTAGGAGCATACATTAAGATGCTAATGTTATAAGCATTGGCAGGATTAAGATACTCACGTCTGACTGTGTACAACAGCGTCAGTTCCACAGACACAAGCCAGAGTAGTTACTTGTCAAGAACCACACATTTGTTTTTGTATTTCATACAGACCTTAGCAATCTGCTGGTCTCATTTACATTCACCACACACAAACCAGCCCAGACTAGAAGCAAAATTAATTGCAGTAGAGTGGAAAAGTACTGAGAAACTTGCTGAAAGCTTACAAATGCTTTCCAGCTCCGTTCTGCACCTCCGCTAACCCCATTCCCTCCCCTTCCACTGGTACTTTTCTGCCTGCCTAAGTGGTGTATCTCTGCCCAGCCAGCTACCACCGATTTCTCTCCGTCCATCCTCTTCTACCAATTGCTACTATCACCCCTTCACTCACCCACTCCTTCCTGCTCCCCAGCTCTGCAAGTTTCCTGAAAATCTCCAGCTCGCACAATCTTTTTGCCAATTTTGCAAGTGCTTGTGCCCACTGCAAGTGCAGGGAGAGGCACGAGGGCTTCGCTCCCAGCTCCAACCAGTGCAGTGCGCATCTTGCATAAAATGATTCATCTGCAGTCTCCTCTGTCACTACAAATAGACCAGGGCTGTAGCCACCTCTGCATTGCTCAAACACATTATATTAGTCCCTTCCTATAATATTCTCTCCCCCTGCTTAATGATTTTTATTTTAAATTCTACAATAAAGGAAATTTATGAACTGCTCTGTTCTAGCATTTCAGCATGCATGGGTCAAATTATGTACTTTTATCCCGTAAAGCATTTGACCTGCATTTGACCCTATATCTCATTTGCATTGTTCAGAAATGAGGGAAATGGCCAAAAAACTCACTCCCCCGCAAATACCCACCCACCTTGCTGAGCATTATTGTAGAGGGAGGGAGGGGAAAGGCCAGCCGAGGAGGTGTCAGACCATCTCTCCCCCTTGGAACTGATGCTTTACAATGCTGGGAACAATTTGCAAAGCAAAGTGCCTTGCAAATAGCTCTTTGGTTGATTTTGTTTTGTACTTGTAGGTCAACTGGTGTTAAGACCAGAAAGTATGCAAATACTATTCACCATGAGTTTTATGGCCTTCAGGACAAATGGACTGCAGAGACATCTTTCGTCAAGTCACTTTTGAAGTAAAGTGTTGATGCTTCTTATGCTGGTTTTGTCTTTTTACACTCCTGTGAGTTAAACTGGACAGTGCCAAAGTCCAGGGTCTGCACTGCGGCTCTGTAAGGTTTCTCTTTGAATGATGGAGAGCACTGTGAGAATTCAGGTGGAATTTTCCTGGGTGCAGAAATGGCATAGGGAAGAACTGGGACAGGGCAATTGCCATCATCTCTTTGAAGTTAACAGGCCAAAATGTAGTTGTCAATACCAGTGTTAAGAGCTGGGCATTTTGGCACAGCAAGTGTCCAGTTTCATATCACAGACTCTCCACCCTTCTAGACTGAAGAGATTTCTACCCTGTAATCTCATGCGGCCAGGGTGTAAGTGAATAACCCTGCAGGATGACCCAAGGCTGGGCAAGCAATGAAGACAGTTGCTGCTGTGGTTTTATCACCCTCTGTGCCGTTTTCTCATACTTCCCTTTCATATGTGACAACTGATGCTAGCTCAAGCCCATTTTCAGGCAGCGAATTCACACAAGCCCTCTGAGACCTTAACCTTGCTCAGACAGCAGCAAGGAAATAATCAGCAAAGACTGACAAACCAACTGTGAGAAACACTTTCTAGAGCCAATCCCCCTGAGGGGACAGAAGAGCCCTGTAGACCATCAGCAGCTACCTTCTGCCTCAAAACTATGAAAGTTCCTCTCATCTGTTAACAATTCATGAAAGACTCACTGTGATAGGGCTGCAAATGGTTAAGTAAGTACGTGGATCATTGTCCATTACTGTTGTCCATCTCACATGCATAAATTAAGCAGTCAATAGCAAAGACCTAATGCTACAAGTCAAAACAAATAATGATAAAAACAGTGTGTAAAGGACAGCAACACGAGCTGCAATGAAATACTGCTTACAGAGGACTAACCGATTCTCAGTTACCCAATATTACTTGGTATTCACTTTACAGGAAACCTCTAAAGATTATAGTCTCTGCCACAGTTATTGCTGCAGCTGGAAGTGAGCCTTTTCCCTGCCATTTCACACCCCCTGAGGCAGGCACCAAAGCCCATGTTGCACACATAGCCAGGGAATCTTGCCTCAAGTTAGTCATTGCTGGTAATTTAATGCATGTCCCAATGCCTTTATTTGCATTAATCTGTCAGACGTTCAGCTGATATCACTGGAACAGCCATGATAATGAATGAAGTGACCAATTGGGGACTGCAGGTTCATATGCTGTGTTCCCTCCCATCACTGCCTGGGGCATACCAGCAGCTTTTCCCCAGGCAACTGCTCTAAATAACAGCTCTCCTCCAGGATAACCATAGTGATATGAGTGTTGTCCTGAGTGTTGAATGACAGGGCCAATACCTTAGCATATTTAGAACATTTGCCAGTATTCCTTGTTGATAGCCTGCAAGAAGACAATATGCTATTTAAGCCCTTTATGCACTGAATCCCTCTGTAGGAATTTGTATGCCCTAAGTCCTTTCAGGGTGGTGGGGTGGCTAACTAAATTTGCAGGATGCAGGTGTCGGTGACAGATGAGAGATAAGATCTCTGTAGCAATATTTGGGGTGGGGATCTTGAGGCCAGCAGAAAGGGAACAGTAGTCATCAGAGGAGGAGATGATGAGAGCCACTATAGGAGTCTCGGCTTGTGAGGCTGGACAGGAAAACCAGCATCTTCCAACTGTTCTGCTGCAAAAAAAATCTGCATTTCTGAGGCTTGGTCAGGGAGTGATAGATACAGGCAACTTACTACTAGGAAAATTTAAGAGGTACACCTGCATTTATGTAAGTAACAGAAGCTAGCCCCGAAACCAAGAAATGATGTTCCTTTCCAGTCATTTGCAAAGACTAAGCTGTAACCCATTAAGATGGCCACTTCCCCTTTAGAAGTAACAGATGTTCTCTCCTTATTTAGCTAATGTACACAGTCATTTAATTTGTTTCAAGATGCTGGGCCTTTCCCTTCTCCCCCTACCAGTGGACAAAACCACCGTTCATTGCCAGCTAATGGGGACAGCTTTTACATGTTGTAACCGCACAAGGAAGCTGTATCAGCAGAGAAAATACTGCCGGGGCAAGCTAGAAACCGCTGCCTTATGTGCCAAGTAGGTATTTACTCCTGCCGAGGAAAGTGTCTGTGGGAAATGTTGCCCAGGACAGGCCTTTGCATATCTTGTAAATGCCACACAAGCCACAAAGGGAACCTCTCACCTTGTTTGTCTTGTTCTCCACCCAACTCAAGAATACTCTCATCTTTTAAAAAACTAATCAAAACAGTTTCTTCCTAATATAACCACCAGCCCTTCTTCTCTTCCATCTATAACTAAAAAAATTATTTTATACGATTGCCAATACTCCCATTTTCATCGTAAACCTTCTCCTGTCTGACTTCTAACTCAGTGCAACTCTCAAAATGCTGTGACTAAAGTTTCTAAGTAGGCAGATCCCTAGCCCTCTGTTGTTGTTGCCATTGACATACCAGTCAGCACCAACATGCTCAGCCACAACCTTCCTCAGAGATCTTCATCGCTGTCCTCATCTTGAGACAACTGTTGGACTCAAATTCCTCTCTAGGACCACTGGTTTTGGGGTGGCTAATACTGCTTGTGTTCCTAGGACTGCCTGTGTCCATCCATTTCTCTTCGCAGTCAAACTGAACAGCTTTCAGACAGTAGCTGGGTTTTTCTTTTATGTTTGAATAACATCCAGCATAGCTGGGCATTGTTCCCAACTTACTGTTTCTAGGTGATGCAGTAATAATAACATCATTATAATAACAATGCTACTTCTACTACTACTACTACTACTACTATTATTACGGAGAACCAGGATCACACATTCCAGTGGCTACTGTTTGAGCAATTCTTAAACTAGGTTTCCAAGCTGGGTTTATTTGTTTAATCTGTTTTCCTAAAGAAATGGGAGAGGAGCTGAGGGAATGAATGGACTACTGAAAAAGGGAGACACAGTTTTGTAAATTCAGCTGCATTTCAGGGTTGGTCCTATGAGTTGGGAGTTTGCCTCTTATTTAAATCATCTACCTATGTGGAAAATAAAAGATAAATCTGGAGCTCTGTGTTCTTTCTTAAGTTTCTGTTTCAGCTGTTGGTGTTTTCCACGCCCCTTCACATTGCCTCTCTTCTTTGCTTTTCTCCATTTCAAGTTTGGCTTATAAAAGAGAAAACATCATGCAAATTTTTACGAGATTGTACAGCCCCTTGACCAGCTCCAGTGGGTGAATGAAGGAGGCTGGCAATATATAAGACCAATTCTATTTTTAATTCCCCAACATCTGTTCAGTATCAATAGATTATCACTACTGTTGCGGTCTAATAGATGAATGGTGGTCCCGCGTCTCTTCTCAAGAGAAAGTATTTCCAATAGCAGCAAGACTGAAATTAAAAGTGTCACATATATAGTTAAGCATGCGTACAAAAAGCTTAGTTTATGAGGCCCAACAGCTAATACAAAACCAGCCGAGGCAGAAGGCGGGCAGGTGACCATCACACACACAGCTCGAAGCCGCTGCCCTAACTCCGAGTTCCCTGCGGGGAAGTAAGAAGAGGGCCTGTGGGCTATCTATCTGCTGGCCAGCAGCGACAGGCCGTTTGCAGGCTCATGTTTCCTGGAGGCTACCACAGTTTCACAGAAAACATACGTTTCAAGGGGAATGGCACAACCGTAACTGCCCGGTGCTGTTTTGTAAGAAAGTTACTGTTACGCGTTATTACTACTACTTTTAAGACTGCAGGTGGGGCGTTTCCACCTTGGCTGGTTCCCCCTGAACGCGTTTGCCTGCTTTCCCGCCACTTCTCCTCAGGGTTCCCCGCTGCCCGCAGCGGCGCGGAGCCCGGGTCCCGGGCCCTCCCTCAGGCCGGCCCCCTCTGCGGCAACAGTCGCCAAACCCCCACCCGAGGCAGGGAAGCGCCGGGCTTTTGTACCGGGAGCTCTGAAACGCGCCGGCAGTGGTGTCTGCCCCTTAGGACGGGCCCTTTCCCACCCGCGGCCCAGCCCGGCCCGGCCGCGCTCTCCCCCCGGGCCGTGACCGGCCGGCCGGGGGAACCAGGGGAGCTTCGGCCGCTCGGCACCGGGCCCCGCCCGCGCTCCCGCCTGAGGCACCGCCGGGGCTGGTGGGCTTGCCGCCGGCTGTGGGCGCGCTGCCGCCCTTACAGGCCCTGCACACCGGGTCTGTGGGGCGATGAAAGAGGCACTCGGGATGACGACGAGACAGTTCCAAAGCAACGGCAAGAAGACCTCTTTATTGTCTCTTACAGCATACTTCTGTGGTACTGAAACAGGAGCGCGTTATCTGGCTCGGCTGGGATGTTTGCCAGTCCTCAGAACACGACAGATAAACACACTTGCAAAATCCTCAATACCAGCGGCCGAGACGGCTGTGCCTGCCCGCCTCAAAAGGCGGAGGTGCGGGCAGCCTGCGCATTCTCAAGCGCTGAAGCAGCCAGCTCAGGATTTACTGCTGCTCGTAACTGGGAAATCCCTGTGGGGCGGCAGCTTAGAGTAAGCGCCCGAGGTCCAGGGCGGTCACGTCCAGCCTCGGCTAAAGCCCGACTTGCCCAGGTGAGTTAAGCGAAGGGCGGCACAGGTGGTTGCTATATCCCCCCTCCAGCGGCAGCAGGGCCACGGCCTCAGAGAGGTTTGTGTTGGCTGCCTGTGGAGCGATTCATGAAGCCCAAACTGGAAAGCATGGATTCGCCAGCTGCTACTCCAATGCAGCCAAAATTTTGCACAACCTCCCCCCCCCCAAACCCCAAACCCCACCAAAAAAATCTAAAACAAAAGAAAAACCCAAAACAATAACAAACAAACAAACAAAAAAACCCAAACCCGAGGCAATTGCTTAGGTTTGCTTAAGATGCCAAAGCAACTGTACAAAGAGAAAGGCTTGAAAGATTTCAGCACTGACCCCTAAGCCTCAGCTGATCCAGACCTAAACCTGAAATTAAAACTACTCAGTTTCTTCCCTTCCAAAGCTAGCTTTTGCAAAGTTGTTCCCTACAAACAATCATTTCAGCTGTTGTTCAGGGGACCGATAATGAGTGCCATGAAATAGGCAACTAGAATTTGTTCACAACATTAGCAGACCATCTAACTACAACTATGGTTACAGTTCATCTAAGATTAATTTCCTAACATGTTCAACTCAGACATGAACACGATATAGCTATTACAGCACCAATCGGTGAGGTCCTTACATATTTTTGAAGACATTTCAAACTAACAAATGACATCACTCAAAACCCTGCAGTAGATTCTTGTGTGATTTGGTCAGACCAGTTCCAATAGTCACTGTAGAAGACCACACAGAAAACAAACCCTGAAGTTATTGCCTGAGATTGGATAAAGTCGTGACTGCCTCAAGTGGAGTGCTGTGAGTGGCAATAAAGGCAGTCACATCCTTGCTGTTACCTAGCCCTCTCACTTCTGCTGGCTAGTATCTAAATGCTAAATTGTATTATCTCTGGCCAGGATATCTGTTTGTATGAACGTTGTCGGAACCCTTGTTTTGATACCCAGACATCGCTGAAGTGGAAATAAGCAACAAGAGATGAAATTCTAAATGAACAAAATTATCCATGTATGACTCAAAATTGTGAGAGAAGTGGATAAATAGAAGGGATGAACATACCTATAAATGTATGTATAATATATGTCTGTGTGACAGGGTATATATATAAAGATCACCCTTGTTTTTGTCAAACAAGGACTTCACTTCATTCATCCCCCTCTCCCCCAACCTCTAATTTTACCCGGATGGTCACGAACAAGCACTGAATAAAGGCTGCCTCAAAAACTTCAGTAAACTCTACAGGAACAGACAGCAGAGAATGTTTAACTTCTTCCTAAGGTGTTTACAGCTATGATGGGGGGTTTTGCAGATATGATGATGTTTCTGATTTAGGAGGTGCTGTTCAGAAATTATTCTGATTATATCCAATATAGGCCTACGAGGAGGAGAACCTGCTGACTAGAAAGAAGTTTGAGTGTCTTGCAGCTGAGCCACCTAGTCCATCTCACCACCTTCCCCTGGGGATGGGAGATTTTAATGGCTGTGATTCTGAACTCCACGTGGTCTCTACACTGTGAAGCTACGTAAGCATAGATTACAAACTCTATAATTAACTTACGGATACGGTAGAACCATCTATTTAAAATGGTAGTGTCACTACAAAACTTGCCTTTCTGTCTCTTTTCCTTCATTCACTTGTGCTATGTGGCCCCGGTACCTTCTTTGCATGAGACAGTAACCACTAAGTGCCTGACAGAAACCATAGTGACCAGTGAGGTGTGTTTCTGTAAGCCTGATTCTCCTTTTCAAGTCATTTTAGGTCAGTCAGTGGGATGGGAGTTACAGGGGTGTTTGTAGCTGTCACTCTAGCACTACTCTGTTCCCTTTTAGAAAACTTTTACATAACAAATAAAGCTGCTGTCACAGTATGTTTCCTGTGTTTAAGAACAGATGTTTGCTGGAATATAGGAGCTAAAACCTCCGGGTACTTGACAGTGATTTAGACTCATTGGAGTGCCTCGGCAGGCATGCGGTGTTTGGCTGCAGCCTTCTTTCCATTGTGGGGGGAAGAGAGAAACCATTCCACCTACAAGCCAATGTCCACAGACCCCTTACCTGGCATAGACCCAACAGGCTAGAGTAGCTCACATGGAACATGATCTAAACATGATAGCATAGCTTTGGAGCCACTTTGCAACTGGGTTTATTGCTGCATTTACAGAACACCACATCTGAGCCAAGATACTCCCCGAGAGACAAACTGGTGCTGGCTTTGAGCTGGGAGCATCCTGCAGATACACAGGCAGAACTTCCTAGCTCAGGATATTTGATGGGGAGGTTTGGTCTGGCTCCTTGCTTGTATGACACCGTGACTGCGCTAAAAAATCCCTCTCTGAATTAAATGGGAACAAAATGACCTGGTCAGACTGTACCAGAGGCAGTGCAGTGCATCTCAATGATCAGGTAAGAATTTTTGTTACAGGATCTGCTGCCTGAACAAAACCCTGCTTTCTCTATAAGGCAGCTACTCTACTAATGCATACAGGCTACCAGTAGTTCATGTTCTCTCTTTTATGGTGTATTTAAAATATCGGTGCTCTGACATTCATGTCCAGCTCTAAATACGCTTGCTACAAGCTGGGATTTCAGTGGCTTCTGTGAGGTGCTTTAGATTGCATAAATCTAAATTGAACATACCAGGATTGTACTCATTTCATGGATCAAGTCGAGTGTAACAGGAAGACAGTCATCGGAAAGGCAACAAGTTACTGACAGACATCTGGCAGGCAATGAAAAGGAAAGTCATGAATCTGCTCCTTTACTTTCCCTTTCACACTCTTCTGTTTAGATTAACAAAATCTGCATGGGAAAAATCATGAAATCATATGTAGAAACATATAGTTCCACATATACGGGCTATACCTTAATGCAAACTCTTCTGTCCCATTAATGAAGACCCCCATTGTTAACAATAACTCATCCTCCCGATTGCAACAACTAAGAAAACATTATATTGATAGAAAATACTATTGAAATGTTGTTGTGGGTTTTCATATTCTGCAATTCAGTTTTATCCTTCAAAACAAGCTACTTGGAAATGCAACTAATGGTATTCAGCATTTGTTTTGAGAGCTATATTAAATACAAGTAGCTGTTTGTACCCACAGAGGATGGGGAAAAGAAAGACAGGAAAGAAGTTAAACTCACTAGGATACAATGGAGAATGAAAATACTTTTCCCCGAGTTTCTTAATAACCTTTCTGGACTAACAAAACTTTAACTTGCATCATCAAGACAAACAGTAAGAGGAACAGTAGACAACAGGTGTAAGAAATTAGGCCAAGTCTGGGAACTAGCCTTTGACAAGGTCTTGTCCCTAAAATGCACACACAACTTCAATAAATTTCCCAAGTTCTCACTACTGTATACAAGGGAAGGAAAGCAAGAGGAGTATTTTTCTCAGTTCCTATTTATATTGATCAAGAACACAAGGCAAAAATACAACTAAGGCAAAACTTTATTTTTTTTTTTTTGTAGAAAGAAAAATGAAGCAGTCTTATAATTAAGCCATATTTTCGAGGTTTCTTCTGCAGCAGAACCTTCACCAAGCCTCACTAAACTGACAGTCTTACTCAGTGCATCTTGTTTTCAAGTAAAGCAAAAATCCCAAATGAGATTACAAGTGGCTATTTGGAATATTTCTTCTGACCATGGCACCCAAATGCCCATTAAAGGGGGGATAACAGCCACCACTATTTTTACTCACCCACTTCTTAAACTGTATCAATCGTACCAAACCTTTTTCCAGTTGCTACCCCACTTATTTTTTCACTTTGCACAATCCCAAATATTAGTGAAACTACTGCATTTTTGTCAGTTCCACAACTCGGCTCTTGGATGCTGGCACCTAGTTCAGAAACTGCTGTCCTAACCCAAATTAATGTTAAATTATTATACATTTGAAGGTCAGTACAACGTACACATACATCTTCACGCTACACTTGCCTGTTAGGCAAATGCAATATTACAGTATTAATGTTACTTGCACTTAAGTAAAAGCGGTATTCTTATTTGTCTGCAAAGCAAGAGATTTTGAATGGTATTGTGAATTACATGTATACGTGTTCCTTCTGTAGTCTCATACTAGCAATATGTATACACAATTTAAGCAATGAAATGGTTTTTAGCTTGTTCTGTGTACAGGACACTTGCTACATGCCCTAATAGTCAGTTATCTGAAAAAAAAACCAAACCAACCAAAACCAAAAACCCAAACAAAACTGTGTAGTAGTGCTTTAATATTCATTTGTTAAAATCCAAAACAGCCTTATGTTAGCTGTTAGGTAGTTACCAGTCTCTTCCAAAGACACGGAGTAATAGAGAAAAAATTCTATCCTTAAGCAGCATCTGAGAAAACAACTTAATGTAGCTGCCACTTAGTGGCAGCAATCATTTAGGCATTTTTGGTATTGATACATCTCTTTGTCATATAATTTGTGCATTAATCAACAAAAATGTAGGCCCCAATCCAGCAAATACTTGCATGTGTGCAAATGCTTTTCTTCCACGTGGAATATTTCAAGTTAAGACTCATCAGATGAGCAAAATTAAGAACTTGCATAAATCTTTACAAGAGGGGAATTCTTAATGCATAAAACTTAACTGTATTATTTCACAGGACTAAGATCCAATTCTAGATTTAGAGAATGTAGGAAACACTCCTATAAAGAACAGATATGTTGCTTTAAGATAAATGCTTCCAAACCCAACAAGAGCCATTAGAAATGTGTGTGCCTCCTCTCTGAACACTGTAATCCTACTTGGAGTAATGTGGGTCCAGTCTTGTTGCCCTAGCTCCTGGCTACTGCATGAGGAATCAATAAAGTGCTTGTCACAAATTCCGCAGCTGTGGAATAAAATAAAATTTAAGTACCTTCAGAATGTTTTCAGATTTATAAACTATGAATTAAGGGCTGATGTCTGATCCCAGCATGTTTCCCTGAATTGATAACAATTATTACGTTCTTCATTCTGAAGATAAATTAGAATTCTGCTAGGACTAGGTAGATTTCACCTTTATCCCAGTGAAGTCACCTTCTACCTCCAGGGGAAAAGCTTAACTGGATTTTATTTCAATGTAAATGTTCATGCTTGACCAAAATGTGATGCTCATGCAATTTCACAAGCACCAGCATTCAATGTGACAGTTAGCTTTGTTTAGTCAAACATGAAGCACCAGTATTGTTTACAGTATATCCATTCTGAATTGTGTTTATAATTTGTTCCCAAATGCACCATAATCCTGAGAAGTCTTGCTTGCCCTTTGACCTTTCCTTTGATGGGGTTTGTTCCTCTTGAATAAAGTATCTTTGATATTAGCTTTGATATAAATTGTATTGATCTTTGTGGCATCTTCTCATTAACATACTTCTGAATATTTAAATTACTAAAACTTTCTCTTTAGATAGATACATACATATATTTTAAACTTTTTGCTAGCTTTCAGATAATTAATCTATGAGAACTGGCTTAGACTCTATGCTCTCTGTAGAGAGCTTCTGTATGCTCCTCATACAAAAACAAATGATGGTTTGAAATATCTAGCCATGTGTTTGGATGATTTTTTTTTTTTTAAAGGCTTCGGTGTTGCTTATATTTATCTTCCAGTCAGCTACAGGATAATAGCAACAGCAAACACATTGACAATGCAGTTCATTGTTCGGTTTTCCCATCTCACTGTGCAGGTTCCTAGAAGAGATTATTACAAAATTAAAATAGAATGCCAGTATCTTTACTACATTCACTTTATTGCAGTGTAAATTATGTCTAATTAGTATGAATAATTCAGCTATGATTTAAGGTAAATACTATTATGTCATCTTGGCTATAAATGGACTACACTCCTCAAAACATTTTCATTAACTTGTAAATTGTTTACTGCCTAACATGAGCCTTGTATGCTTAAGACAGTTTCCAGGAAAACACAATTTCAGTATCTCTCTTTAAAAGCTGGACTTGCAAAAATCCTTGAAAATCTCATACTGAAATTGGCAAGATAATTAGAGGAGAAATCAGAAAAAAGACTAGATCAAATACATTCTCATGTATTTACCTTCTGTAATTTTTCCTCTTCTACTGTATTAAGGCCTTACAAGCCAAGGAAACATGAAGATTAAACTGCACTTGTCTACTTACCTTCATTTTATGATTTTTTTTTTTTTTTTACCGTTGGTTGACTTTCTAATGCCATCTCTATTTTAAAGTTAAATCTTGGTACCCTCTTCTAAAAAGACCTTTCTGAGTCTGTGACAGACATAAGATTATTTTAATCTTGTTTCCCCATGATACTTTGAACCTGGGAAAAAATGCATTTAGAACTAATTTAGAAGCAGTAAAACATATCCAAGGCCTGGCTGATAGTTAAGCAACTGAAACACATACTGTTAGTCAAACTATTTCTGTCAAAGTTCTGTCCTCCTCCCAAGTAGTGCTGCCCCCTTACAGCAGACAGGCAGATATGTTTAGGAGTACCCACTTGCATTTACTTCGAGCAATGTTTTACTACCTCTTCAACTAATCTATGGTCACTGACGAGGATTGAATGTTTTGACTCTTGTTTCAGAATGAAGGCATTTCTACTCCTGCTTCTCATAATTTACAAAGCAATCGCTCTTAATGCAGGCACCAACTGCTAATAAAATATTTCTGCTGGGATTGTAAACAAGCATCTATTCCTGGAAGCTACTGCTTCTACAATCACTCTTGAAAATGTTCAACCTAACTATTACAACTGAGCATTAAGTGACATTTCTTTTACTACAAATTTTTAATCTGAGTGAGGAAAGTTACCATCAGTTGTAGTATCCCAGAAGCATGAGCTTGCTGTGTGAAGACCAGCTCCACTCTTCTGCATCACCGCACAGGTTACTGCAAGATACAGTCATAAAATCAAGGAATTAATTATTAAAGCAGAAGAGGTGAATCATTCGGTACTTCTGAACTCAAGCCTGCGTAACATTTTCAAATGGCTAGCAGATGGCATTCAGCTAAATCAAAACCTTTTTTGAAACCCTCCTCGCCCCCAGTATTTTCCTCAAGAACTTGGTATCCATTTCACTATTATTTTTACTTGCATAAAGACAATGGGTTTAACAAAATCCTTGCTAATAGGATTATGTTTTTTATCTTTTAAACTACTTAGATATGGCTTGTGTCATGTGCACCTCAGAACGGGACTGCAGGTGCTGTCCTCACAGGCACAGCAGAAGTTGCACTTGATGAGAGCTCTTTCCCAAAAGTACTGGCTGACTGCTCCCTGAAACCACATTCTAGTAACAGGCAGCATTTCTAGACTGACCTGCAATGGCCACAAAAGCAGGGACAATCTGAATCCAAGAGTTTCAAAACAGAACACAGTGCAAACACTTGCTATTACATCAACGCTCCGCAAAAGGACCAAAGTGGGTTAAACTGCTACTTATTTCCATTTCCCTTCCACAGACGTGCATATAATGGGACATGACTTAGCGTACAGGACTAAAGTCTTTCAAATGTCCGTATTTACAGGGAGCTTAATCCTACTGAAAATTTTATTTAAGATAAGCAATTATTTCCTGAAGTGATACCAACAAGTTGATATTATTGTTTTGGGGTTGCTTAACAGTCATGAAAGACTGTGTAACATGTCATCTTCTGTGCTAAGTGTTGCTAGCATGCTTAGCCCAGGTGAAACTGCCATGGTTTTACCACAGGTATTACTAAAAATCTACATAATGAAAGAGTTCAGGTATCTGCTCTGCTTTGTTTACTGTTTAAAACTTTCTATTGAATATAGCTCTGCATTCAAATGAACCTTTCAGCAATTATTTATTGTGATTGTATGTGGTAAGAGTATGACTGCTTGTACTTACCAATGTACTTGTATGTTTTTCCGAGTTTTACCAGATGTGTCAGCGACTGTTCTACTATAGCAGCAGTCCACTGGTTGACTTTGTTGTGATTATAATCCGCCTTGCCTAAAACACTTTCTATGCACTAAAATAGAGGGGAAAAAAATAGTTACAGTAAACATACTTCAAAACGTAGAGGTTTAAAATGTCTTGCATAATCTGAGGAATTTTATCTGGCAATTGGATTACTTTAAATCACTTGAGCTCATCAGTATCAGTTGCTGAATGGGAAGAAAAATGATCCATCTCAGAAACTTATTTTTAGTACATATTTACCACATTATTACACAGAGAAAAATGAGGCTCTGAGTGAACATTTCTTGTAGAAAAGACCTTAGCCATACGCTTTAAGCACCAAGTTTTAAGTGAATGGATCTATTTACCAGTGAAGATACTAGCACATCCCACTGTTCCTAATGACTGCCTACTCCAGCTTGGCTTTCCAAAGCTACTGTAATGGAAATGGTACTACTCAAATCAATAATGTCAGCTTAGGCTGGCCAACATTTCAGAGCCTGTGAGCAATATACCAAAATCTTTAGAGGTAGAGCGACAACAGTGAAATGCATACCCTAGCTTAAAAGATGAGGAAGATATGAGAGAAAGAGAGATACTCAAGGGTCATATCTTGCAGCACAAGAAGTATCTGAACTGCTGAAAATTGCATGTTCTCCCACAGCTACAGATTGGCCAACCCTTGTTTAAACTTACTGAACAGAAAGTCTCCTCTCAAACTGTAACTCTTAAACTGCATTCTCATGTGCTGATGTATACTTCTTAAAATTGAGAAATTCAGTTAAGAAATGCTTACCTGGAAAAGGTAAGTAAAATAAAACCACGTTCTCCTCTGATTCAGTAAGATGAATCCCACGCACTAACCACCCACTAACAGGCTGCGTAAGAGACTTGTGCCCCGGATCTTAAAAAGCCCGATTAGTTCTGATCACAGTGTATAAAGCTGGACGAAGGACTCAATGGGAACAAACATTCACAAAACAGAAGACCAAAGAGGGACAACAAGATCCCTCAGGGATTTTGGTCCTTCCAGAAATGTACCCAGCTCCTCAGCTCTGGTTAAGCTTTCAATCGGAGGCAGAAATGCTTGGCTTTACTCCCAGCGTCTGCAGACTCTGTCATACCGTATTTGACCTTTCAAGGCAGGAACGGTTACATAAAGGGTTGAATTGTTGTTTATCTGATGCCCGAGAGCTTGCTGTTGTGTACTGGAGCAGTTCTGAAAGTGCAGCCCTTTCCCTTCCCGACAGGGCAGGTGGGAAAGGACCTGCAGAGCCCCTCTAGGAATTCCTTGCTCAAAATGGTATTTCCCTGCAAAACCTGACAACACCTGTATGCCACAGGCTCTTCATTAATCACTTTCCAGTTACTAGGTATTTAATTTAGACCATCAGGCTACTCACTTTCAGCCTGCTCTTTTTGTGTAAAAATTGTTTTTCAAAGCATTGCTAGAATAATGAGTTTATGTAGTACAACCTCCTGCTCAAAACAAGGCTAACTTCCAAGTTTGATCAAGTTGTGCAAGGCCTTGTCCAGTCGAGTTTTAAAAATCTCTAAGGATGGAGACTCCACAAGCTCGCCCTGCAACCCCTCTAGTGATTAACTACTCTCTAGCTGGATAAAGGCGGGGGGGGGGAGATTTGGAGTGAATTTCCCTTGCAATTTGTGACTGCTGCCCCTTGTCTTTCCACTGTAATACAAATTCTGTCTCTCTCTTCTCTCATCCACCTTCTCTTTAGGTAGTTGAAGACAACAACTAGATGAAGCTTAGAGCAGCTCCAGATGAAACTCTGTCTTTATCTGATAAAAGTAATACTTTCATATAAGATTGAATTTATCTGGGACAGTCAACGAAAGTAACTGCTTTCAGTATAGTGCAAGGTAAGGTAAAGAATTTCTTTGAAATACAACTGTTAGCTAAAACCTACCTCCTTAACTATGTTGTGGGCCTCATCAGCATTGAAGATCATCTGTAATAAAAATTAATTATTATTATTTGATAGAAAAGTAAACAAGTGATGCAGTTTTACTCTAAGTAACACGTAATGATCAAGCCCTGTGGCTGGTTATTTGCATTGTGTAGTCTGTTCGTATAACGCTAAAATCTTCCTTTTTTTCCCCAGCACCATACATACGTTACTTAGTGTGGTTTTGCTAGTCATATTTGAGTGGGTCCAAAAAGCTCAGTCCTCTGTGAGCTTGGAAGCAGGTTCAATTTACACTTTCTGTAACGTTTAAATTCCACCACTGTCTGTGCTTGTCATGGGAATATTCTCCAAGACAAAAAGTTAAATGGCAGATCTTCTCCTCTGGGTCTTAGCCTGGGTTTTTACTGGAGTCACGGATTTACTAAGCCATGGGTTGCATCTTGCTGCCAAATGGTAACACAAAGTTTTGCAACCCTGGTATCAAAAAGACTGGTTGCCACAGTCATTACCTTACCCAAGTAACTTTCTCAAGTGCAGAAAAATCTTGCAAGCTTCGATGCCTCCTATTTTCTGCTCATTCCTACCCATCAGCATTTAGCTCGGCTTCCAAAGGAAACACGGCACGCACGGTTGTGCCATCTGCCTCTTCACAGCGACTAATTTCAAACACTTGGGCACGGACAGAAACCTCAAGGGCAATAATGTCTCTACGAGCATTTTTTTTTTTTTAAGGAAAACTGGTGGCTGGAGACCGGCTGGAAGGCCCGTGGGCAGGGAAAGGCTCCTCAGTTCTGGCAGGCAGGGATCAGCCTGCAGCGCAGACCGGGCCCAGCACTTGTAGGTTGTTGGGTTTTTTAGGGTTTTTTTTTTTTCCTTCCAGGGGTGAGACAAGAAAAATGGCCGCAAACCGAGAGCACCGGGGCGGGCGGCAGCACCCCCCAACCCCGCTTCCACTTCCCCTCGCACGAACTTCCAGCTCCCAGCGCTGGAACAGGCTCTCCGAAGACCGCGGGCAGCCCCGAGCCGGGCCCCCAGGTACCGCACGACCCCCGAGGGTGCCCGAAAGGACGGGGAACCGCAGGTCCCCGCTCACAACCCGCCCGTACAACTGCCGCCTGCCACCGGCCC